>NC_041220.1:151822889-151866408 GCF_002837175.3 Physeter macrocephalus | reverse complement strand
AGGCTCCGGACGCGCAGGCTCAGCGGCCACGGCTCACGGGCCCAGCCGCTCCGCGGCCTGTGGGATCCTCCCGGACCGGGGCACGAATCCGCGTCCCCCGCATCGGCAGGCGGACTCTCAACCACTGCGCCACCAGGGAAGCCCAACGTAAGCCCTTTTGTATCTTGGGTTCCCTATGGAATTACTGGCAGTCAACTCCCTAAAGATTTTTAGCAGCTCTATTATTTAACAAACAAGATCTGTGGGCATGCCTTTAAGATCATCAGACGGACCCGCTAAAGTGTATGAGGAACCTCCACAAATCTTACTGAGACCTTCACAAGATGATTTACAGTCCCCCTTGCATCCATCTTTGGACCGTATTTTCCTGATAGCACCATGGATTTTATCTTTACCTTAAGATATTTCTTAATTTGAGAATCACTTGCCATCTGAAAATCCTGAATATGAGAGTTTTTACTTCAGTTCAGCAATGCCTGGCTCTTTTTCTATTTAATGGCTCACTCCTTATTTCTCTCCCCTGTAATGTTACTAGAGGCAGGTAGAGGAATGCAAGCGGCGCCTCTGACACTGTGACGGGCAACCTCTTTAGCCAGTTCAGCCAGTTCAGGGGGGATACTTCTTATTTACCATGTTATCTCAGGTGACAGTGCTGCTAAATTATCTGACCCCTTCCTTTGAGTGCCCAGTACCATTTTTCTCAACGTCCTTTGAGCTTCTGACAACGGCTTCTTCGAGGATTATCAGGTTTCAATGTCTCCAAGGACCTTCTGACCTCTGCCGCCAATCCTAAAGCCACAGTCTGGGTTTCGTCGTGACACTTACCCATGCTGAAACTTATGACTTAAAACAGCAGTTACGTTGCTCACATATGCGCAGTTTGCGTCGGGCTCACTGTGGAAGGCTTGTCTCTGCTCAATGCGGCATCAGCTGGAGCGGCTTGACGGAAGCGTCCTTTCCACAATGATTTTCCTCATATCCGTGGCTGGAAAGATGGCGCTGGCTGGCACCTGGTTGCTGGAAAAGCTTCGGTCCCTCTTCACACATGGGTCTCCACGTGACCTGTGCTTCCTCACAATAAGGCGGCTTGGTTCTGAGGTTGAGTGTCCGGAGAGAACCAAGTTGGAGCTGTTTCACTTTTTATGTCTTAGACTCGGAGGTCACGCAGCGTCACTTCGACTGTCCTTTATCAGCCGAAGTAGACGTGGGTGCCCCCTGTTGATGGGGAAGGGGGAAGGCTCTGGAAGAATACCTGGGACTGGAAATACCGCTGGGCACTTCTGGAAAGTACAATCTTCCACAGCAGCGATCGATATGCAATTGAACATTAACAAGAGCAGAAGTCTTGTGCTGTTCTGCTTCCTCAGAATGGAAGGATAACGGAAGAGCCCAGCTATACCCATTACAGTTTAACACTCAGCATCACACCCGTCCTCGTAAGCCATCCCCCGTACTGCAGAGTACAAAGCCTGAAAATTACTTTGTTCAGACTGTCTTACCATGAGCGTGCTGTTTAGATGCAGATAATGGAGGGCACTTTTGCAAAATTTGAAAGGTGGAAGGGAAAGAAGACACAGCTCCTGGCCCTCTCTGCAGCAGCTTCTGGCGCTGGCTGATAAAGAGACAGGATTTTTTTTCCCCATGGCTTTCAGGTGGCCTTCTGAGAATCGCTCCTTTGAACAGAGTGCCGCACAAGGCCGAGAACATCGATGGTGGCTTCTCTGTGACCTTTGTACTTTCACAAAGCTGCCTGCCTGACTTCAGTCCCCCAAGGCTCCGTGCATTGTACATGTCTCTCTAATCCCTGCATGAGAACCCCGTCTACCCTCAAACCTCCGCTGGCTTTGGTTCTCCTGACTGTGTGATTTGAGCCGGGCTTCGTGCAGGACTCTCCCCCACGCGGTGTCAGCTGGCACGTAGGGCAGCTCTTTCATGACTCATGGTGGCGAGCTGTGTGCTGGCTAAAGTCTGGGGGCAAACCTGGAGAGTTCGATTCTTTTCCACACAGTCCTCCTCACAAACCCTGGGCTTCCTCACAACAGGGCAGATGCCTTCCCAATCCAAGAGTCCTGAAGGGTCATCCCAATACGCATGGAAAATTATGGTGTGTGTATGCACATGAAATATATAATATGTGTGTTTGTGCGTGTATATATATATATGGCTGTATATATTACATCTACCTAGACACATATCTAGATGTGTATCAATATTGCGATATATATGTATATAGATTTTATATAGATCAAAATATATTTTGAGAAAAAAAGTCTAATGGCAAAAAATGTTTCCTCTGAAAGACAATTATTTAACAAGCAGAAGATTCTATGAACTATGTGGTGTGGAAAATTATTGTGTCTCTAGGCACACAGTAAACCATGCTTTAAAAAAAATGAAGAAAGTCGGCTATGCCCACTTGTTCCTTTTCCTTGACTGCCTCTGTACTGATGAGCTCTTATCTTTTCACTAATACTCCTCCCTGAACAGCTAGGGAAAATTTTATCGAACTTTGTCTCTCAACGTGTGGGTTAAAGCTGTGCGCTCAGGATTTGCTAGAAACAAACCAACCCAGAAACAAAGTGCACTGCTGCGTTGCCTTTCCTGAAGAGGTGGGGAAAGAGGTGTCCACTCTCGGTGTCGGGGGCCGCAGGGCCCGGCAACGTGGCCAGTTCTGCAGCTCACCGCAGCCAACTTGCACGGAGTTCCCCTGCGTCGACCCCATCGTCCATGAACTGTTATGGGCAAGTCTGTATTAAATCGGACCCTGGGGCGATTTAATTGTTCTCCCACAGAAAGTACGGACAGCGGAGAGAAGACTTCTTGCGGAGGAGTGAACCCAACATCTGTGGAGACCAACCCGGCAGACAGGAAAGACCTGCATCATCACTGAGAGCTACTATATGAACTCAATAAACAGCTGAGACGGGCTTAGCGCGAAGCTTGATTTTTGGTGATTACTGCGAGTAAAATCTGGGGACCTGGACTTCTCTAACGGTCATACACACAGTAAGAGCAAATGATTGTTAAAAACCTTCCCTCTCCACTCAGGAACATACACTATGACTTTATATATTGCATCTGGATTCAACTTCCAGACCATGACATCAGTGACAATATATCATCCCAATGTGCCAACAAAATACCGTCATGTGTTTGCTAAAGAGAAAATATGTCCATGGTGAAAAAGTACAGCTCAGGGTGCGGATTTGTCATTGTTATTTCAGTTGTAAGAAATATGTCAGCTGCCAGGAAACCAGGACTCACTGACTCTCCACTGGGTCACTGGATACAAAAGTTCAATAGTTGTCTATCCGCTCCACACTGGAGACAAAGCCACAGGTAATTTCATGACCATCTTCTTTTTCTTTTTGCATGTGACCTCATATCTCTAGTATTTTTCTCTCTCTCGGGCACAAATGTCTGCATTTTAAGCCTGTCACTAAGCGGTACACAGAAGGGAATGACTCCACTGAGGTAGCATAGTATCAGAGAGCCATGACCTGATTGCCAAGGTCTCCAGGAGATAAACTGGGCCAGAGGTGGACGTTCTAGAAGGTGCCAGTATCGCCTTGTTTCTCAAAGGCCCCTAAAAATGCACCCTTTACACAGCTGGCTCCTCCAGCCTGAAGCCCCAAATCCTAAATCCAGACCCTCCACGATCTCTGATTACCCGAGCCTCAATCCATCCGGCAGAGGTTGGATGCTCTTGGGATGGGGCCAGAGTTGACGGTGAGCAAACAGGCAGGGTCAGTGGACTTGAGAGCTGCCCGAGTGGCAGAGATGTGGAGTTGGTGGAGAGGGCGGTCAGAGATCAGAAACCAGGACGGTCCCCTGAGAGAGCAACGTCCAGGAGGTCCTGGCATGGTGACCAAAGTGCGGTCGTCCACCGGGGCCCTGGGCACGCCGTGCTGGCAAGGCTGGCTGGAGGCCCCCACGCCCGGGACTCCTGGTAACTGCACGCCCAGGAAGCTCCAGCATTCGCTGGGCCCTCACACACGCAGCGCCCGGCCCGAGTCTCCTCACGCCTCGGCGAGGCCAGCATAAGCAGAACCGCTTCCCTGAGAGGAGGTGCGCGCTGCCCACGGTGACAACCCGTAGCCTCCTTTCTCCTCGCACGTGCTCTCCACCTCCGTCTCAGCACCCCTCGGCGGTCAGCGTGTGACATCAGGGAAACGGTACTCATGCCCGGTCTTCCTCCTTTGCCTGGTACATGAAAGACGCTACAAACCGACTTACTAAAGGAAGGAAGGGGGCCAGACAGTGAGCCATTTATACCAAGTAGCAAAGCTGAGTCTCGAATTTCTAAGCATACCTTCTTTCTAGAGGTGCATGACTAGGACCTAGAGCCCATCTGCTCGACTCCAGAGTGAGGAGAAGATGAAGAGGAACACAGGAGGGAACTTGAAGAGAGGGAGCAAGGCAGAGCCCTCGATTCGTGGAGCTGCTGCCTGTGGTGTAGGATCTGGCTGCCAGGCCGTGCCGGGCGCCCGTAAAACTGGACTCAGAGCCACCCTACCATGTACTTTGCTTTTCCTTGTTTATGTGTCCGCTCCACTCCCCCCAGAGGCTATCTTAAAACTGGTCTACTTTCTTTAAACTTTCCATCACTATGTCTGTCTCAGGCTCCACTGACGGAAAGAATGACCACGCAGGTACTGAGCTCTTATTGAACACGCCAAGCACCATTCTAAGCACTCTGAACACGCTGATGTGTTCAACCATCAGTCCGACCGTAGGCATTACTCGTGTCCCTCCCGTTTCCGCCCAAAGGCAGGTAGAGAGAGGTTAAGTCTCCCGGCCCAGGAGGAAGCGACCTGAAGGGGTGGAGGTGGGCGCTGAAGCTACAGACCTTCCTGAGCCCCTTCTAGGGCAAGGCGTTCACGCCGTTAGTCACTCCTCTAACTTCCCTCCTGCCTCCACCTCTCACCCAAGGTTAACTTGCTCCACCGCAGCTCAGGACACATCCCCTCAATCCTGCTTATGGACCCAGTGCCTCTTCCTGTATGTTTACTCTCTCCCTCTCTCTGGTCCCGCTCTATAAGGATCCACACAACGTATTTTCCATTAAAAAAAAAAAATGTCCCTCAACCCAGCCGTTTCTGAGACGCACCAAACAATGTCTCTCCCCACTTGAGGTCAAGTTTCCCAAAAGATGTGTCCCCATGTTCCACGTCTCCTTCCTTGCATGACATTCGCCTTCGCCTCTGAACCCCTGTCACGGCTACAGCACCACTAGGCCAACACAACTCTTCCTACCGAGGTCCCCACTGACCCTCCAACTGTGCGACCCAGAGAACGCTCAGTCCCCTGACCAGAGAACCCTTGCCCCCTGCACTGGGAGCATGGAGCCTTAACCACTGGACCCCCGGGGAAGCCCCCCAGCGGACTCTTTCTTGGTCTCTTTGTACGTGCTCTCTCTGGGACTTTGACCCTAATGTCTAGGTCTCTGACCCCTGGCTTCTATGACAACACAATGTCTTCATCTTCTGTGTCCCTGGCTGTTTTTCTTCCTTTCTTTCTTTTTTTAAGCAGTCTCTTGCGTGGGATCCTTTGCCACTCATCTCCCTTTGCTGTCAGAGCACAGCAGGAGGTGGCTGTCACACGTTCCTCCTGTACTCCTAGGCGGTGCATCATGGCTTCTTCTCAACCTGTGTCCAGGGACCTCTGGGGCTGGTTCTTCTCTCCCGCGGGGCTGCCCTGTGGCTGGCAGGGTATCCAGCGGCACCCCGGGTCTCTATGCACCAGAGGCTGGGGGCACCCCTTGCTCCGACTGGAAGACTTAAGATGTCCCCGGACATCACCGCATGGTCCTCGGGAGGAAAGCCACCCGTGGTTGAGCTGTACCGTTTCACACGCTCCCCAGCCCTCTATCTAACGGGTGTGTGTGCTACGCTCTGTAGCTAGGCATTTTCACGTTGTGTTCCCAACCCAGACCTTGCTGCTGAGCACCAGAGTCTTCGGTCCTCTATCCTAATTCCCTGTGGGTAACCCCAAAGCCCTGGAATGGAGGTTCAACCTTCCCCACGCTGAACCCGTCTTCTGCCCTAGCTTGTCTGTCTGAGCCCACCTCAGCAGAGGGCACCACCATCACCTCATCTTTCTGAGCCACGACCTCAGGGCCTCTCCTCCCCACATCTAAGCCAGAACCCAGCCCCCTGGGTTCTTCTTCGTGAATACACAGGCTCTTGGTCTTTGCCCACTTCCTCTACCTCTCCCGGAGCTTCCATGGTCTCTCCTCCCCTGAGCACCCAGCTGCCGGACCTCCCACCTTTCTTTTTAAACTCTCCTTAGTGTAAACATCACCATGTTACAGTTTAAGCCTCCGCCCATGCCTTGCAAACATCATCTCCCACACCTTTCACCATTGTTACAGTAGACTGTGAACTCCAGGGCATAGTGTATGAAGCACTCTGCCACACAGCCCTGCTGGACCCCGGCCCCTAACAGTTCACATCGCCCATGCCTCTCCTAACAGTTCACATCGCCCATGCCTCTCCTAACATCTCATCACGCAGCCATTGATCTACTTACAAAACAGCTGCATCCCTGCGTCCCTTCTGAGGCTCTGCGCTGAACGTTCCTTCAGCCTGAGCGCCCTCCTCCTTATCCTCTCTCGCCACTGCTTCGTCCCACCTGCCAGACTGCTGCAAATCTCAGCTCACCTAGGACACTTCCCAGGGAAAGGCTTCCGTCTATCACATGCCATCCACACACACGTCCTTTTACTTACCCAGTTCCCTCCCCTGGTTCTGAGACCCAAGATCACATGATGACTTGTGATGATCACTTCTCTGGACTATATTTATAATAGGATCTAAAAAACAAATGGTCACTTGATGACTGTGTGTTTTTTAGATCCTATTATAAATATAATCCAGAGAAGTGATCCATTAGTAAATTTAATAAACATATAAATAAAAAAATGCACGAATGATCCATCTGGGCAATAATGTATTTTAGCACCCAAGGACAATTTTACTGCACTCTGATCTATGCTGTTGCAATTTAAATTTGGGAATAGAAGTCTACTGCTATGTTGTTCCTAGTATCTCCGGACACAGAATTAAAGGGAATGCGGGCGGGGTGGAGGCCAGGGACTAGCCTTTACTCAGTATCCATTCTATGCGCAGCTCTTTCTTCGCTGTCTCTTTTCACGCTCAGGCTGACTGTGGAAGTAGTCAAGTCAGCAGTACTTTAGAGAGGGGGGGCCCCTAAGGCTCACAGAGAGTAACTAGCAGTCAGTGGCTTGTAAGCACATGTATTAATTACCTCACAGTTTCCCTGGGTCAGGAGCTTGGGCATAGGAAGCGTCACCTCATCGTATTCACAGGTCCTGACCCAACTCAAGACAACAGGATTATACAGGGCACGTGCAGGAGGGGGTAGGAATCCACCTACTGAGTCAATAATCTAAGATGACAGGAGATTTCCTGTCAGAAGAGCTAGGTTCAAATCCCAGATCCTTAGGTGGGTGAGTTCATCACCTGTGAGCCTCAGTCATTTCTAGTAATTCGTGCTAATCTGTTACCCAGCGATAGATAACTAAGAAACTGCTGTATTTGTACAAAAACACCACAGTCTGCCAGCAGAACAGAGACATTTTTTTTTTTTTTTTTTTGCCCTGGTGCAGAATATCCATGACACTTTGTAAGGGATTGTTGATCATCTCCATGGAAAAAGAAAAAGTCCTCACATCTGGTCTGCCAGGAAGCAAACCTCGTTTTGCCAGCAACAATGTCCCTTTCTATAAAAATTATACAGTAATACTAGGTCCAACCGCATCGCTCTGCCCCTAAGTAGTTTCCCACCGCTCGGAAGGGCTTTACAAACGGCCAGGGCTCAACAGCAAAAGACCTGACTGAAAACACAGCTGCACCACACAGGGTTTGGTGAGGCGGCCCCGTGTGCAAAGGAGCTCCACTCAGCTGGGCTCCGGGCACAGATTTACGGGGCCGAGCTGGCATGTGCTATCAGACACCAGTTACAGAGAAGCACGCTGGGCATTGCTCGCTACGGTTAAGCTGAAGGGCAGGCAGGTCTGGACTCACACAGGTCTCTTTCCCGGAAGGCAGGAGGATCCAGTCCCAAGTGGAGGGGTGCCTTGCCAAGAAAAATCCAAAGCTTCAGAAGGTAAAAAAACCCAGGCTTCCTGTAGTCCAGGGATTCTCATCCTCAGCGCTACAGACGGACACTGGGGACGGATCACTCTTTGCTGCTGGGCCTCCCTGCGCACCGTCGGGCCTCTACGCGCTAGATGCCAGGAGCGCCCCCTCCTTGCAAGCAAAATGTCTCAGTACGTGGCCCCCGGGGAGGGGTGCCAGGTGACCCCCCAACGGAGAACCTGTGCTTTACACAAATAGAGTCACTCTGTTCTCGGTGCCCAATTACAGTCAAATGGTGTAGCACGTATGGGATCAGACGAGTCAACAAAGGTAAGGATTTGCATTTGAGATATGCTGCTGGGATTTCAAAAGACAAAGCATTTCCAACATCCACCCCACCTCAAGGCGCCTTTTATATTGGGTACATAATTTTGAAGAAACAGAGCAGGAAAAGAAGCATGGCCATTACAGCTACATCATTTGTCCTCTTAATGGGGTTACGTTTTAAAGTGGCAACACAGCTGCGGAGTACACACGGACAAACCTACTTTAATGTAGAAAGGGTAGACTACTAAAAACATACATTTCTCAGGAGCATCCTTCAGGAATTCTACTTGATTTTTAAGAGAGATGAACTAATTGCTTTGAAGAATAGCACAGCGTGTTCTTTATAAAGAGGATTATTGTTGTGAGTCACATCATCACCTGCCGGCCGGGCAGCTTGAGCTCAGATTTCTCTATGCTCTGTTTCCCTAAGCAGGCTGCACCTTGATAAAGATGGATTGTCATGAGATTAACCTTGGTCCCTGGAACATCAGGATCCTATTTTATTACATTCAGTGTCTACCTAATCATGAAAATCTTTACATTTCCTTTGCTTGCTTGAGGAAAGTCCCTCATTAATTTGCCACTATTCCTGTGGACAGCTCAATTTATTTTAGAAAAATGTGAAGTAGTTTCCTTTATCTTAAATTACATTCAAAAGTTTTCAAAGCAGCAAAGAGGCAACACTGAAACGAGTTTCTTTTTTTTTTTAATTGAATGACTTATTTTAGGTAAAATTACCATCCTCTCTAATTTTCCATTTTTGAACGGAAAAAGTTTTCTGTTCCTTGATGGGCATATTCTTAAAATGAATACATTTCTTTTAAATTTCATTCCCACATCAATACATGTAAATCACACGTATGTTAAGGTGT
This sequence comes from Physeter macrocephalus, assembly GCF_002837175.3. NCBI lineage: Eukaryota > Metazoa > Chordata > Mammalia > Artiodactyla > Physeteridae > Physeter > Physeter macrocephalus. The sequence continues at coordinate 151,857,107 of NC_041220.1, read as the reverse complement.
GTTAAAATATTTAATTGTGTTTTAAAGTCTTTATTCACAGGAGGGAGACTATGCATCCCAGAGGTGTGGGTTTTATTTTAATAGAAATTTCCTCTTAACCCAAAGTAGAGTGATGTTATCTCTGGACTGAGGATTATATTTTAAAAAGAGAGAGTGGGAAACATCTTTACACAGCACAGTCAGAGGACTGGGGGACAGGAAGTTGGGGATTGAAAGATTTTTTTCTAAAGTCATGAAATTAGGGACTTCCCTGGTGGCTCAGTGGTTGAGAATCCTCCTGCCGGGGCTTCCCTGGTGGTGCAGTGGTTAAGAATCCGCCTGCCGATACAGGGGACGCGGGTTCGGGCCCCGGTCCGGGAAGATCCCACAGGCTGCAAAGCAGCTAAGCCCGTGCGCCACAATTACTGAGCCCGCGTGCCACAACTACTGAGCCCATGCACCACAACTACTGGAGCCCACATGCCTAGAGCCCGTGCTCCGCAGCAAGATGAGAAGCCCGCGCACCACGATGAAGAGTAGCCCCTGCTCGCCGCAGCTAGAGAAAGTCCGCACGCAGCAATGAAGACCCAACGCAGCCAAAAATTTAGAAGAAAAAAAGACACACACGCACAAAGTCAAGTCATGCAATTAGATGCGCCAGAATCTGCCCACGTTGAGAGAGAGCGCGGGAGTTAGCTAGTTGAAGGCACTCAGCATCCCTTTATTTCAAATACAGTAGCTTGTTCACTGACCAAGGACGACTACCTACATCCTATAACGTGCAGAAAAACCGTGTGCCTCGCATTCATTATTTTAGACCCTCTTCTCTCTTGACCACGAAGCTAATCAACTTGCCTATTCAGCAACTGCTAGCCTCTGGCCCCCAGAGGAAAGAGCAAGGTTTGGTGTCCTCCCCGGGAACTTCGCTACCACGTGATGGGGCACAGCAAAGCCAGCTTTAGAGACCACGGTGGGCGGGCATGCGCGCATCTGCGCGGGAGCAGCCGCAGAAACTGTGGGACAGCCTGTTGCGGCAGCGCGGGGACCCGGAGGAACGCTGTGCTTCAAAGACGCGCCGCCATCCGGGGGCCACGGGCCCCTGGGCAGGACGGCTCCAGGACGCACCGGTCACAGGAACAGCTGGCTGCCTGCCCAAGCTGTGAACCCGCTTCGGGCTGTGTGCTGGCCGGCTCTCCTCATCCCTCACCCTGCCCCAGGCGTCGGGGCAGGGAGCCTGCTCGGGCTTTCCAGAGCCACGCCGTTCATTCCAGAACGACGCCTATCGCTTACTGCTGTTTCTAAGATCAGATCGCTGATGCTATTTGCCCAGTTAACTGAAGCCATTACCAACAGCCATGCTCGGGCTCTCTCTCCCTCATCTCTCAAAGCCTCTTCATAATGGACTGGAAAGGCACTGGGGACGGTACCAGTGACCTTGGCCACAAACTCCAGCACTTTCATCTCGCTGGTTTCAGCACGGGCTCTGCGGCCCCACAGGAACTCACAGCGTGGGGGGTCGCGGTCGCGCGCCTGACGGCGCACCAGGTACTTTTCCTGCACCAGCTCTTCCGTGATAAGCTTCCTGGGGTCCCCGAAGGTTGGATGCTTCTTTCCATCACAGACGCCTAAAATACGAAGGAATTCCCAGATCTCCTCCTCAGAGGCGCGGTCGCCATTCAAGAAGATCACACCCAGGAGAGGCATCGGGAGCCCGTTCTTCGGAAGCCGCCAGCCGCTCCTCAGGCTGCCGACATCGGTGAGGTCCAGCTTGCTGTCAAGGGCATAGGCACCACCACTCGGCTTGACTTCCTTCAAGTCAAGGCCACAGACCAGCGCCACGCGCTCAGCGGCTCTCCTGAGGATCTCGGGGAACTTCCCCTTACACGCCTCTTGTTCACAAGCTTCAGCATGTCTGCCTGTAAAATGGGCTCTTTCATGTTATACTTCTCCAGCAGGAATGCTGTCAACATTCCCACCCTCTTGGCTAGAGGACCTCTGTGAGAGCTCTCACCGGAGGTTGAGGCCCGGGAGGGATGTTTCCCTGCCTTAACCTGGCCCTTGGCACGTACATCAGATTCTGGGCCTGAAACCCCTGCAGCACGAGAGCTAGCGGCTGGGGCTCCCCGAGCCTCCTGGCGAGTGCCCGCAGCAGGGGGCTCGGGGGAGCACCCCGAGAAACAGAAGCGGGGCACGAGGGCGACTCTCCTATCTCTGCTGCCGCGGCCGCAGCGCCCCCGAGACGCTGGGTCTCCCTCCGGGCCTGGCGGCGCTTCTCACGGGCACGGAGCTTACTCTTCCGCCCCCGAGGCATGACTGTGGGCAGGGACAGCAAGCGGGGGAGCGGGCAGGAGAGCAGGTGACGCTGGAACCTGGAGGAGGGAAGGTGAGAGGGTGTGAGCACCTCCAGCAGGGAGGTGCCACCCTGACTTGAAGAAGGCCGCTCCGCACGTTTCCTTGACGGCACTGCTCTAGGGACCACCAGGCTCTTGTTCTTGGTCAGCCTGTCCCCGGAGAAGCCAGTGTGAGAAGTGAGAGTGAGTGAGCCTCAGGTGAAGAAGGCCGCTCCGCGCGTTTCCTTGACGGCACCGCTCTAGGGACCACTAGGCTCTTGTTCTTGGTCGGCCTGTCCCCGGAGAAGCCAGTGCGAGAAGTGAGAGTGAGCGAGCCTCAGGCTGCAGCCTGCCAGCCCTGCCTGTGGCTGACGGCGGTCACCCCACATCCTGCCAGGGGAGGCCCTCTCTGGGTTCCAAGGGTCCCTTTCGTTCACAAACAGGATGGTCACATCGACCCTTGGTAGGGCCGGGACCTCCTTCCTGTGCTGCTCTAAAGCTGACCCCTCAAAGCTCCCTGGGGCCCACGAGAAGGAACTGAGTCACGGACACTGTCGGGGCGGACAGCGCTGACAGCGCTGTGGGGCCTGCTCTGTCCTGCACTCGTTGGTCCTCCACCACTCAGCGTCCTCATCTTGTCGATACCAAGGGTCTGGGACCCCCCCCCCCGCCCGCCCCTGGTGTGGCGCCTTCAGACGAAGGAGCTCATCTGCCTTAGAAACGATACAAAGAAATGGGGAGCCTCCGCCTGACGGCCATGCTCTGGGCCTTCAAGGGCTGAGCAGAGGGCTGGGCAGGGCTCTTTCTTACCCCTCTGACGCGGTGGGAGCGGGGTGTGCTGCCTTCAGTCGTCCTTCACGGGCCCCACGGTGTCTCCTGGGAGGGTCTGGGGGCTCCTCTCTCTCTGGACTTGAGGACGTTTCCTCACAGTAAGGCCCACAGCTCCCTGAGACCGAACAGTGGGAGTGAGGATGGCCTTACCCGGCCACAGTGCCCCTAGGCTCCAGAGGCTGAAGCTGCAGCAGGCAGGCTGAGGCCCTGTAACGTGTGGGCCTCGCTCACGGTCCCCACTCTTCACTCAGGGGAGGGTCTGAGGGGCCTCCGCCTGCTGACGCGTCAGGCCAAGGTGCTTGCTTCCCCGCGAGCTCTGAGTGGGGGGCTGACGGGCACTGCTGCCTGACGTCTGTGCCCGGGGCGCCTAGGAACGACAACGCAGAGGGACTCTGCGGGGCCCCCGCTGGCTCGGGGTGCAGTTCCCCACAGCCCGCAGCGCCTTCTCCGTGAGTCCTGGCAAGTCCTGGAAACCCTCGCTCCGCTGATCTGAGTTCGCTGGCATTACGTCAAGATTCTCACCTTCCTGAGATCCCCAAGATCTCGGGAAGGAAGGGTGAGCCCCTTCCAGTCAGCCCCGCCCACGCCCTGCCTGGGCTGGTAGCCGGCCTGGACCCCGCGGGACCCCGCTGTCCCGGCACCGTCGGCCTCTTTCGCCCTCACTCAGACGGGCTCTCCGCTCCTTCCTCAGCCCGCCTGAGTCTTCTGGCCTCCGATCAAGGCCCGCAGCTGCCTGAGTCCCTGGGGCTGGAAGTGAGGGCTGACACATCAGGCTACCTCTACCTGGGCTTTCCCAGGGCTGAGGGGGGTGGGAGTTTGTGGGCCCCCACGGCTTTGGGTGGGTGTTCATCGACATCATCCCTCAGTGTCCTCACCCTGACGCCTAGCAGGGCTTGGACGTCCTCTGTGCCTTGACCTGAAGTCTATCCCCTCATACTAAGGCCCCCAACTCCCCGAGACCCACTAGAAAGAAAATTTTCTTGTCTCTCTAGCTACAGCTGTGTGTGGACTTCCAATGCTGACAGTCAGGAAGAGACTCTGTTGCCCTCACTATCGTGGTGTAGGTGGTCCCCTCAATTCTCAGGGTCCTCTCCCTGGTTCCTGGCATTACCTGGAACCCCCCCCGGCTGCTGACCTGAGCCCACTCTCCCATCAACGACCTTCCTCACCCCCTGCCATGGTCCGGGAAAGAGTGAGTGATATTCATCAGGTCACCATGCCTGAGTCTCCCTCCCAGGTCTGAGAGTAGGGATGAGACTCTAGGTGGTTCACTTCCTTCTGGGTGGGGTTCCCTCAACTGCACTCGCTGTTACCACCTTGACTCTTGTGAGGAACCGGGCTTCTTCCCTATGTTGAACGAGGCCCCTCTCATTAGACCCAAACCCCGACGTCCCCGAGGCCATCCTTGGAGGAACTGAGAGGGCAATCCGGCCTGAGCGCTCTAAAGCTGGCTTCCCTGGGCGAAGGCACAGGTGGCACTCCGTGTGCTCTCCTCCGCTCGGGGGGGGGGGGCTGGTTGGCTCATTGCTCACACAGAATTTGTGCCTTGACGTCTATCATGGCCTGGGACTCCTCTTCTTCTGCTGAACCGGGCAGCCAGCCCTTAAACCAAGGCCCTCAGACCCCACAGGCAGCAGTGAGGGGGCACCTGAGCCTGCCAGCTCTGCCCTGGGCCTCCCGGGGCTAACGGCAGGGGCGGCATTAGATGCAGCTCTCTCCATTGTGTACGCAGCAGTCTCCATTTCCTCGCTCAGGACCTTCACCTTGACTCTGCACCCTGCCTGAGACTTTGCCCTCTGCTGACGGGAGCCCATGACCGTCAGAAAAGGTCCCCTCATCTGCCTGGGACCTGAGCTTACAGTCAGAGTGAGCCTCGTTCTGCCAAAGCCGATCTGGGGCTCGGCTATGCCTGCTAACAGCAAGGGTGGGACTCTCTGACCCCACTCTTCTGGAGCTGGTGGCTCCCTCAGTCCTCGTTCAGGACTCTGGCGTCCAGTCCGGGTAGGGTCTGCGATTCCTCCCTCCACCGACCCGAATCTACATGCCTCAGACCGAAGCTCTCACCTCCTCGAGTAGCTAGAAGAGAAGTCGGGGGCTCCACATCCCGGCTACCTTATCCGGGGACTCCCAGATCTGAGAGCAGGGCTGCTGATTTGTGCACTACCCTGTTTGGAGGAGAGGTCTGCTTACTAGCACTGACGGTCCTACCTCTGCTTCTTTTAGGGCCAGGTCTCCTCCCTAAGCTTAATGGGGTTGCCTTCTCTATCCATCCGTCCATGCACCCATCTACCTGTTTTATTTACATCTCACGCCCATTACGCATTTATTCTGTAACTGGTAGTTTGTACCTCTTAATTGTCCTCACCTACTTTCTCTCCTCCTCCCAACCAGCTGCTCGTTCACTGTATCTATAACTGTTTCTGTTCTGTTGTTGGTTCACCTGTTTCGTTTTTCAGCTTCCGCGGAGAAGTGAAATCATACAGTACCTGTTTTTCTCTGTCGGACTTATTTCACTTAGCGCACACAACACCCTCTAGGCCCATGCCCCCACCCTTCCTTGTTGGCCGCACCATGTGGCATGTGGGATCTTAGCTCCCCCACCAGGGATCGAAGGTGCGCCCCCTGCCGTGGAAGCCAGGAGTCTTAACCACTGGACCGCCAGGGAACTCCTGCCCCCTTTACAGAAAGGCCTTTCTCTACCCGAACGTCCGCTAGCCCCCAAGCCCACTTCCCAGCCCAGGCAGAAATGAGGGCTCCTCTCCGCCTGAAGTACTCTAGAGCATCGCACGAGTGAAGGCGGGAGGGGCTCCGTGCGGTCACGTCTTTCGGAAGGACGGACCCTCATTAGCTCTGAAGGTCCCACTTTTCACCTGCTGGAGACAAGACTCCACCCTTTGCCTAAGAAGCTGCCCCCTCTAGACAAAGGCCCTCCACTCCCTGAGGCCCTCCAGACGGCAACTCCAACAGGACTCCTCTGGCACACAGGTCAGGTCAGGGTCTCACGCTGCTGATGGCAGGCAGGGGCGGGAGGCGGGGGGATGGGGGGTCACCTTTGTGATGGGGGGAGGGGGGAGGGAAGGTCCCTTCAGGCTGCATTCAGGTCCTCACCTTGGCTCCGGACGAGTCCTGAAAACCCACGCTCGGCTGAACACACGCCGCGGCGACCGGTCGGGCTCCTCGCTTCCGAAGCGGAAGTCGGGGGCAGCCGCATCCGGCCCTGCGTGGGGTCTCCGAGGGCTGACGGCAGGGGCGGGGCTCTGCGGGGACGCCCACTGTTCAGGGGCCAGCGGTCCCTGCGTCCTGCCGGTGCCGTCTATCAGAGCCTGGGACCCCTCCCTCTATGGTCCCGAGTCGTCCAGCCTCCAAACAAAGCCCTCACCTCCCCGAGGCCCTAGTGGGGGGGGGGGAAGTCAGGCCGCTGAAATTCATAGAGCCAGCCAGTAGGTTGGAAACTCAGATGTTACAGTCTTGAGGCCAAGGTCTGTAAAGCACGGCAGGCATACTGGAAACTCAGGCAGGGTTTCTGTGTTGCAGTCTTTTTTTTTTTTTTTTTTTTTTTCTGTAATATTTATATATTTATATTGGCTGCGCCGGGTCTTCGTTGTGGCATGCGGGATCTTTAGTTGCGGCATGGGAAACCTTAGTTGCAGCATGCATGTGGGATCTAGTTCCCTGACCAGGGATCGAACCGGGGCCCCCGGCATTGGGAGCACGGAGTCTTAGCCACTGGACCAGCAGGGAAGTCCCTGTGTTGCAGTCTTGAGGCTGAATTCCTTCAGGAAACCTCAGTCCTTGTTCTTGGGGCCCTCAACTGATTGCATGAGGCCCAGTCACACTATGGGTGGTCATCTGCTTTACTCAAAGCCTACAGATTTAACTATTAATCGCATCTAAAAACACCTTCACAGTGGACATCTAGCCTGATAACTGACGAAACAACCGTGCAGCACAGCCTAGCTAAGGTGGCATACAAAATCAAGAGGTGGGAATGACAGCGAGGAATCTAGACTTGGAAACATGATGCTGCCACCAACTGGGACAAAGAATACAGGAAGAGGAGGAATGAGGTTTGGAAAAAAATCATGCGTTTACATTTTTTCACATTGAGTTTGAGCTATCCTTGAATCAGTCATAGTTGGAGTTATGTTTAAAGCTTGGTGGGTAGGTCGGGGCTTGGGATGATAGATCTGGAAGTTAGCAGCAGATAGTCTGCAGTTAGAACTGGAGGAGTGGAGGAAGTTACCCGGGGATAGTCGTGGGGAGAAAAAAAGTAGTGGCGCGCATATGGTAACTTGGGGAGCACCAGTTCCCCAAGGGGTGACGGAAAAGAAGTCCACTGAGGAGACAGAGAAAAAACAGCTTGGGAGGTAGAAGAACCAGGACAGGGCAGCGTCCTAAAAACTGTAGCAGACAGTGCTATGCTCACCAAATCCAATTCTATATTCCTTCTTCTTAGGCACATGGAAAGCTCCATTTTTCAGACCCCTTGAGGCTAACCGAGGATTTATGACCGGTTTCAGCCAATGAAATGGGAGAAGGGATGGGTTTGGCTGAATCGGAGAAGAGCCCTTTAGAGACTCTCTGTCCACTCTTCCCTGCCTCAATGAATAGGTAAGCCCCAGAGAAAACCCCCAAATGCCCCTCCCTCCCCCATACCCACTGAACACGTAGTGTTGTTGAGAAATAAACCTTTGTTGTGGTAAAACACTGAGCTTTCAGGATTAACTTGACACTCTCACATAACCTAGCTTATCTTGGCTAATACAGAAGCCAAGGCAGTAGAATATTTTGCAAAGGAGAGAACACTCACAACAGTTTCATATGCATCAGCGTTCCAGAAAAGAGACCCTTCCATGGATTCCCAAATGTGAAATAATTAAGCCAATAAGTCCAAACAACCTAGGGGGTGTCTCAATCGTAACAGTCTGACAGGGAACCTGCATTGTGTTTTGGCTTCAGCTAACAAATGTGCTCATCAGATCAATAACATGTACAGTTAACTTGAATTGGAAATTGACATCACAACACATATACACATTACAGTGTACTAGTCTTGTAGTTTTGGCTTGAAAACTTGAGGTGATGATATAAATTCTGATTGAATTATCTTTGCCTTAGTTCTCCATTTATGTTTTGCAAAATCTTGGCTAATACAGAAGCCAAGGCAGTAGAATATTTTGCAAAGGACAGAACAGTCACACAACAGTTTCATATGCATCAGCGTTCCAGAAAAGAGACCCTTCCATGGATTCCCAAATGTGAAATAATTAAGCCAATAAGTCCAAACAATCTAGGGGGTTTCTCAATCCTAACAGTCTGACAGGGAACCTGCATTGTCTTTCGGCTTCGGCTAACAAATGTGCTCATCAGATCAATAAAATGCAGAGTTAACTTGAGTTGGAAATTGACATCACAACACATATACACATTACAGTGTACTAGTCTTGTAGTTTGGGCTTGAAATCTTGAGGTGATGATAGAAATTCTGATTGAATTATCTTTGCCTTAGTTCTCCATTTATGTTTTGCAAAAAGAGTGGTCTTAATGTTTCCCCTTAGTACAAGAGCTCCCAATTTATAAACAACTTTACCCTATATATTTAGTTATGAACTTGATTGTTTAGCGTTCTGGGTGCCCTTTCCCAAGTGGAAAGCAATGATAAAGGATGATTAGCTTCCCAGGCCATATCCCACCACCTACAGTGCAGCCAGACTAGAAATACATATTATTCCAGGACATAATTACGACTTATGTTATTGATTCTAATCGATGAGAAGCAAACTTAATGTCATTTTACATAAGGCACAACAACAGAGTCAAGCAGGAAGCTATGCCAGATGTATATGAATTATACTTGAAAAAGGAGAATACCAAATTCCAAAAGTAAAGGAAGTCCAACTGGCCTAAATGCACGCATCGAATCATAGATTCCAAATGTTTGTATAAATAAAAATGAAATCTTATGAGACTAATTATGACATAAAATGTTCCAGCTAGAAAAAATGAAGCTAAAAAATCACTTAAAAACTATAAAATATACACGAAAACAATGCTTTGATTATACAGCATTTCCAGGGTATTCCAGTCCTTCTTCCACATATTACTCTCCAATGAGATCATCACCATCTCTTTTCTTCTCAGATTTATAGAAATTACATTAAGAGGTATCCTTGGATACCAAACAACCCTTAAACCTCACTTAGTCCAAGATGCGGTCAAAGCTGAGTTCCTCAGTTCTTCACTGCTTAGCTATTTACTAATGACCAAAAATAAAATCTCTCTCTTTTGAATTACCTCATTTATCCATACAAATGGGGAGTGAAGTATTAAGGCTAATAAACTTTTCTGATAACCATGACTTGTATTTAAACATTAATACTTTTTATTGACCTAATTAATATGAATGGAAATCATCCTATAGTGCTTTGGGGACTACAGATGTGACAGATCCCCTCTCAGAAGGTTATTATTTCTACATTTTAGTTTTTAAGTGTTAAGGTTATCTATAGTGCCCATATTCTTCCTGTATTAAATGTCAATTAATTCTTCAGTGAAAACTCAGCAAAATGCTTTGATAATAAAATAATAGTTAACACCTATATAATGCTTATGAACTCGTGGGCACTGTGCTGAATGCCCTACACTTAATTCTCAAAATAATCTTTTAGTTAGGTATTATTGTCATCACAATTTTACAGATAAGAAAAGAGGCACAAAGAGGTTACGGAATTTCCCCAAGATTACACAACTAGTAAATGGTAGCGCTGGGATTGAAAGACCAGGTGTCTGGTTCCAAAATCTCATGCTCTTACGTACTACATATGGCCTTTCGAGATGGTGTGAGATAAACATGCTCCAGAACTATGTTGAAACTCATGAACTATCAGGAATTTATCCTCTGATATAAAATATCTCTTTATCAATCCACCATCTTGAGAGAGAATAGTCTATAGGTAATCTTTTTGTTTTCATTTCGGAGGAGAAATAATCACGCGTCATCTCACTCTTCTTTGGTAAATTATTTGCTTATTTTTCCCATTTGAAAGGCTTCCCTAACGTCTATAAGTAGAATTTCCCATGCCTTTTGAAGTTTATTTTTCTTAACCTTAAAAATATTTTTAGGAATAGTATGTGCTCCCTGTGGAAGACAAAGAACATACAAAATTAAAATATGAACTGCTAGCCCTTAATGTACTTATTAGTAAACTTCCACTGCCTAATGAAGAGCCACAAAATTTAGCATCCTAACACAACAACTCTTTGCTCTCACAGATCGACAGGTTGGCTGAGGGGCTCTACTTCACGCTGTAGCTTAGGACCAGAGGGCTGGCTGGGACCTTTTCGAATGGTGATGACAGTTTTAAAAAGTGAGGTGGCCCTGCTCTGCAACAAGAGAAGCCACCGCAATGAGAAGCCCGCGCACCACGACGAAGAGTAGCCCCCGCTCGCCGCAGCTAGAGAAAGTCCGCACGCAGCAACGAAGACCCAACGCAGCCATAAATAAATAAGTAAATAAATAAATAAAAAGAATACTATATTGTACACTTTCTAACAGGTTAAACCTTATGGTAAGTGTTCTTATCACACACACACAATAAAAAGGGTGGGAGGAAACATCATTTGGAGGTCACAGATATGTTTATGGCATAAACTGTGGTGACTGATAGTTTCACAAGTGGATACTTATCTCCAAACTCATCCATTTGTATACATTAAATATGTACGGTTTTTGTATGTCCGTCCTACCTCAATATATCGTTCTTTTTTTTAAAAAACCAACTAAATATACTCTTACCATACAATCTAGTAATCATGCTCCTTGGCATTTACCAAAATGAGTTGGAAACTTACATCCACACAAAAACCTGCACACCGATGTTTACAGCAGCTTTACTCGTAATTGCCAAAACTTAAAAGCAACAAAGGTGTCCTTCCTTCAGCAGGTAAATGGATAAATAATGGAATACTGTTCAGTGCTCGAAATAAATGAGTTACCAAACCATGAAAAGACACGGAGGAACCTTAGATGTGTATTAGTAAGTGAAAGAAACGAATCTTAAAAGGCTACAGGCTGCATGATTCCAACTGCATGACATCCTGGAAAAAGGCAGAGCTACAGGATATAAGTAAAAAGACCAGTGGTTGCCAGGGGCTGGGGTCAGGGAGGGATGGCTAGAGCACGGAGGATGTTTAGGGCAGTGAAATGACTCTGCATGACACGATAACGGTAGACACAAGCCATCATGCCTTCGCCGGAACCCACAAAGCGTACACCACCAAGAATGAAGGCTAATGTAACTCGGGACTGTGTGTGCTAATGATGTGTCAACGTAGCTTCACAGATCGTAGCCAACGGCCCACTCTGATGGGGGATGTTGATAGTGGGGGAGGTGTGCGCTGTGTCAGGGAGGAGGGTACGTGGGAATCCTCTGTCCTTTCTGCTCCATTTTGCTGTGAACCTAAAACTGCTTTAAAAAAAAATAAAGTGAACTAAAAAAAAAAAAAACTGATGGGGGCGGGTGGTTGTTGCTCAGCTTCACACCCTTCCCTGGGGATTTAAGTCTTGAGTGCAGGCGCAGCGCCAGTTTTCCCCTCTATCCAAGAGTGGGTGGGCGTCTCAGTCCTCACTCAGTTTCCTTGCTCTGCCGCCTGGCAGGGCCTGAGGCTCCCCTCTTTCTCGACCTGAGGACATTTCTTCAGAGAAAGGCTCTTATTTCCCTGAGATCCAATAGGAGGAGGTGAGGGTGGCCTTTACTTGGCCACACCTGCCATGCCATGAGTGACAACTGTTATCAGGCAGCTTGAGACCATATGATGGTGATCCCACTCAGGGTTCTAACTCAGTACCCTGAATCTGACTCACGTGAAGGCCTAAGATTCCCCCCTCTGCTGCCCCGGGACCTCCCCCTCAAACCAAGTTCCTCACTTTTCTGTTATCCCTGAGAAGGATATGAGGCCATCTCTTCCTGACCATTACACCAGGATCTGTCACGGCAACAGGGGGGATTCCGCTGATATGGGTTTGGTGGGCCCTGAACTCTTCAGGGTGCTCACCTTCCTCCTGGCACACCTTGGAAATCCTCTCTCTACTGACCTGAGTTGGCCAACCTCAGGCCAAAGTCTTCACTTTCTCAACCGCTCACGTGGCAATCAGGTTCAGCCACGTCTTGCCAAGGCCGTCTGGGGACGCTGAGGGCTGACGGCAGGGTCAGGAGAGGAGGGTACGTGGGAATCCTCTGTCCTTTCTGCTCCATTTTGCTGAGAACCTAAAGCTGCTTTAAAAAAAAAAATAAAGTGAACTAAAACAAAAACCGACGGGGGCGGGTGGCTGTTGCTCAGCTTCACACCCTTCCCTGGGGATTTAAGTCTTGGGTGCAGGCGCAGGGCCAGTTTTCCCCTCTCTCCAAGAGCGGGTGGGCGTCTCAGCCCTCACTCAGTTTCCTTGCTCTGCCTCCTGGCAGGGCCTGAGGCTCCCCTCTTTCTCGACCTGAGGACATTTCTTCAGAGAAAGGCTCTCATTCCCCTGAGATCCAATAGGAGGAGGTGAGGGTGGCCTTTACTTGGCCACACCTGCCATGCCATGAGTGACAACTGTCATCAGGCAGCTTGAGACCAGATGATGGTGATGCCACCCAGGGTTCTAACTCAGTACCCTGAATCTGAGTCACGTGAAGGCCTAGGATTCCCCCCTCTGCTGCCCCGGGACCGCCCCCTCAAACCAAGTTCCTCACTTCTCTGTTATCCCCGAGAAGGACATGAGGCCGTCTCTTCCTGACATTTACACCAGGATCGGTCACGGCAACAGGGGGGACTCCGTGAGGTCTCCGCTGATACGGGTTTGGGGGGCCCTGAACTCTTCAGGGTGCTCACCTTCCTCCTGGCACACCTCGGAAATCCTCTCTCTGCTGACCTGAGTGGGCCAACCTCAGGCCAAAGTCTTCACTTTCTCAACCGCTCACGTGGCAATCAGGTTCAGCCACGTCTTGCCAAGGCCGTCTGGGGACGCTGAGGGCTGACGGCAGGGTCAGGAGTCCATGGGACACACTGTTCGCGGGTGGCGGGTGTGCCTCCTTCATTCCTCATTCGGGGTCCTCACCATCTCGCGTGGCAGAGACGGGGACTCCTCCCTCTACCGACCTGAGCTCATCCTCCTAGGTAGGTCTCACAAGTCCCTGAGAACCCCGACGAGTGAGTGAGAGCATGCTCAGGCTGACCACTTTGCCTGGCACGTTGCTCTCCCCAGGCCACCTGTAAGGGGCCCTTCATCGTGGCTCCTGTTTCTCGATCAAAGGCTTCCCGGGAAAGGGCACCTCCCTGCAAACTCTTGACCAGTTTCCCTATCGCAAACCCTTCAGAGACCGGGTCTCCGTCCCAGGAGTGATGTGAAGTAGGGAGGTTGTAACGCGAGGCAGGATGGATCTGCCGTCAAGGAAAAAAAAAAATACATTGGCTTCTCCCTTCTCTTTACCAGCAAGACTTGGCCTTTTAGGTAACTTCTCTTTGCATAGATTTAACTTCCAAATGCAAAGGGCTGTGCAGCATGATTTTCTGAGCCCCTGATCTTTTGAGGTTATCTGACTTTGGAAATGTAGATGATCATACTGTCACTCAATATCTTCCCCTGCTTTCTTCACGCTTTTCAACTATTTTCATACGCTTATTGCTGTGCTTATGTATTCCCATCCAGTGTTTTGGGCACAGAGTCCTCCTTTTTATCACCTGAGATATATTGTGTAGTGAGTGAGAAGCAAGGTGAATTAAGGAACACAAAGTTGGCCTCGGGCTGGGAGGAATGGTAAAGTGTGGGCGTCAGACTTAGTTAGGCCAGGAGTCTAGTTCCAACACTGTCACTTAACAGCTGTGTGAAATTGAACACATTACCCAACTCTGTGAGCCCCGGTCTTTTCATCTGTGAAATGGGTTTCAGAAGCTCTGTCTTGGGGACTGATAGAATTTACATAATGCCTGTGAAGTGCCTGGCCCATTGCCTGGCCGGTACTGAGACTTTCAAGGATGCCAGTTCTTACTGTGATTAATTTGTCCCCTGGAGTTTCAACCCACTACACTGAGATTTAATTTTCAATCCAGGAGATGTCAGAGAATAAGCAGGGCTCTAGGGCAAAGAAGCCCCTATCAGGCAAAATCCTGCTGAGCAAGGGAAACTAGTACTTCCCTGTGAGAGTATGTCATTCAAGGTCAACATGAGGTAGACTTCCTCAGTAGATGCAACACGAAGCTCTAAAATGTTTCACGGACCAAAAACTTACCTCCCTCTCAGTTGCCCTTCTCTACAAACCACTGCCACGTTCATTCCTTTAACCACCCACGAATATCTATTCCTCGCCTAGAGTTTGCCAAATTACAATCAAGATAACTTAATTTGAATGATGTTTTTTCAGTGGAGTGGGCTCTGGCTCCCCCAACTGGGGCAAAGAGTGCCAGTCCAGTGGCTTCTGGGCGTCCCACCTCAGGGGAGTACCACCCTTGTTTCTCAGCAACTCCCTGGAGACATGACAACCTGAATAAAACATCTCATCTGCATAGTGTTCGCCTGCACGGGGACAAGAGCACAGGACACATTCTATTCCTGCCTCAGGTGATTTCTCTCTGATTTACCCACAACCCCAAAGTACAGGGAGACCTCGAAGGTATTGCAGGTTTGGTTCCAGACCCCCAAAATAAAGTGAAGAGCACAATAAAGTGAGTCACAAGTGAATTTTTCGGTTTCCCAGTGCTCTCATAAAATTTATGTTTACACTATACTGCAGTCTATTAAGCGTGCAATAGCGTTATGTCTAAGGACAATGTACACACCTTAATTAAAAAATACCTTTCTGCTAAAAAAATGCCAACCATCATCTGAGCCTTCAGCGAGTCCATCTTTTTGCTGGGGGAAGGTGTGAAATATCGTGAGAATCACCAAAATGTGACACAGAGACATGAAGTGAGAAAACGCTGTTGGAAAAATGGCGCTGAGAGACTTGCTGGAAGCAAGGTTGACACAAACCTACAATTTGTTAAAAAAAAAAAAGAAAAGAAAAGAAAAGAAAAGAAAAAGCAGTATCTGTGAAATACAATAAAGCAAAGCGCAACAAAATGAAGTGTGCCTGTAACTGCTAAGGGCAGTTTCCCATTCCAGGCTTTGTCTTTCAACTATACGGCCCACCGTCTGAGGGTCTGGCCCCTGCTCAAAACGATCAGTCTCATCTAGCCCGCCGCGCACCTAACTTACAACCACCTCCCACTGAAGGACTGACATTTTCCCAAGGCCCGCCACTGCCTTGCGTCAGGGAATTTACATTTGACTGCCATCATCTGAAACCACCCCTCTCCTTCCTTACCCTGTCGTTTCATTTGTCCTTTTGGTCTTAGAGTATATGTATCACCATTTTCTTTATAGGATAGCTGCTTCTCGACTCTATAATTTTACGGACAGCGGCTAGGTCTTCTTCTCAGCTCTCACAGTACTAGCATGGAGCCTTCTAAGAGCAGAGGCTCAATTAACTTTTGGGGAATAAGTGAGCCTGTGAGCATGAGGTCTAATTTATTATCATTTAATTCTACATTGTTGAATGAGCCAAGCACATACAGTTATTTATAATTTTATACATCAGAGTCAAATAAATTAGGAAACCAAATATTGACCATCTTCCTTTTTCTATACTATACTACAGTATACTATACTATACTATTTCACATTTTCAAGGAATTGCATATCGCAATGCCACGTTATCTTCCACCCAATTACTAAACAAGATGGAAGTTCTCCCAATCTGTTTTACAAAACAGCAAAACTCTTATTCTTATACCTGATAAACGACAGTAAGTATGACTGATGTAATTCATAAACTTACATTATAACGCTAAATAAAATTTCATTTAGGAGTAGCGTTGGAAAAACAGCAAAAAAACAAAAACACAGACGTATTTCCCACTTTCCCATACAGAACAGGAACACAAGGGTATTAACAGCCTGTTCCCTCCGTCACACCCAGCCCTACACTCCTTGGAACACTGAATGCTCTCTTCAGCCACGAAGTACAGGCTCTGCCCCAGGTTCTGCGTGGGAGGAGCTGGACACAACACCGGAACACCCACTGGCGTGGGCTCTCTCTTCCTCATCTTTCAAAGCCTCTTCATAGCAAGACTGGAAGGCACTGGGGACGGTGTGGTTGACCTTGGCCAGGAACTCCAGGACTTGCATCTTGCTGGTCTCGGCGTGGGCTCTCGGGCCCCACAGGAACTCGTAGCGCGCCGGATCGCTGTTGGCCGCCTGCCGGTACTCCAAATACTTCAGCCTCACCAAGTCTTGGGTGATGAGCTTCTTGGGCTCCCCGAATAGGAAGTGCCTCTTCCCAGCATAGATTCTCATCTTATTCAGGAATTCCCAGATAGTCTCCTCTGTGGCGCAGTTGCCCTTCATGAGGATCACGCCCAGGAGATGCATCAGGAGACCAGTCTTGGGGAACCCCCTGACACGGCTCACGGCCCCATTGTTGGGGAGAGCCATTTTGCTGACAAAGGTATAAGAATGCTTGGTAGGGTCCACTTCCTTTACGTCAATACCAAATACCACCTCCATGCTGAAAGAAGCTCTTCTGAGGACCTCAAGGAATCGATTTCGGTGCTTTTTACTGATAAACTTCAGCATATGTGCTTTCATAGCAGGCTTTTTCTTTTTATACATGTGCATCAGGAACTGCACCAACACATTCGCTGTCTTCCTTAGAGGGCGTTTTCGAGACCGCACGGCGGAGACGGGGGCCTGAGACGACCTCTGCTTTTTCTCCACTTGGCCTTTGGCTCCTTTGTATGATCTTCTGGGAGAAACACCTGCAGGCTTAGTGCTGGTGGCTCGGGCCCTCTGAGGACTCTTGAGAGTGCTACGTGACTTAGCACCCAGCTTTCTCTGAGTAGTAACTCCAAGAGGAGGAGGAGGAGATGAAGACGAGGCGGCTGGAGTGGCCTGAGCACCCGCCAGACCCCGGGTCCCACTTTGGGCCTGGCGGCGTCTCTCACGGGCGCGGAGCTTACTCCTCTGACCCCGACGCATGGTGACTGCAGTCAGGGACAGCAGGCAGGAGTGCAGGTAGGACAGCGGGTGATCTGGCAGAGAGGAGAGGGGATGAGAGGGTGTGAGCGCCCACAGCAGGGAGGTACCACCCTGCCTTTAAGAGGGCCGCTCTGTAGGTTTCCACGTGGGCACTGCTCTATGAACACACAGGACTCCTGTTCTGATCACCCTGTCCTCTAAGAACCCTGTGGAAATAATTAAAGTGAGCCCCAGGCTGCAGCCTGCCAGCCCTGCCTGGTGCTTACTGGGGCCGAGAGCAGCAGTGGGCAATTATCTAGTCCTTGTGGAGCCCCCTCTACTCTGGAGCGTGGGGGTCCCCTCAGTTCACATTCAGGACCATCATATCCACTTTGGGCAGGGCCTGGGCCCCCTCCTCTGTGCTGCTCTAAATGGACACCTCAGACCCAGGTCCTCATCTTTCTGGGGTACCTTAAGAAGAAGTGAAGGGGCACCGCAGCCCAGTGCCCCTGCCAGGGGGGGCACCCACAGCTGACAGCTCTATGGGACTCTGTCCTGGGCTCATTGGGGTCCTCAGTCCTCATTCAGGGTCCTTGTCTTGGGGCTCTAGGTAGGGCCTGGGATACCTGCGTCTGATCTGATGTCCCTCTTCTCAGACAAAGACTCTCACCAATCTGATACCATCCGAAAAAAAGGAGGGCTCACATACACCTGACTTCCATACCTGGGCTCCTCAGTGCTGCAAGGAGGGGGGCACTCTCTGTTGCCTCCTCTGTTTGTGGGTGAGTGGGATCATCACTGTTCTTTCAGGGTCCTCACCCTCACTCCTATAAAGCCCTGGGTCTCTTCCCTCTGCAGAATTGAGGCTATTCAATTGTCCAACATCCTCACATCTCTGAACTCTCCAGACAAATGAGAAGAGGGCTTCAGCTTGACAGATACTCTTGGTTGCTACTCAGAACACGGGCAGAATTTATGGGACCCTCCATTTTAGAGTCGGTGTTCACCTTAGTCCTCACTCACGTCTCTGACCTTAACTCTGGGTAGGACTTAGGACTCCTCCCACCAATAACCTGGGGAGTCCAGCCTCAGAGCAAAGCCCTCAACTCCCTGAGTCCCTAGAGGGGAAAGTCAGGGTCCTACGTATATGACTACCCCTGGCTGGAGCCTCCCACAAGTGTAGGGGCGCTGCTTTGTGATGCCACCCCTAATAATGGGGAGAGACCCCCCTCATTAGTATTCAAGGCCCTCACCTTCACCTCAGTTAGGACCTAGGTCTCCTCCATCTGCAAGATGGAGCTACTCCCTAGACCAAGGCCCTCCCATCCCCGACACATCTCAGGCAGAACTCAGTTTGATGGCTCTGTTGGGGCTTCCCAGGGCCTAGAGCAGCTGCGAGACTTAGTACAGTTTGTTATGGGCCGAGGGGCACCCCTCACTCCCCACTCAAAGTCTGCACCTTGACTCCAGACCAGTACTGGGAATTTTCTCTTGGCCGGCCGGAGGCATGGCCCTCAGATGAAAGTTCTCACTTCCTGGAACCTCTGAAGCCAAAGTCACGATGACTCACATCCGGCCACAACTACTCAGGGTCTCTGACAGCTGACAGCAGGGGCGGGGGTCTGTGGTCCTCCAGTGTTCTGGAGTCGGTGGTCCCTAGGTCCTACATACAGGGTCCCCATCTTGGAAGCTGTCAGAGCCTGGGACTCCTCCCTTTACTGAACTGTGCCCACAAGCTTCACCTCCTTGAGCTCCTGGGGGTGGGGGGAAGTCGGGGCCTGCTATATTTGACCACCCCCACCCCGGCCTGGAGCCTCCGGGAACTGCGTGCATGGGTGCTGCTTTGTTGCCATCTCTACTCCCTCATTAGCACTCAGGCCCCGCCCCGCCCCACGCCTTGACTTCAGTTAGGGCCTAGGTTTCCTTGGTTGACAGAATCCGGAAATTCTCTCTTCGATTATTACGGCTTTCCCCCTTGAGAATTTCCAGGCAGAACTCAGCCTAACGGCTTTTCGGGAAACTTCCACTTTTGATCACAGAGGCGGGATTTGTGGGGGTCACCTTTGTTACGAGAGGGGGGGAAGGGTCCCTTGGGTCCGCATTCAGGTCCTCACCTCGACTGCAGATCAGTCCTGGGAATCCGCCCTTGGCCCAACAACCGCCGTGAAGAACCGTCCAGCTCCTCGACGCCGCCGGAGCGGAAGTGTCGCAGCCACTTCCGGCTATGGCTGCCTTGAGTTCGGTTGCAAGGGCTGACGGGAAGGGCGGGGCTCTACGGGACCCCGGGGTTCAGAGGTCAGCCATCCCGTGATCCTCCCTCGCGGTTCTCTCCGGGCCATCTATCAGAGCCCGTGACCCCTCCCTCTGTGGTCCCGAGCCCTCCAGCCTCCAAACAAAGCCCTCACCTCCCGGAGTCCCTAGTGGGGAAGTCAGGGCGTTGCTCTGACCATCTCTGCCTGACAAGAGGGGTGCCACCCTGTGAGCCTCCCTCCTTGGGAGAGAGACCCTCTCGTTAGCACTGAGGTCCTCACCTTGACCCTGGTTTGCCTGGTTATGGCCGAGACCCCTTTCCCTTGCAGAACTGGGACCTGATCCTGATAGACAAAGCCCTTCCCTCGCCGAGACCAGACAGACAGAAATGAGGAGGCTTCTCATCCCTATACCTCTGCCTGGGGCCTCTCGTGGTTAAGAATGGGGACAGGGGTCTGTAAAGCCCCCTCATTTGTGGGTCTGGTGATACCTCTTTCCTCACTCAGGGACCCCACCATACTCCTGGCCAGTCCAGGGACCTGATCCTCCCTGACCCTCCAACCTGAGCTTCTCCCTCTACTGAACTGAGGCTGTTCTTCTTAGACCAAGACTTTGACCTTGCTGAGAACTATGAGACTTACAAGAGAGGAGGCCCTGCCTGGGCATTCTAGGTCTGAGAGCACGTTTGGGCAGCTCTCTGAATGACCTATAGTTTGGCGTGGTTGTCTCTCCAGTCCTCACTCATGGTGGTGCGGGGGGGCGGGGTGTTCAGTGTGTCTGCCTCTTGGATTAAAAGGTTCCTGGGGAATGCCACATCCCTGCAAACTCTTGAGCAGTGTACCTAATGCAAACCTTGTAGTTTCATGTCCCAGACTTGACGTGAGATGGGGAAAATGCAACATAAGGCAGGGGGCCCAGGACAGGGGTGGGCTCCCAGAGAAAAATAATGCTAATCTGTCCTTTCCAATAGCCAGAATTAGCCTCTTCTGTGCCTTGTTCTAATTGACTTATAGGCATACCTCTTTTTATCGTATTTCACTTAATCATGCTTCACAGATATTCTGTTTTATTACAAATTGTAAGTTTGTGGTTACCGTGCATTGAACATGTGAATGGGCGCCGTTTTCCCAACACCATGTGTTCACGTGGGGTCCCTGTCCCACACTTTGTTAATTCTTGAAATATTTTAAACTTTTTCATTATTTTCTTATGGTTCTCTGCTCAGTTATCTTTGTTATTATTGTAACTGTTTTGTACTTTTAAATTAAGATGTGTACATTTTTTTAGACACTGTCTAGTAAGTGTACAATAGGATTAACAACTTTTATAAGCACTGGGAAAGCCACAATTTCGTGTGATTTACTTTATTGCATTATTGCGGTGACCTAGAACCCAACCCACAGTATCTGAGATATGCGCACACTTCTAGAGGAAAGGAGCTGTCCAGGATGGTTCTGTGACTCCGCTGATTGAGGGTATCTGACAGTGCATATAGAGATGATCTTATTGTCACTGAGTATCATCTGTTTCTTCTCCTTATTCCTGTTCCTCCTCCTTATTCCTAACTGTCATTTACTGAGGTATTCTTCAATGCTTTGGATATATTGCAATCCCGTTCTTTACCTACAGAGTCCTTATTTTTATCCCAAGACACATTTGAGTATCAAGGAATACAAGCTCTGCTTTAGGCCAAGAGGAGTATAACAGTGTGAGATCTAGAGGAATTCAGACCAGGAGTCTAGTCCCAGGCCTGTCATTTACTAGTGTTACCCAGCAAGGGCTCACTGCCTGACACGCATAGAAGCCAACACTATGGCACTGGCTTTTGAGACGAAAACTTTATTCCGGGACTTCCCTGGTGGTGCAGTGGTTAAGAATCTGCCTGCCAATGCAGGGGACACGCAAGAGGGAAAAGATATGGGGATATATGTATATGTATAGCTGATTCACTCTGGTATACAGCAGAAACTAACACACCATTGTAAAGCAGTTATACTCCAATAAAGATGTTAAAAAAATGTGTTGAAAAAGAAAATGACACAGATGAACTTATTTACAAAACAGAAACAGACTTACAGATATTGAAAACTAACTTAATGGTTACCAAAGGGGAAACGTGGGGGAGGGGGATAAATCAGGAGCTTGGGATTAACATACACACTACTATATATAAGACCGATAACCAACGAGGACCTACTGTATAGCACAGGGAACTGTGCTCAATATTCTGTGATAACCTGTATGAGAAAAGAATCTGAAAATGAACGAATATATGTATATGTGTAACTAAATCACTTTGCTGTACACCTGAAACGAACACATTGTAAATCAACTATACTCCAATAAAATTTTTTTAAAAATATACCATGTGATCCAGCAATCCCACTCCTGTGCACATATCCAAAGAAGACCATAATTTGAAAAGGTACACGCACCCCAATGTTCACTGCAGCACTATTTACAATAGTCAAGACGTGGAAGCAACCTAAATGTCCATCGACAAAGGAATGGATAAAAATTATGTGGTACATATATACAACGGAATATTACTCAGTCATTAAAAAAAGAAAGAATGCCATCTGCAGCAACATGGACGGACCCAGAGGTTATCACACTAAGTGAAATAAGTCAGACAGAAAGACAAATATCATATATCACTCATATGTGGAATCTAATTTTTAAAAATGACACAAATGAACTTACTTACAAACCAGAAACAGACTTACAGATATCGAAAACAAACTTATGGTTGCCAAAGGGGAAACGTGGTGGGGGGGAATGGATAAATCAGGAGCTTGGGATTAACATACACGCTACTATATGTAAGACAGATAACCAACGAGGACCTACTGTATAGCACAAGGAATTCTACTCAATATTCTGTGATAACCTATATGAGAACAGAATCTGAAAAAGAAAGAATATATGTCTATGTATAACCGATTCACTTTGCTGTACACCTGAAACGAACACAACATTGCAAATCAACTATTCTCCAATAAAACAACAAAAAAATAAAAAAGGAATATACACGTGTAACACCACCTCCGGGCAATCATCCTGGGCATATGGGAGAAAAACCCCATCACCCTGTAAAGCAAGGTTTCCAGGCCAGGAGCAAGGTAAGGCCCTTTATCTCCTGCGCCAGAGGACCCTCATTAATATCAGGTTTAATAAAGTTCTGCCACAGTCATCCAACAGCCAACTCCCATTAGCCAATCCTAACAAATATAACAGTCAGACATAAACAAACACAGGCAAACAAACCCAACAGGCCTGGGACTTTAACCCAATCCTCTGAGTACCTCAGCAGCTGTCACCTTTTGTACTGCCTCTCTTAGGGTGGGACTCTAGCCCACGATCCTAGCCTTAGGACTCGCACCTGGACTCTATCCCGACCAAAAAAACCCCTCCCAGGCAGGACTCTAACCCACAATTCCGACGAGATTATTAGACAATTTAGGTACAGGCACATTTTAACAAGGTTACTCACCCAAAAGATGTCCGATCCAGGAGCTGTTCCTTTTCTCAAAAGTGAAAGTAGCCCGAGGAGCCTGGAGCGCCATGGCGGGCAAGCAGGAACCCAAGAGCCGACCTTCTAGACAAATTCAGTCTAGGTGGCTACTCAAGGTTGGTGCTGAGGGCCCACACTCTGCCAGGGGCTGCAGTGCCTCAGGCAGGCGGTCACAAGACCTAAATCTCACCTGGGTTGCCAAAACTTACTGAACAAGGGCTCCCTGCCCTGTGTGCACAGAAGCCAACACTATGGCAACAGTTTTTGAGAAAAGAGCTTTGCTGCAAGGCCGACTAACACAGGAGACAAGGCTCTCAAACCTCACCTCAATCCAGCCGGCCTGCGTGAAATTTAAGGGGTTAGGGTAATTTCAAACTTGGAAGCTAATTGGCTACTCTTGAATTAGTCCATATAAGCTACTCATGCTGCTGGAGGCCAGATTTTCCTAAATGAAGGAATTTCACGGGCTCTCCAGGCAACATTGCTATTCTCCGAGTTCTGCAGACTGAAGATCTTGCTTCCAGGGTCATCCTGGGGTCATGGCTTCCTTCTTGGAGATGTGCAGTTCTGTCTCTGTAAAATAACTCAAGGTCTGATCAACAACCTATTTAAGGAGGCAAAACCAGTTTAAGCGGATCAATTGCGTTACGTGCTGTTTCACTAGCCCCGTGAACTCGAGCACGTTAACCAAACAGCAAGACAAAGAAACCGCAATTAACTCAAACGCTGCCTAGCAAGGACAATCATGTAATATCCACACCAGAGGATATAATACATACTGCGCTTGGGGGAGAAACTTTCCCAGTTGGAAACAACTCAAAGTCCTTAGAATTTTGGTCATTGACCAATATCTTCCCTACCAGCTACCCTTTCTTCTAAATAACCATTATTTCCATTTATTTAACTGCCAACAAAAAATCTAGAACTTGTGAGGCCCTCCACCTGAGGGGTCTGGCCGGGCTCTCCACTCCCAGTCTCCTCTAGCCCTGCAGGCAACCTCACTTAAAATCACTTCTCACTGAAGGCTTTGCATTTTCCTAAGGCTCCAAACCGCCTTGCCTCAGGCCATTTACACTTGATTGCTTTCAGCTCCAACTGCCTGCCCTCTTTACCCCGACTTTTTACTTGTTCTTTAGGTCACAGAGTGTACCTCCCCATCTTTTTTTTTTTTTTTTTTTTTTTTTGGCGGTACGCGGGCCTCTCACTGTTGTGGCCTCTCCCGTTGCGGAGCACAGGCTCCGGACGCACAGGCTCAGCGGCCATGGCTCACGGGTCCAGCCGCTCCGCGGCATGTGGGATCCTCCCGGACCGGGGCACGAACCCGTGTCCCCTGCATCGGCAGGCGGATTCTCAACCACTGCGCCACCAGGGAAGCCCTCCTCCCCATCTTTTTATATAATAGCAGCTCCTAGACTCTAAAATGCAATGGGCAGCGGCTAGATCTTGTTTTTGTGGTGGTGGTTGTTTGGGGGCTTTTTTTGGGGGGGGGGGTGGCGGGGGGAAGCATCCACAGTACTAGTATGACGGCTTTCAAAGAGCTCATTCTCAATTCTTGATTGGGAAATTAAAAAAGAGGAAGCATGTGGCCTAATCCATTAAAATTTAATTTATCTTACATTCCTGAATAATCTAAGCAAATCCAGGTGTCTAACTTCTACTTTTACAGGAAGAAACATGAGAAGGATTTAGGCAAACCACAAATTGACGACCTTTTCCTTATTTATAGTCTTTCTTTTGGCCTTTATTGATTAAATGTAAGGTACCTCCTGTATACTATGCACTATGCTCAGACTACAACCCCAAATAAAACAAAATATCTGCTTTTTTTTTTTTTTGCGGGCCTCTCACTGTTGTGGCCCCTCCCATTGCGGAGCACAGGCTCCGGACGCGCAGGCTCAGCGGCCATGGCTGTCTCGACTGTCTTTTTTTTTTTTTATAACAGAAAAGGAGAATGGAGGACTTCCACTTTCCCTAATAAAGACAGAGCCCTAAGATTCATGTGGGAACTCTCTATTTCTACAAATGGGTGATTTAAATAGCAATCAGAAATTAAAATGTGTTAAACGCTTAGAACACACTATTCCACTTCTTTAAGTTTTACAGAATTTCTCATCCCAGTGCATTCTGGTATTCCCACTGCTATGCTGGTTGTAACAGCTGAACGCTGGGAATAACATAAATGCTGTGGTTAAGTACATTTGGATGGAGTCGTAAAGTGGTGTGAGTTTTCAGCTATGAGAGCAAAAGGAATAGCTAAGTACAAAGACAGGGAAAGAGCACGGCCAAAACATTTTGGGTGGGGCCTCCCTGGTGGTCCAGTGGCTAAGACTCCGCGCTCCCAATGCAGGGGCCTGGGTTCGATCCCTGGTCGGGGAGCTAGAGCCCACGTGCGTGCCGCAACTAAAAGAGCCCACCTGCCACAACGAAGACCTTGGGCAGCCAAATAAATAAAAACTAAAGATATTGGATGCAAAAATACCAAAAACACCCCAAAATTGTATCCATTAAAAAAAATTTTGAGTGCAAAGAATCGGAGAACAGTACACATTTTAGGGGACAGGAGGAGAGACAGATAGAGAAGGAAAGGGTCTTTACTGTTCCATTTCTACCTTTTGACCTTTTTGAACTTTTTCACAATGTGTGTCTTACAATGTTTTCAGGTTTCTTTTTGTTCTATAATATATTACAGACACAGTTTTTCCTTCTGTGTTAATAATTTTAGGAGATTAAAAGAAAAGTTACCTGGAGACTTCTTCCTCCAGATATGTATGTGTATATTGTGTTAAGTGCAAGAATGAACAGAATTTAAGGTAATATTTAAATATTTAATCCACGGCTAATGGTGTGGTCAGGACAAAGAGGGGAGGGAGAGAGAGACAGACAGATGAGACATTGATTCATGAGAGTTGTGTCAAAATCATTCACAGAGGAACTGAGACCCTGAATTGGGCAGAATTCCAGGAGAAAAATTGAGTTAAGGTATGACAACATCTAAAAAAGAAGTATATTTGTCCTACAGATCTTTGAGAAAAGTGACAAATAAGTGCTTTTCTTTTTTTAAAATAAATTTATTTTATTTATTTATTTATTGGCTGCATTGGGTCTGCATTGCTGCGCTCGGGCTTTCTCTAGTTGCGGTGAGCGGGGGCTACTCTTCATTGCGGTGCGTGGGCTTCTCATCGCGGTGGCTTCTCTTCGTTGTGGAGCACGGGCTCTAGGTGCACAGGCTTCAGTAGTTGTGGCTCGTGGGCCCTAGAGCACAGGCTCAGTAGTTGTGGCACGCGGGCTCAGTAGTTGTGGCTCGTGGGCTCTAGAGCACAGGCTCAGTAGTTGTGGCTCGTGGGCTCTAGACAGCAGGCTCAGTAGTTGTGGCTCATGGGCTCTAGAGCGCAGGTTTAATAGTTGTGGCACGTGGGCTCAGTAGTTGTGGCTCACGGGCTCTAGAGCGCAGGCTCAGTAGTTGTGGCGCATGGGCTTAGTTGCTCCGTGGCATGTGGGATCTTCCTGGACCAGGGCCCAAACCTGTGTCCCCTGCATTGGCAGGCAGACTCTTAACCACTGCACCAGCAGGGAAGCCCCATAAGTGGTTTTCTAATAGGATTAAAGTGGATTGACAGGGTTTTGGGTTTTTTTGTTTTGTTTTTTGCTGTGTTGGGTGCTCGTTTCCGCGTGAGGGCTTTCTCTAGTTGCGGCAAGAGGGGGCCACTCCTCATCACGGTGTGTGGGCCTCTCACTATCGCGGCCTCTCCTGTTGCGGAGCACAAGCTCCAGATGCACAGGCTCAGTAGTTGTGGCTCACGGGCCCAGCCGCTCCACGGCATGTGGGATCCTCCCAGACCAGGGCTTGAACCCGTGTCCCCTGCATTAGCAGGCAGACTCTCAACCACAGTGCCACCAGGGAAGCCCAGATTGACAGGGTTTTATCGACAGCCCCTAATTCTCTGTCTGGGCCACACCTCTGAAGTTTCTGAAAAAGCCGCCAGCACCTTTGAAGTAAGTCACCCACACGTACGTACACCCCACCTCTCCCACACTAGCAGCGTAGAATCGCTATTAAGCTGCACCTGTGAGGAAGCCAGGGCACATGAGAGCAGGTTTCTCTCACACACACACACACAGGCTGAAGTCCAGCATCACCAAGAGGACCACAGCCCAACTCTTGCAGACACTCTTTCAGACCCAAAGTTCTCACAACATGAATCCAATTACAGTGGTTTAATCAAGTAGAGTTACAGTCACTTAAATAAGCAGTGTCCGCTAGAAAACAGAAGAACAAAAGCCTAATTAGGTCACCAGGCAGTTTAAATTATGATTCCCTAACACTTTGTTCTGATGCGAACCTGTGAAAATGAGGAGGCCAGGAGAAGGATGGCTCCCGCTCAGCTGAGCGTGCTGAGTTCACACCACGAACCCGCAGAAAGCATATTAGGTAATGTTTCTGTGTCCGCCTGCACAGGACCTTCCTACCTCCAAAGTAAACGCTCTCACAAAAAAGGTTACCTATCGACGGATCATCCCTAACGGGCGGCAGATGTGTTTAACTCTCCCTTGGTTTGGCTAACACTGGAGGAGTTTTAAAGCTCTCTCGTAAATAAGGAACCTCAAATACCTCAACAGGCAATTGGGATTTGCCCTCCCATTTACCGAGGCAGATAAATCACCTTGAAAGGAACTGGGCTTGGTTAGCTCATTATTTCTAACATGTTTGCTGAGAGAGATAAACCATGGCCATCAACAAAGACATGTCATCCACTTCTGCACAAGATGGAAGGTTCACAGTTTGGAGAGTTCCCCACAGCTTGAGCCTTCAGGGGGCTACTGCTGTCAAAATATATGTTCCCTCCAGATTGATGCCCATGGTGGGACTGGGTGCACTTACTAGCTGTCAGGTGCATTGTTTTTCTGATGTTCCCAATCTCCTTTTGACCTTTTAAGTTTTTTCCGTGCACATTTTAGGAAATGCAGACAATGGAATTCATGCAGATGTACAGTTTAAACAGTAACAATAATATTTTTGATTTGATTGAATTTAGTTTTCAACATCAACAAATACTGGTATTGCAGTAACAAGAGTAAAAATGTTTCTCGAGATTAATGATTCTCAAGATGGGGTCCCCGGACCAGCAGCATCACCGACACCTGGGGACCTTTTGCCAATGGAAATTACTGTGCCACACGCAGACCTATGGAATCAGGAATTCTAGGGGTGCTCCTGGCTCTGTCCCATTAACACACCCTCTGGGTGATTCTGATGTACAATTAAGTTTATCAGGATTGTCAACATTCTTTAAAAAAGAGCGCTTTGCTGTGATACAATACTTTCAGGGATACACAGTGTCATTTCTATAATTATATTTCACAGTTGAAACATTTTCTATTAAAAACACCTATATTTTCTAATTATGGTTAATTGATTGACTTATTTAGAAGTAGTGATATGTTTATGGTTAACTAATAATATCAATGTGTGAGAGTCTATACAACTTTCTCCTCTTTGAAGGCTTATCTGAACAACTCACAAAATGAGTAAACAACTAAAAAGATTGGCACTGCCTCAGGAAAAGAATGCGTTTTGCCAGTTAATGGGTACACACGGGCTTTATGCCATGCTAGATGCCGGGCATCGATTATTTCACTTAAGCCTCACAAAAGGCCTCTGACATCGATACTCATACATCTTCATCTGACACAGAAGAACTGAGTGTCCAAGGGGTTGACTACCTCATCACCCCAGGACACATGGCCTGTGGATCCCGGTTTCATATCTTAGGCTGCAAAGCCCGTGCCTCCCCCTCTGCGGCTGTCTCATTCACCAACAGAACTATACTCAGGTTCTTTTTGGTTAAAGGTGACAGTTTTTTTTGGCCTCCCCTTAACTACTTGCAAAAAGACATCTTTATTGTCCACATTCTGATTTAAGAGGATGAAGATAAACCACTGTGGCCAGAATCACAAAGGAGCACTGTGGCGGTCCCCCGGGGTCAGACTGCAGGTGGGAAAAGGTCAGAGTGAGCCGGGGCACAGGCCCCGGGAGGGGATGATGGGAAGAGGGGCCTCCCTCCAGTGCGACGGGGATGATACTTCTATGCCCACCTCACTCACGTTTCGTTGTCCCAAGCATGGCTCAGACAGGAATGGGGCTCTGGTTGGAGGTGGCCTCTGTCTTAAGATGTCACCTCTCATAAATCGTTTGCCAGCACCCGAGTCTCCAGTGTCTACCAATAAAAAGAGAGGAATTACGTTTATTGTGGATGTACGAAAAGCCACCCAGAAAATTATAACAGTTAATAAAGAGTCAAATGAATTCAAATAATGTAACTCAAGACATTTGTAGGCATGCTGAATTCCACAGTTTATAGTTACACAATTGGGTTGAAAAAGATCTTGATGCAATTTATGTCAGAGTGTTCTGCCTATGTTTTCCTCTAAGAGTTTTACAGTGTCTGGCCTTACATTAAGGTCTTTAATCCATTTTGAGTTTATTTTTGTGTATGGTGTTACGGAGTGTTCTAATTTCCTTCTTTTACATGTAGCTGTCCAGTTTTCCCAGCGCCACTTATTGAAGAGGCTGTCTTTTCTCCACTGTATATTCTTGCCTCCTCTGTCATAGATTAGGTGACTATAGATGCGTGGGTTTAACTCTGGGCTTTCTATTCTGTTCCACTGATCTATATTTCTGTTTTTATGCCAGTAGCATACTGTTTTGATTACTGTAGCTTTGTACTATAGTCCGAAGCGAGGGAGCCTGATTCCTCCAGCTACATTTTTCTTTCTCGAGATTGCTTTGGTTATTCAGGGTCTTCTGTGTTTCCATACAAACTGTAAAATTTTTTGACATAAATCACAGCAAGATCTTTTTCAATCTGCCTCCTAAAGTAATGAAAATAAAACCAAAAATTAAAAAATGGAGCCTAATTAACTTAAAAGCTTTTGCACAGCAAAGGAAACCATAAACAAAATGAAAAGACAACCCACAGAAAGGGAGAAAATATTTGCAAATGAAGCAACCAACAAGGGATTAATCTCCAAAATATATAAACAGCTCATGAAGCTCAATATCAAAAAAACAAACAACCCAATCCAAAAATGGACAGAAGATCTAAACAGACATTTCTCCAAAGAAGACATACAGATGGTTAAAAAGCACAATACTGGTCAGAATGGCCATCATCAAAAAATCTACAAACCATAAATGCTGGAGAGGGCGTGGAGAAAAGGGAACCCTCCTACACTGTTGGTGGGAATGTAAACTGGTACAGCCACTATGGAGAACAGTATGGAGGTTCCTTAAAAAACTAAAAACACAGCTACCAAATGATCTAGCAATCCTACTCCTTGGCATATATCTGGAGAAAACCATAACTCGAAAGGATACATGCACCCCAATATTCATTGCAGCACTATTTACAACAGCAACACGTGGAAGCAATCTAAATGTCCATCAACAGACGAATGGATAAAGGAGACATGGTACATATATACAGTGGAATATTACTCAGCCATAAAAAAGAACAAAATCATGCCATTTGCAGCAATGTGGATGGACCTAGGGATTGTCATACTGAGTGAAGTAAGTCAGACAGAGAAAGACAAATATCATACGATATCGCTTGTATGTGGAATCTAAAAAAAGGGTACAAACGAACTTATCTACAGAAATAGAGTCACAGATGTAGAAAACAAACTCATGGTTACCAGGGTTGGGGCAGGGATAAATTGAGAGATTGGGATTGACATATACACACTACTATATATAAAATAGATAACTAATAAGGACCTACTGTATAGCACAGGGAACTCTGCTCAATACTCTGTCATGGCCTATATGGGAAACGAATCTAAAAAAGAGGGGATATTTGTATATATGTAACTGACTCACTTTGCTGTACACCTGAAACTTAACACAACATTGTAAATCAACTATACCAATATAAATTTTAAAAAAACTATTGGATAGTTTGCATTTAAACTATATAGGATAATATAGCTTATGCTTCAACTATGTGTGTGTATTTTGTATAAGGGGAGATACAGTGAAAACATACACCACTAGCAACAGGTAACTTTTCTGTGTCCGTGTCTGCAATATGCTGAAATAAGCTGGATCTTCTGCTTTCAGCTTAATCTGGATTGATTTTGATTTTCTGGCTTTAACAGCCATTCCTCTGGCTCGGGAGGCATCTCCTGGTGAAGTGGGTCTGGGCGATCCATATCTCTCACCAGAACTGTTCTATCATTCTCGCCTCATTCAACCTCCCCCGCTGCCCTCAAGCCAGAGTAAACCTGTTAAAATGTTAAGTCAATCCTGTTCCGCCTCTGCTCAAAACCCCCCACTGCCTTCTCAGCTAATTCAGTGTGAATAAAAGGGCTGCAGCCCTGCATGGTCTGGCCATCCACACATCTCTCCCCTGCACCCCTCCCTCCTGGATCCCCTCCTTGACGTCTTGGGAATCTTTACATTTCTCAAGCCCTGTGGTCCTACCTTCAGCTCTCTCTAACCAGCCTGCTGTTATTTATACAGCTCTCCTCACTATCAGGTACATCTTATCTTTGTTTCCTCCTGCCCCTGTAATGAAATCTCTAGAACCCAGGCCTTGCTGGGGGGCATCAAGAACAAGGCCGTGCCCATCAGAGGTTCCCAGTAAATACCTGTGTCATGGGTAACTACATGGTGGGAACACACACCAGCATCCAGGAAACCCCAGCAGAAACGCCACATGAATCCCACCACCGTGTGAAGCCCTGGCCTACGAATGGTCACTCCAGGAGGGTGGTCCATGGACTCCAGTGTATACATCGCTGGAGGTGGTCCTCACGTGGAGCGGAGTAAACCCCCGGCTTCCTCAGCCCTGGCAGGTTGCACACAGCACCTCCTCACTGGCCTGGCCCAGTCTCAAGAGCAAACACAACGCCATTTTAACGTCTGTCCCTGTTTCTAACCTTCTGTAATTGCCTCCCCTCCTCCCTCCTGGCCCTCAGACCTCTAGTATTCCAATCTCAAGGACTGATATGAAGGGGAGGAAGGTGCCTTCCTGAGCTCTTCTATTGCACTTTCCGGAAAGTCTTCACTCCTCCTCCATGCCTACGTACGTCCTGTACTCACTGACAAGAGGTGAGACATTGCATTTTCAACAGAAATCTACTGAGAAAGAAACAGATTTCCCATGTTTCCTTTGGCTTGAGTCACAGCAGAGTTTCAAGCAATTTTCTTTCTTTTTTTTAAATTTTATTTTTGGCTGTGTTGGGTCTTCGTTGCTGCATATGGGCTTTGGCATATATCTGGAGAAAACCATAACTCGAAAGGATACATGCACCCCAATATTCATTGCAGCACTATTTACAACAGCAACACGTGGAAGCAATCTAAATGTCCATCAACAGACGAATGGATAAAGGAGACATGGTACATATATACAGTGGAATATTACTCAGCCATAAAAAAGAACAAAATCATGCCATTTGCAGCAATGTGGATGGACCTAGGGATTGTCATACTGAGTGAAGTAAGTCAGACAGAGAAAGACAAATATCATACGATATCGCTTGTATGTGGAATCTAAAAAAAGGGTACAAACGAACTTATCTACAGAAATAGAGTCACAGATGTAGAAAACAAACTCATGGTTACCAGGGTTGGGGCAGGGATAAATTGAGAGATTGGGATTGACATATACACACTACTATATATAAAATAGATAACTAATAAGGACCTACTGTATAGCACAGGGAACTCTGCTCAATACTCTGTCATGGCCTATATGGGAAAAGAATCTAAAAAAGAGGGGATATTTGTATATATGTAACTGACTCACTTTGCTGTACACCTGAAACTTAACACAACATTGTAAATCAACTATACCAATATAAATTTTAAAAAAACTATTGGATAGTTTGCATTTAAACTATATAGGATAATATAGCTTATGCTTCAACTATGTGTGTGTATTTTGTATAAGGGGAGATACAGTGAAAACATACACCACTAGCAACAGGTAACTTTTCTGTGTCCGTGTCTGCAATATGCTGAAATAAGCTGGATCTTCTGCTTTCAGCTTAATCTGGATTGATTTTGATTTTCTGGCTTTAACAGCCATTCCTCTGGCTCGGGAGGCATCTCCTGGTGAAGTGGGTCTGGGCGATCCATATCTCTCACCAGAACTGTTCTATCATTCTCGCCTCATTCAACCTCCCCCGCTGCCCTCAAGCCAGAGTAAACCTGTTAAAATGTTAAGTCAATCCTGTTCCGCCTCTGCTCAAAACCCCCCACTGCCTTCTCAGCTAATTCAGTGTGAATAAAAGGGCTGCAGCCCTGCATGGTCTGGCCATCCACACATCTCTCCCCTGCACCCCTCCCTCCTGGATCCCCTCCTTGACGTCTTGGGAATCTTTACATTTCTCAAGCCCTGTGGTCCTACCTTCAGCTCTCTCTAACCAGCCTGCTGTTATTTATACAGCTCTCCTCACTATCAGGTACATCTTATCTTTGTTTCCTCCTGCCCCTGTAATGAAATCTCTAGAACCCAGGCCTTGCTGGGGGGCATCAAGAACAAGGCCGTGCCCATCAGAGGTTCCCAGTAAATACCTGTGTCATGGGTAACTACATGGTGGGAACACACACCAGCATCCAGGAAACCCCAGCAGAAACGCCACATGAATCCCACCACCGTGTGAAGCCCTGGCCTACGAATGGTCACTCCAGGAGGGTGGTCCATGGACTCCAGTGTATACATCGCTGGAGGTGGTCCTCACGTGGAGCGGAGTAAACCCCCGGCTTCCTCAGCCCTGGCAGGTTGCACACAGCACCTCCTCACTGGCCTGGCCCAGTCTCAAGAGCAAACACAACGCCATTTTAACGTCTGTCCCTGTTTCTAACCTTCTGTAATTGCCTCCCCTCCTCCCTCCTGGCCCTCAGACCTCTAGTATTCCAATCTCAAGGACTGATATGAAGGGGAGGAAGGTGCCTTCCTGAGCTCTTCTATTGCACTTTCCGGAAAGTCTTCACTCCTCCTCCATGCCTACGTACGTCCTGTACTCACTGACAAGAGGTGAGACATTGCATTTTCAACAGAAATCTACTGAGAAAGAAACAGATTTCCCATGTTTCCTTTGGCTTGAGTCACAGCAGAGTTTCAAGCAATTTTCTTTCTTTTTTTTAAATTTTATTTTTGGCTGTGTTGGGTCTTCGTTGCTGCATATGGGCTTTCTCTAGTTGCGGCGAGCGGGGGCTACTCTGTTGTGGTGCGCGGGCTTCTCACTGCGGTGGCTCCTCTTGTTGCGGAGCA
>NC_041220.1:151796869-151822001 GCF_002837175.3 Physeter macrocephalus | reverse complement strand
AGTTGGGTCCTCGTTGCTGTGCGCAGGCCTTCTCTAGTTGCGGCGAGCGGGGGCTACTCTTCGTCGTGGTGCACGGGCTTCTCATTGTGCTGGCTTCTCGTTGCAGAGCACGGCCTCTAGGTGCACGGGCTTCAGTAGTTGTAGCACTCGGGCTCAGTAGTTGTGGTGCACAGGCTTAGTTGCTCCGCGGCATGTGGGATCTTCCCGGACCGGGGCTCGAACCCCCCATGTCCCCTGCATTGGCAGGTGGATTCTTTTCTTTTTTCTTTTAATACATTTATTTATGGCTGAGTTGGGTCCTCGTTGCTGTGCGCAGGCGTTCTCTAGTTGCGGCGAGTGGGGGCTACTCTTCGTCGTGGTGCGCGGGCTTCTCACTGCGGTGGCTCCTCTTGTTGCGGAGCACGGGCTCTAGGCGCACGGGCTTCAGTAGTTGTAGAACTGGGGCTCAGTAGTTGTGGTGCACAGGCTTAGTTGCTCCGTGGCATGTGGGACCTTCCCGGACCGGGGCTCGAACCCCCCATGTCCCCTGCATTGGCAGGTGGATTCTTTTTTTTTTTCTTTTAATACATTTATTTATGGCTGAGTTGGGTCCTCGTTGCTGTGCGCAGGCCTTCTCTAGTTGCGGCGAGCGGGGGCTACTCTTCGTCGTGGTGCACGGGCTTCTCATTGTGCTGGCTTCTCGTTGCAGAGCACGGCCTCTAGGTACGCGGGCTTCAGTAGTTGTGGCATGCGGGCTCAGTAGTTGTGGCTCGCGGGCTCTACAGTGCAGGCTCAGTAGTTGTGGCGCACGGGCTTAGTTGCTCTGTGGCATGTGGGATCTTCCCGGACCAGGGCTTAAACCCGTGTCCCCTGCATTGGCAGATGGATTCTTAACCACTGCGCCACCAGGGAAGCCCTGCAATTTTCTCTAAATCATGTGAATTACACGATTTTGCAATTCTCCAAGGCTCTAAGGTTACCTAAAGAACGGTGTCCACAGAGAACGTGTGAATGCCAAGAGCATCGACTGCGGGGCTGGGAACAGAGGATGAACAGGACATCTGAAGTGTTTATAATTGTACACAGTTGTCTGTTCAAAATTTAGTATCCTGAAGAGTGGACTGACTGCTAATGACTTTATTTCTGGTTTCAGAATAAAATGATGAACCAATGTGCAGTTCTCGCAGTACATTCTTCCCCTGGAACTACCTGCGTAGTTGGTTTAAGCGACTTCAATACAAAAATGATGGAAGAAGCAGAGCGTAAGGATGTCTGGGCCTTGCTGAGTTA
Organism: Physeter macrocephalus; assembly: GCF_002837175.3. Taxonomy (NCBI): domain Eukaryota; kingdom Metazoa; phylum Chordata; class Mammalia; order Artiodactyla; family Physeteridae; genus Physeter; species Physeter macrocephalus. The sequence continues at coordinate 151,820,732 of NC_041220.1, read as the reverse complement.
TCCCGAGTGCTTCCCCTTGCCCCCCGACTCTCACCCCGCAGCCCCATCTAGATGAGGAGCCCTCTGACTAGACTGGCTCTCAAAGCCTTGCAGGTCAGCTCTCACTTTATCCTGATCCCATCGAACCCTCGGCCTCAGTCTGAGGAGCACCGCATCCATGCCGATCGCACCCAAGTGTCCGGAGGCCTCCTGTGACTGCAGGACAGGCCTAGAGCCCCTCTCCGATCGTTCCATGCAAGCCGTCACGGGCATGAAAAGCAGAATCCCGTCAAACAAGAATAGCTGTAGATCCACAACGTCGAAGGTAAATTGCATGGGAAAATGGGTTGAAGGGCTATGTTAAACTATGCATTAAACAACATAGTTAAAACTATGTTGGGCTTCCCTGGTGGCGCAGTGGTTGAGGGTCCGCCTGCCGATGCAGGGGACACGGGTTCGTGCCCCGGTCCGGGAGGATCCCACGTGCCGCGGAGCGGCTGGGCCCGTGAGCCGTGGCCGCTGAGCCTGCGCGGGAAGCCCTGCAATTTTCTCTAAATCATGTGAATTACACGATTTTGCAATTCTCCAAGGCTCTAAGGTTACCTAAAGAACGGTGTCCACAGAGAACGTGTGAATGCCAAGAGCATCGACTGCGGGGCTGGGAACAAAGGATGAACAGGACATCTGAAGTGTTTATAATTGTACACAGTTGTCTGTTCAAAATTTAGTATCCTGAAGGGTGGACTGACTGCTAATGACTTTATTTCTGGTTTCAGAATAAAATGATGAACCAATTTGCAGTTCTCGCAGTACATTCTTCCCCTGGAACTACCTGCGTAGTTGGTTTAAGCGACTTCAATACAAAAATGATGGAAGAAGCAGAGCGTAAGGATGTCTGGGCCTTGCTGAGTTATCCCGAGTGCTTCCCCTTGCCCCCCGACTCTCACCCCGCAGCCCCATCTAGATGAGGAGCCCTCTGACTAGACTGGCTCTCAAAGCCTTGCAGGTCAGCTCTCACTTTATCCTGATCCCATCGAACCCTCGGCCTCAGTCTGAGGAGCACCGCATCCATGCCGATCGCACCCAAGTGTCCGGAGGCCTCCTGTGACTGCAGGACAGGCCTAGAGCCCCTCTCCGATCGTTCCATGCAAGCCGTCACGGGCATGAAAAGCAGAATCCCGTCAAACAAGAATAGCTGTAGATCCACAACGTCGAAGGTAAATTGCATGGGAAAATGGGTTGAAGGGCTATGTTAAACTATGCATTAAACAACATAGTTAAAACTATGTTGGGCTTCCCTGGTGGCGCAGTGGTTGAGGGTCCGCCTGCCGATGCAGGGGACACGGGTTCGTGCCCCGGTCCGGGAGGATCCCACGTGCCGCGGAGCGGCTGGGCCCGTGAGCCGTGGCCGCTGAGCCTGCGCGCTTCCACAACCACTAACAGTCCCTGACGGTCCCTGAATCTTCACCACAGCTGCCTGGGGAAAACTCCACCGGGCTTCACGACGCCCGTCAGCCTCAGAGCTGGTCACCAAGTCGTTCCTAAGCGAGCAGGTACTTAGGCCTCATCAGTAAATGAGGTACACGTGCTCTGTCTTTTTTCCAAAACAGGGGTTTAATTTCAATTCGCTCTTAGAGAGGGAGTTTCCCGTTGCCAATGCAGCATCACCCGGTGTAAACGGCACGTACCCCAGGGAACACAAGCGCTCCAGGCACGTCAGCTCCTCCAGCAGTGAACCTTCGGGAGCCAGTCTCCTCGCCCTACAGTGGATGACTCCTGCTACCCTCCTCCTTTGTGACGAAACTTGCCTGCACACCTTGGTTTATGATATTTCATTTTGTTGTCACCATGACACAGACTGTAGTTACTTATCTAACTAAGGACTACAGAGAAGAATCTTTTGGGTTGGAAGTTATCTTAAGGCTTTGGATATAAGGTAAAGTTAAAACGCCTGAATCTATACTGTCTTTGGGGGGTAATCTCTCATATAAAACACGTCTCCATTCCTTTACGTGCCCTGAAAGCTGAGGCTCTTTCTCAGCTGAGGGAGAGTCTGCGTCCTTCCGCACCCCAGCGACATCTGGTAACACCCAGGGAAAGTTTTTGTTGTCACGACGAGGGAAGGAAGCTGGTCCTGGCATCTGGTGGGGAGAGGTCGAGGATGCTGCTAAACATTCTGCACTCTGCACAAGGCAGCTCTCACCACAACAGACTGATTCACCCCAAATGTCACAAGTGCCCAAGTTCCGAATTCCTAACCAAAGCAAAGAAAGACAAAATCACCTTCTGTTGGGACTTCCCTGGGGGTCCAGTAGTTCAGAATCCGCCTTCCAATGCAGGGGATGCGGGTTCTATCCCTGGGTCCGGGAACTAAGATCCCACATGCCGTGGGGCAACTAAGCCCGTGCGCCACAACTACTGTGCACCTCAACTACGGAGCCCACGTGCTCTGGAGCCTGTGCACCACAACTAGAGAAGCCTGCGTGCCGCAACCAAGATCCCATGTGCCACAACTAAGACCCAAGGCAGCCAAATAAATAAATTTTAAAAAAATGTTTTCTTGGACTATTTTACTAGCGCTTTTTTTTTTTTTTTTTTTTTAACATTTTGGGTATTTGAAATTATTTTATAGTTTCGTATTTTCAGCAGTTTCCCATCCAATTTGTTCCGGCCAGGACCCCGGTCTTGGCAGTGTTATGCATGCTTCGCTGACGCTCTCACATAGTTGTCAGCAGCAGTGACTGGTAACACACACTGACACGGAAGGTGAGTCCAGTGCACGTGGCTAAAGTTCTACTTCTAGAAAAACCAACATCTCCTGCTGCAACACTGGTGGAAACTTCACTTCCCTGTCTGAATGAATCAGTATCTACTGCATGGTCTCATGGATGAGTGGCAATGCGATCACAGATAAATGGGCCAATGAAAGTGCACTCTTTTTATTTTTAATCATTCTGTTTTGTGATAACTTTAATAAGTCCCTTGGTTTGGACCTGGGCCCGACAGTCTAACTTTGCACGCTATGTTCTTTTCAAAATGTGAAGGTAAGACAAGGTTCCTTTTACTTGTTGAACGAAGGAAGTAACACTTCCTCAGATTGCACATTTAGGGCATTTCCTTGTCTTCTGTCATTTGAGTCGGGTCAAACCTCCCGAGGGAGTGCGGGAAGCCAGTCATGGTGTTGCTTGCTCGTTAGACATACGCTGTGCTTTCTGAGCGTTAGTAAACTTTACCATAGGTTTTTTTTCACGGTATGAAAACAGTTCCTGCTCACTGCTTGTATGAAATTGAACTTAGTAAAGAAAAGAAATATATATATAGGAGAAATGAATTTATTTTTATGATGAAACTTTCAGCAGATAAATAAACTCGTTTTCCTGTTATAAACCATGTTACCTTCTACCTACAAAAGTATGTAGGGTCTGTATGTCTAATTAATTTAATTCATGGGATAAAAAGATAGATTTGGGTCAAATGTACAGACATACACAGTGACCAGAAATAAACAGATATACTTTGTACCCTCATCTTAGCATGATACCAACTGACATAGTTATAGATGAAATGATGCAATGCGTGAAAATTTGTTCCGTGTAACGTTATGGGCGTAGGATGAGGTGTGGATGGGGCAGGGTTGACAGAGGGTCAGTGGCTGGGGGACTGAGGGACAGAAGCAAGGAAGCCATAACACAATTCTGTCTATTTCTGTACCTGCTCAAAACTCCCTTAATGAATATATTTCTTAAATTGTCCTTTAAAGATATACTTTCCACAATCATCTTTTAAATGAGGGAGCTAGATACAGCATCTTGTGGGCTTTTAAGATCATGGGGACATTCTGGATATGGTGAAATAAAAGTCCTGGCATCCGATTCCAAAACCAGTTGTTGTCCAGTCCTGAGATGATGACAGTGTCTGTCCCTACCCCTTTTCTTAGCTCTTCTGTACAATATATTCACTGTTTCCTTCCTATGTAGAGTTCAAGGGTGTCACTGGCCTCCTTCAAAACCTTCCTTTCTTCCCCTTGCTCACAGTAACAAGATTCACCTTGGTTCATGACACAGTCGTACGTTTATTCTCCTAATTGATAGGCCTTATTCGCCAACAATAGAGGTTTGTATTTTTCTTCTACTCCATCAGTCAGCAAACTACAGGTTACAGGACAAATCCTGGCCCACGAGTTGATTTTTGTAAATAAAATTTTATCGGCACACAGCCATGCTCATTTGTCTATGTAGTGTCCATGGCGGCTTTTGTGCTAAAAGGGCAGGTTGACTAGTTCTGACAAGAGTATGCAAAGTCTAAAACACTGCTATCAGGACTTCCCTGGTGGCGCGGTGGTTAAGAATCTGCCTGCCAATGCAGGGGACATGGGTTCGAGCCCTGGTCCGGGAAGATCCCACATGCCCCGGAGCAACTAAGCCCGTGCGCCACAACTACTGAGCCTGTGCGCCACAACTACTGAAGCCCATGTGCCACAACTACTGAAGCCCATGCACCTAGTGCCCATGCTCCGCAACAAGAGAAGCCACTGCCACGAGAAGCCTGCACACCACAACGAAGAGTAGCCTCTGCTCGCCGCAACTAGAGAAAGCCCGCATGCAGCCATAAAGACCCAATGCGGCCAAAAAAATATATATATTAATAAATACATAAAATAAATTTATTTCTAAAAAGCTTTAAAAAGTAAAACATTACCATCTGGCCATTAACAGAAAAGAAAAATGTTCACCTCTTACTTATCTCATAATTTTTTAAGTCTAGGTGGAATTTTAAAAAATTTGACATACATTCATGGTATTTAATTTTTATTACACATTGAATTTGCATACTACTCAAAGAAATTCTATTGTATTTTGATAAAATAACATAATTGCTAAGAAAATGAGAAATTTATACCTCAGAGGAAGGAAAATATCTTGATTTTTTTTCTTTTGTACTTGAGGTCTTTTATTTCTGTTTATTCTACTTTTATATATTTTCAGCACCACTGAGCAACAGCTCATGATTTGGGCTTCACTTGATCAAAATATTTTCCTCTGAAAGAATTATTGTCACCGAAACAAATAAATGCCTACACTCTCTGGAATTCTTTAGCGAGTTTAGCCTCTCTTTGACAAAAAGATGTCTCGATTGTTTGTAAATGCATAGGTTGGCTTTTCAAGCATTGAGAGCAGTCGGGGCTTAGCAAGGAAAAAAGGAAAGGGTTCAAGAGAACTGATCATACTTTCTCGATGTGAAGGAGATTATTCCCCAGTCAGTTTCTCTTCCTGAACATGGATTTATATTAGATTGCATTAACTTTGAGAACTGCTGTTGATTCTTGGAAAGTGTCTGTGTGTGTGTGTGTGTGCGCATCTGTGTGTGCGCTAGGTCTTTTTGTTTTCTGATAATTATCTGCTTGAAGAGAAGAAGACTGAGGGGTAAATCCTCCAGTCACAGTGACAGAGCGACCTTGAGGGGACTTAACCATGGAATGTTTCAGCAGGTACAGGAGCCATCCCATCCAGTACTATGGCCACTAGCCCCACGTGGCCACTTACATTCAAATTAAATAGAATGGAATACAACGAGAGGTTCACTTCCTCTGTCCCACGAGCCACGTGTCAAGTGCTCAATGGCCACGTGAGGCTAGTGGCTACTGTGCGGGACATCACAGGGTCCCAGAGCACCGCCACCACCAAAGAAAGTCCTGCTGGACGGCGTGGTCCTGGACTGCTCTTGGGAGTCGACGCGCCAACCCCCTTCTACTAACACCCGCACGACCGAATGAACTTGACTTTGGACTTTCTTCTCTTTGGCCGATGAACTGCCAGTCACTGCAGCCTGCGTTTCTCTTGTTCTAACTGGGAAACTTAGCCCTGGTCTGATTCGTCCAGCTTGAGATACACAGTCTGAGGACGATCTGACTTCCCCCTCTTTCCCAGACAATTTTTCAGGGTGAGAGGAGGACAGGGTAAGTTGAGAGGGGACACTGAGGGCAGAGTATCAGAAGTGGAAGAGGTGTAGATAGAACGACACAAAGTTTCTTCTTAAATTCAAGAACATACTGCATTTTGTAAGCTCCTGTAGGTTTTATCAAAAGTCATATTTCAGAAGATCCATAGGTACAGCGAGTGTGAGACACCTTCACCCGAGCTGTTGGCCCGGTCTCACTTTGAAGGATTCATATCCCACTCCATTCCTAGACATTGTAGGTGCAAAGAGTTGAAAGTTCGGCAATTCTTTTTTTTTTTTTTATTGCCCCAGTACTTTGAAATTCGTAGATTTGCATATTTTTCACATAAACAATAAAGTTATTGCCATAATTTAGGTAATTATTTTGCTTGACTTACTTTTTAAAAAAAATATTTTTTTAATGTAGAGGCTTTCTTTGCATTTAAATCTTGTTCTACATTTTTTATTATGTAATAGGGCCCGACTCCTGCATATAGAATCATGAAGCCACATATAAGAATACCTTTAAGGCATGTGACACATATTGTCCTGTATTTTTCAGACTCCACCTTCCTCACAAAAGTCCTCTTTTGTTTCGCTTCAGAGCTGTATATCTAAACCTCTTTCCTAAAATAATAATGCTGCTTGAATCAAAGGGCAAAACATGCAAAATATAAGCTTCTTTCAATTTCTGCTATTATAAAGTTAATGATGCAATTTGGCAACCAGGATCTGGAAAAACAGGTAAGTGGGTAGAAGCACGATGCTTTTAGATGCTCTTCCCCGAGCTGAAATTGGCCCCTGAAATATGGTCCAGGTGCCCCAACCTGCATTACTTCAGCACCTTTCCAAAATATGAAAACATGCTGAGGTCACGCAGCTTGGGTTCATCATTGTTTGAAATATACACATACTGAACCAATCAATTATCAGTATATTCTAAATGTCTCCTTTTCGTGTGTCATAAAATCAAAGTCCTACCTTCAAACAGTGGTGTACCCTCTGCCCAAACCCCTGCATTGTTTTATGTAAAAACTAATCACAGAACACGAAGATAATAATTTTTTGTACTGAACAAACATCAGCTATACCTATTTAAAAGAGTTTTTAAATAAATCATGCAAATGTTTGTAACTAATCAGAACAAACAGCACTGTTTCCAAATTGGTGTAATATTTCCACTAAAATCCACATTTTATATTAACTTATTTTATATATATATACACACACACATATATACAACCTATTTTATATATTTATATATCTAAAAGGATCATACTGAAGTGACATATTAAGTCACAAATTTATTACATAAAAATCCATGATTTTTTGGAATCTGATAGTTCTCTCTAAATGGAGACTTATGCTAACTTGTAAATGTACTTTACAAAGAATTATAATATTATAAACTATTTTAAATATTATTTGCATGTGCACATATTGAAGTCCAAACGGCCCCATGAATTGACATGATATTTCAGTAGCACAGAGCAAAGAGGCTATGAACCAGGAGATACTAGTGCATCAAGTAGCTTCCAATACCACAAAACCTCACATGTATTTACATCTAGACTTGCCGTCTAATATTTAAAGTAGCTAGAAATCCAGAAAGATTTAAATGAACAGCTTCCACAGTGGCTTTTGTTTTTGCTTTTTAATCTATAGGTCACTATGGTCAAGCTATGTACTTGAGGACTCTCCAGGTGGAGGGGCTCGGAGGTGGCCTGTAATCTGAACATTTTAGGAAAATCTAACTTTATCAGGAAAGTTTCTAAGTTTTTCCCTTTGAGTTCGGCCTTTCTCTCATCCTAGCCTTGTTTAAAAGATTTAAAGCTCTTTAGACTGAAGAGGATGGTGGTTCCAGCCAAGAAAGAGTGGGTGGGAATTCAAAGCCTTAAGTTGCAACTAGAAGGCAAATGCGATTCTAACATAATTTGAACCTGACTGAACGGCCCAAATTTCAACCATCCTCGAGCAAAAACAGGAAATCTGAACCACAGTCAGAGAGAGAGTCCCTGAATTCCAAGCGGAAACAGAGGGTTTCTCCATTCTTTGAAGTTGTACTGCGCCCAAATGTATGGCCTAGAAAATAATAATTAAATGTTGTTTTTGGCCCAACTGATGAGTGTTAAAGCTCCTATCATTAAAAAAAAAAAAAAAAGGAAAAAAACTACTCTTATATAAAAGGACAGAGAATCAACCTGTCTTTTGGCTCAAATTTTTCTTCAGTTTTATTGAGGTCTATATTCTTTCTTGAAATAAAACTTTCTGTTGCTTTGGTTCCAAAAGAAAATATGAGTTTACTCTCATTTCGTCTGCTGGCACAGCATAAAAGAAAGGACATGTTGCCATGATTGCACCCCCAAGAAATGGATCCCTTAACTTTTGATAAAGAAGTGAACCAAATAATAGATAAGGCCTATTTCTTCGTGAATAGTGGACACAATCCTGAATGTTTTACTCAACCTTCATTTCTGCCATCACTATCTTGAATGTAGAATGTAAAGTATACTAGAATGGTTATAATCAAAAAAGATGAACCGTAACAGGTATCGATGGGGATGTAGAGAAATCAGAGCCCTCCCACATTGCTGGTGGGAAGGAAAAATTCTGCAGCCGATTCGGACAACAGCAGCTGCACGATTTTTCCTTCCCACCAGCAACAGTTCGACAGTTTCTTAAAAAGTTAAGTATCAATGTATCATGTGGCCCAGCAATTCAACTCCTAGGTATCTACCCAAGAGAAATGAAAACATAGGTCCACACGGAGACTTAGACTCAAATGTTGACAGCAGCATCGTTTCTGATAGCCGAACACATGGAAACAAGGCACATGCCCACCAGCTGACGAACGGATAGACAAGATGTGGTCTATCCGTACAACGGAATACTGTGGCCGTCTGGGTCCAGCCGGTGACAGAAGCCATGCAGTAGGTTGAACGGGGTAAAGAAGCGGGAACTATGATTAACAAGTAGCCAGGAGATAAATGGAAACTCCGTATGGTGCGCTCGGCCGCAGGGAGAGCGTCCAAAAAAGGACAAACCAGGAAAGGGTTCAGAATGGCAGGGCCTGTGGTCCTGCTGCCAGAGGGCAGAGATGCCTGCTGGTCTGGTCAGTCCACAGCCGGTCTGGAGTTGCCGGGCCGACTGCAGGCCCACCCTACAGTGCGGGCGAAGGATCAGGTGAGCAGCAACCAGCAGGTAAGGGCCACCTGTGCCCTGGAGGACACAGCAGGTGTTCCCGGGGAGGCGGCCGCGTGGGGAGCCTGCGGAGCGCCACCTCAAGGGGACCCTGGTTTTCTGCGTTGAGAGGGCTGGGGAGAGGTTATCGCCAGGCCCGGGCGTCAGGGCTGCTCAGGTGTCGTAGTCCCACAGCTGGGGCCGGCCCACCGGACGTTCCCACTGCACTTGCGATGTCCCCCGCCAACGTGCACCTCAAATGGGAGGCACCTCTTCCCCTCGCCGTGTCCCTCCAGCGCCCTCTACTGAGAAAGCCGTGCGTGGTGCTCAGGTTCAGTGGAGACAAGCTCAGGGCATCACAGAACGTACACTGAGGGGAGCACTGGGGGCTGAGGGGCAATAAACGGACGACTGACGACAATTCTACTCAGCAAGAGGAAGGACCGTAGCGCTGCTTCCTCTTACAACGTGGATGAAATGCAAAAACGTTATGCTGAGTGAAAGAAGGTTGTCACAGAGAAACACGTACTGCAGGAGCCCATTTACGTAAACTGTAAATTTATAGAAATTACAGAATAGGCAAATGTATAGAAACAGAGAGCGGACGGGTGTTTGCCGGGGGCTGCAGGGCTGGAGAATGGGGAATGAGTGCTAGAAGGGGCAGGGTTTCTTTTGTGGGTGATGAAAATATTCCAAAATTAGATTACGATGAAGGATGCACAGCTCTGCAAATACACTGAACAACACTGCGATGTACACTTTAAAGAGGTGAATTTCATGGTATTTAAATATATCTCCATAGTGCTATTAAAGAAATACTACTATAGACTTGGAAAAAAAAAAAACAACACAAAACTTCCACGAGACCTAGCTTCATTCGGGTTAACTACGTTGTGTTGTTTTTAACTCAGAGAAGCGGGGTTGGCAGCAACGTGAAAATTTCTTTAATTAGTGCTCGGAATGCCTTGTGAGTTACTCCTGGATAATTAAAATGATTTGAAGAATCACCCTCTATATGCTTGCAATGTGGCTAAATTCCAATTGTTATCCAGCTCACTTTTTTTTCTTTGTGCCGTTACCTCTTTTTAATCGATGTTTCTATTACACAAATTTTGACAGTCACCATATTAATTCACATTAAGTCATCTTCATTTGTGTGATTTGTTTCCCTATCAGCTAATAATACACACGTAAACAGGAGAGCCCTGACCCTGTAACCTGCTTCCAGAGCGTTCACGGCGTAGGAGGGCCTGGCACGCGGAGAGGTGACGGGACGGGGACGTGTCCTGCCTCCATCTGCCCTTTAATACTTGGTTGCGAGTTTAGTCTCTGCAGTGTCTGCACCTGACGGACAGAAGCTACGCTCTGTGTTTACTGACAGCTGGGACGGTCACTTCTGGGAAGAGCGAGGTTCGCTGTAACTAAGACAAACTGACCCACGGAGTGGCTTCACTTCGACAAATGCAAGTCCAAGCAGACTCACACGCCCCGGTGTGTGTGGTCTAAATTCTCTAACAGTGTGGCCTGACACCCGGAGAGAGAGGACAGGGACAGACCGTGAATCGCACCTGCTCTCCATGATCAGATGCTTATATTTAGTTGCTGATATCAAACCTCTGTTTTGCCGCACAGAATTGTTGCTACCTCCCATGATGGATTTCCTCACTTTGCAGAGGTCGCTCACGAGAGCTATAGCCACGCTGCCTACAGCCATTTGGAGTAACTCTCTCTGGTGTTCTGATCACTGCAGAGACCCAGACGGCTGGTTTTGTCAGTAAAGAGCAGATTATGAAGAGAGGTGAGACCCCAAACGGGTCCAAAAGCCATGCACTTATGACGCACCCAGGAGAGGGGAGGAGAAGCAGATAGCGCTGTATGTATGAGGCCGCCTTCCCCGGGGTCTACACGAACGGGGCAAGGGCTGCCGAGGGACCAGGTCCGGGCTGGGTCACAGCCCCACCACGTGCAGAGTTCAGCTACCTCTCCTGCGCCACAGTAGGGCCACTTTATTTCCACTCTGTCTGCTGTCTCTGGAGCCGACAGAAGACAGTATTCACTGAAGTCTGCCGGAAGAAGAAAAACAATGAACACACTCGGATCTCCAACTCCTCGTTTGTCAGTAAAGGGAGAGCAAGAAGGTTCTTTTCCTCCTCTTAGGCAATTAGATGAGGATACTGGAACGTGAACACGGAATCCTTGTCGGAAGCGCCCAGACTTAGCCACAAAGTAACGAAAACTGAGATTTGAGAAGAACGCGTTTTAAAAAGCCTGCTCTTAGACAAAGATGATGGGAGAACACACCTGGCAACTCAGGAACCCCGGGCATGACCCTCCGATTTAAGGAGGAGGGAGAGACCTGCCGACGCTACGAGGCTTTATCACAGCAGAGGGCTAGTCATTACAGATTAAGGAAATACCCAGAGTAGACTGAAAAGGAAGGAGAGGCATAATTTAGCTGTTAGTTTAGCACCAGAAAATTGGTACTTATGAACATGGGAGCTTTCACTCGCCTTCTCCCAGGTCTGTCCAAATGGACTCCACACCATTCTCTCGGTCTTCCTGGCCACCCAATAAACACTTCATGTGGCTGCAGTACTGGGTACTTTGGGACTGCTATCCTACCTACTCCAGACATACATATTATTTAACTAGGGCCTCCCAAAAACTCAACTTCTTTACCCACTCGCATGACTCAGGGTGGAAATCTCATGCACTGAGAGGGCAGTGGAAAAGATACTCTGAAGCAGCTGGACTTCTTAACAAGACTAATTTTAAATAGAATCAGAAAAATGCAAATATGTCATCTCACTTGACCATAGTAATAGCATCTGATTTAACATTTTCAGTCCAGACCATCTGGGCTTGATTCTCATCGTTTGAAATTCTATGGGAGCTATTTTGGTTGTGCTTGGGAAAGTTTCGCCTGAGTTACAAGTAGGATGAGAATCTAGTCCTATTGCTGAAATGGAAAGAGCTCTCTCATTTTCCCCCCTCACTCTCGGTTTGAGAAAAGTTGCTTTGGGAAGAAGAATTTGGGGCATTAGAACATATTTCAGAGCTGAAGAACATTTCACACGCCACCAGCTATCAACGTAGAGCTCAAACGAATGGCATCCTTATCTAGGAAGGAGACAGCCAATTTCCTCCATATTGGAAGAAACCCACTTTTCCCATACTGCTGATGTTTCTATGCCATTCCTTCTGGCATACATGTTTGGATAAGTTTACTCTGTTTCCTAAGAAAGTTCTGGAAGAGGACACACCCTGCATGGTGATAAGACTTAGAGTGAAGGAAAACAGTCCTTCACCTCTCTTTGCCTCCCTCTCCCTCCCTTCCCCCTCAGGCTCAAATAGTGTGCAAGGTGCGAAAATAGGTTGCAAGTCTCTGCTTTTAGAAACGTGTTTTCTCTTAAACCTTGTACAGATGCTGTTATATAACACCAACATCAAGAGAAAAACACCACCCACAGACTTTCCACCCTAACACATCTTTTCATTAAAAAAAAAAGTGCCATCTTCTCCTAGTCCATATAGGTACATAATTTTTTAAACGGTTCAATTACAGTAATAACATGTAGTACAACCTGCTCCTTTTTTTAAGCAATTCTTTTTACTTGATTTGGCCTCTTGCAGAATTGGATTTTTATTCAAAAATCTTTAAAAGATCCACCAAATCCAGCAACATTCATTGACTATTCCCTAGAAAGATTCCTTAACTCAAACATCAGGAAACACAGAATTTTGTATTCTTTTAAATAAAGAAAACAGTTTTAAGATTATAGAAAGCAACTCAACGTTAATACAAAATTCCCGAGTAATGCTTTGGGGATTGAATATACGTTCCGTTTAAAAATTATTTCTCTGCCACATAGGAGAGTGTACGTTTTCGAGGACATTTTCTGTCCTTCTGAAAATTCAGGATGCTCACTTTTGTCTGTAGAAATCCAAGGTGGCCACTGGCACAACATTAGCGAATTACAAGTGGGCCACAGGTCTTCGAAGCTACAAACTCCTGGGTCAAGCCCAGGCAAGAGCTACGCAGGTGTTTCTAGCTGCTCATCTATGGCCCGTGGTGACCTTCAAGTTGCCTCTCCACCCCCATCATGGCGATTATCCAACCTTGTTCCCGCTCCACAGTTTAGGGTCCCGCTGAACAGCCAAAGCTAAATGACTGCTATCCAGTCACTGTTTCACATGCTTGAGTCCAGAGTCAAAGTTTTGTTGATCTTCATAACCCAAATCTAACACAAGACCTAGAATATATATCAGCACCTGTCAGATGTTTACTGAAGAAAAGTATGTCAAATTGATACTCAAGAGACGTTATGAGTATCCTTGAAAATAATTTAATACTCTTCTATTTAGAACCAGGTCCCTCTCCTATAATTATCAATTACAAGAAAGGGCCTCCTCCAAGTTTTTTAAATGCCAAAAGAAGTGTAAAGTCTTTGTTTCAGCCCTAAAGGCTCTTTTATCTGGAGATTTCTGTACCTTTTAAGAAAATAGAACTGGGTCAGCTTTAGGAGAATTATTTGCAATTTCAAAAGGGGGTAATGACATGGGAAGCTTCTTTTTTTCCCCTTTCAAAGCCCTTCTGGTCGTCTAGTTGGGTAAGTATTTGATTTCACTTTAATACTTATGCAAATGATTATAAGACTCACTAATCTTGGATGTATGATAAACATGAAACATTTATAAAGATAAGATCTTAAGTAAAAAGTGCTTACCCTAGAACCTAAACCAAAATCACCATACAAAGTTCACTTAAGGGAGTTTTGCCCGTGGACTGCCTTTACCCAACTCCAGCACTGGAAGGATCCACAATGTGGATCCACATAGATAACAGGTGTGGGAAAAGAAAACAGTCAATTACCGTAGACAATTAGCCTGAACTCTGCAGAGAGAGGGACTTAAATTCTATTAGGCAAGGCTGAAATGTATGTAGTCATTAAACGAATAAGCAAATACCTGGTGACCAATTTGGGTTCATTCAGGGACTTAGAACAGTTAGCTATGAAAATAGAATGAAAATAAGCGCATGTGCAAAGACACAGAACTAACTTGTATTGAGCAACCCAAATCACTACACAGGGAGCCAAAAGCTTTATATAGACTGATGGGTGCCCAGCCTGCAGCATATTAAGTCACTGCCAGGCCAGCCACTCGAGGTCAATCCAACCAGAACCTCTGGGGAAACAGTCTACTTTACAGCTCCTCACCCAGGCTTCAGAACGACTAAAAGGTTATCTCCTCTAGCGGTGGTCCCCAGATCAGCAGCATGAGCATCACCAGGGTCCCCCAAAGAAAGGCACATTGTGAGCCTGAATCCAGAACAACAGAGGGGAGCTTCTGGGGGTGGGGTGGGGGGGGGCAGGGATCTGTGTCTCACAAGCCCTGGATGCACACTTACGATCTAGAACCACTGGTACGGGCAATCTTACGACCATTTTACAAATGAGGACGGTGAATTTAAGCGGTGATCCTGAACGTTCAGCAGACTGGTAAGGGACGGGAAGCCTGCTTTTACTTAACCAGAAAGTTTGTGCTCTTTTGATGGCACCACAAGGTGAACCAGGAAGAATTTAAGAACTTTTTAACAAACAATTTCTGCTGATAGCCATGACATTATTATTTTAATAACTTGATTGATGAATTTTAGTCATTCTCCTTAAGACCCATGATAAATACAAACACCACAAAGCAGGTCATAAGAATAACCTACAGCGCTAAGTAGGCTATATTCTGTATCAAACGCAGCCCCTTTGCTGTCGTACGTTTGCTTCCTAATTACTTACAGCAACGCTCTCTTTATCTTCATAATGCAAGCGCTTACCATACATTCTTAGTTATGCTTCCAATAAAAATGGATTTACCATTCATTTTATGTCAATTTTGTAGGAAGCTCCTTATTCTAACTGCAACCAAAATGAAATGCAAATGATTATATTAAATTTGACAGATGAGCCAGGCAGTATTTAAATGTCCATTTGAGACAGTATTTTGTTAACAGCATACTAAAGAAGATTACAGTGGTCTTGGATCTGAAGAGTACATATTGGAGTAATTAAATTCCTTAGTCCAAAAGAACTATCTTTATTGATCCTTCCATGCCCTTCATTTGTGTTAGTTATTTGATTATTCATTTTATTAATACAAAGAACATCTTGTTATTTTATTTTTTTATAAAATAAAAAATATTTTTATTTTTTAGCCTTTATTATTTAGGCTAAAGATATAGTGAGAGGGGACTTCCCTGGTGGCACAGTGGTTAAGACTCCATGCTCCCAACGCAGGGGACAGGGGTTCGATCCCTGGTCGGGGAACTAGATCCCACACGCATGCCGCAGCTAAGATCCAGCATGCCACAACTAAGCCCAGTGCAGCCTAAATAAATAAATAAATTCATTTAAAAAAAAAAAAAAAAAAAAAAAGAAAGATGCAGTGAGGAAATAATAGAAGAAGGAAGGCAATAAACACCATTCACAGTATTATGGTGTTTCTTAACAGAAAGAAAACAAAAGGAAAAACTAACAGAATTACCAGTGCTGAAACACAAAAAATGTGAACACATTCCATAAACTTCAAAAAGTGGCAAAAAACGAAAGAGGAATGTTTCTAGTGAACTGAACTGTCAAAAGGCATCTTATTAAATATGCCTCCATTTGTGCCTCAAAAGTATCAAAAATATAACTGAAGAAAAGCTGCCTGAGCTTAAAAACAAAACGTCTATACACAATTAGCAGAGCCACTGAGTTCTTGGCAAAATGAATGAAAATGCACGTACATTCTCTAAGAATATTTTAAAAATTGAAGTATAAAGAAAGACAGTGCCTCAAATATCAAGGAAAATAAATAAGTTTATGACAGCATGAAATAAAGCTGACCCCTCCCTGTGAACTAGCAATGGGAAATATCAAAAGACAAATAATCAATGTGTTCAGGACTTGGATGGAAGAACTTTCTACAACCAAGACATGTGTAAATGTAACAGGGACACACGAGCTCAGGGAAGACGAGGATTAGGTCTACTTCATTCACTAGGATGCATTCACTTGTTTTCTTTAAAGACATATTCATTGAGCGTCTGCTACAAGAGAAAACAAGAGACTTTCACTGGAAAGCAGGCAAGAAGCAAACCAATACCCAGTTACTTTTTACTTCTAATTATGAACAATGTTGTCGAGAAATAAATCACGCCGCGGGGGTTAGCAACGGCCACATTGAGGAGGTACGGTCTGTGTCTCGGGGAAGATTAAGAGCTCAGCAGGCAGACAGGATGGATGGAACACTTATTCCAGACACCGAGGGTGACGCTCACGCAGGAAGCAGGAAGCCTCACTGAACTAAAGAATTCAAGCACGGGGAGGTACACCTGTAAAAGGGAAGGATAAGGCAAAGTGATCCGAGAGAGCGACATCAGCTCTAGGTTCCGGAAAGCGTGGCAGGAGATGAGGGATGTTGAAATTCATCCCCAGAACCGTGGGACGGCATCGACGAGTTCTCAGCGGTGGAGTCACAGGATGAAGTCTTGTGTTCTAAAAAGATCTCTCTGGCAAGTGGAGAGTGTATGGAGGAGCGGAGAAAATGTGTGGAGAGACCAGTGAGGAGGCCCCCGATGCAGTCCGGGCGAGGCATGATGGCAGTCTTGACAAAGGGATGGCAGAGGAGAGTGACAGGAGTGAAGAGATTGGATAAACGTCCACAGGATGCAGCAACTGAGTGCGCATTCAGAGAGAGGAGTCTGGGACGGCTCCCCCGAGGGGCTGTCCGGGGTGCCATTCAGTGACACGGGCAACAAGAAGCACATTGGGAGGGGAAGGCACCTTTGAGAGTCACAAGCAGATGCAGCTGGATGTGGGGACTAGAGTTTGAGGAAGAATCTGGACCTGAGATATTATTTGGGACTGAAAGGTGTCTGGTTGACGATTTATGCCACAGGCAAGAGAGCCTGTGATCAAGCCTGGAGGGGGGTCTATGTTCAAAGGTCATAATAAGTTCTCAATAAATACTTCTTGAATGCTTGATAGGCTTTCTCAGAGGTGAAAATCCACTCTTGGTAAATTTAACACAGATTATTTTCTCACAAAGTTTTTGGGTGGGAATAGGATTTGGAGAGGTTTGAATGGAGGCCCTCAAAGATATCATGTCTTAATCCCTGGTACCTTCCAAATGTTACATTTTATGCCAAAGGCTTGGCAAATGTGATTAAGGGTTTTGAGGTGGGGAGATTATCCTGAATTATCCAGATGGGCCCTAAGGGCAATCACAAATGTCCGTATAAGAGAGGCAGAGGATATCTGACACACACACAGAAGGAGGGACGGTGCCATGATGCCAGAGCCACGGAGTGACAGGCTTACAAGTCAAGGAACTCCAGCAGCCACAAGAAGCTGGAAGAGGCAACACAGATACTCCCCTAGAGCCTCTGGAGGGAGCACAGCCCTGCAGACACCTTGATTTCAGCTCAGGGATGCTCATTTTGAACTCCCGATCTTAGAACTGCGAGAGAACAAAATGTGTCTAGTGTTAAACCATCGTGTTTATGATAGTTTGTTACAGTAGCCATCGGAAACTGTTACAAGATTAGTAAAT
Organism: Physeter macrocephalus; assembly: GCF_002837175.3. Taxonomy (NCBI): domain Eukaryota; kingdom Metazoa; phylum Chordata; class Mammalia; order Artiodactyla; family Physeteridae; genus Physeter; species Physeter macrocephalus. Next base: position 151,803,044 of record NC_041220.1, on the reverse strand, counting down.
GTATGTAAGACGGACTTGAAACATATCACTTCATTCTTGACTCTGCTAAACAAAAAACTATAAACCGAGGGCTGTGTGTAACCTCTGTATGAGTGTCCATGGGCGTTAGGAGTGAGGGAGAGACTCCGGTAGGTGAGGACAGTGGCCTCAGTGCTCTGGGCAGGAGAAGGGCAGCTTGCCAAGGGCATTAGAGTCGACAGGGATGGTACCATCCTTGCAGAGTACTGGGGCTCCCTGGAGAGGTACCAGTCCCAGAGGAAGACTGGCAGCATTTTCAACACAAGGAAGCCTCACCCCGACTCCCCGGAGTAGGACAATCAAAGCGCTGGAGGTGCTCGCAAAGCCAGCAGGACTCGTTTACCAAACACGCAGGAACACTTCACTGAGGACTACCAGAACCATTGGGTAACATGTGAGAGGAACGAGATTTCCAACAGAGAGGGAGGCCAAAGAAGCAGAGAAAATGGATTTTATAACTGTGACTGTGTTCCTACATTGACTTCCAGGTTGTTGTGTTCTTGTATCAGTTATCTCTTGCCGTGATGCTTCTGCATATCAAACAATCACGACCCCACCCACACATACCCCCCTCCCCCGCCCTCCCCGCCCCGGCACACAGTAATGAGTGTTTATACTCATGGTGGGGGGAGCGGGGGTGTCGACCAGGTGGTCCTGCTGATGCTGCTGGGCTCATTCACAGCTAGGAATGAGCTGGCTGGCTGGCCTTCCTTGGGGCAACAGAGGCGCAAAAGAAAGAGAGGTCCAGGCCAAGCATGCAAGCACCTCCCAAGCTGCTGGCATCTGATAACACCCCATCAGGCAAAGCAAGTCACGTGGGTGAGACCAGAGTCCAGGGTGGGGAAGAACACCCAGACCACAACAGAAGAGCACCACCCAGTTACAGGAGAAAGATGGGGTGGGGACCTGGGGACAATGATGCAATCTAATACCCAGGCCTTAAATACTAAATAACTACACAGGATTGGATGATGACTCTCCCTCGATTTAATACACCGGCCCTTCATTTATAGCTACCTTTCTGTTTCACAAAAGGGCTATTTTTACAATGTTTGTTTATCTCAACTTTTCCTCTTTTTGAGACTAAACTTCCTGAGTTCCCCCAAGAAACAAGTATGCATTACTGGTGTCTCCCGTTTTGCCATTAAAGTTGCATAGGTCACCCAGGAAGCCACCCAACGTCTCCCGAGCTAATTCATGCTCCGTCTTTCACAGGCAGAGCCTCCCTGGACAAAGTCAGAATCTTCAATGAGCTCAGAGCCACAGTTAACTGCCCTGAAGGTATTTCCCACCCCCCCACCCCCTTTTTTTTCTCAGTGGAGTAACTCAGCCGTGAATGCTCTCCTTTGTAAGCTACTCCTGAAGGTTTTCCACGTTGGTTAATCCCCTCTCCCCCAACTTCTCTCCTTACACACCTACCATACTCAGCTTTCTGCCTCCCAACAGGGGCAAGCGTTCAACATTTACTGACCACCTGACCTGGGCTGGGTACTCATTTGACTGCTGAGGTAGGTCCAGGTCCTGCCACCAGATAAAGTCCACGACACTGCGCGAGACTTAAAGGTCAGAGAAATAACAAATATCTGAAAAATATGAACATGATTCAAACACGGCATGGGCTGTACTTCTACTAAAATCCAATCACATTATTGTTTCTCTGACCTTCAAATTTAGCTGAGTCTTGTACTTCTATTGGCTAAATCTGGCCACGCTAGATCTGGAACAAGAAGCAGACACAATCATCGCCTTTCCAGACTTCACCGTCTAGTAGACACGACAGGAACATAACAAGGTAATTATAAGATTTCTTTTTTTAAGTAAAAGAAAGTGGAAGGGAAAAAAGGAGGCACTGGGTATTTGGGGCTATTTAACGGGGACCGACCCACATCCAGTGTGTGCGTTTCAGAAAATGCTTCCTCCTATACTCTTAATACTAAGCTATTAACATAGTTAGCATAGATTCATACTGTATTACACTATAATTGCTTTCACAGTAACTAAGTGAGGGGTTCCTAGGACACAGGTGTGTGATGAGGAAGCAGGGATTTCTGCACACGAGTCGTGAGAATACGGAGCCTCGGGCAGTATCACCGAAGTGCAGTGCTTGGGTCGGTACGTGCACCTGCCCAGGGCTGCCAGCCGAGCCCGCGCCTCTGTGTGCCGAGGACTCCCCGGGGGGTGTCTGCTGTAGGGTGGGCGACGCTAGTGCCTTTGCCAAGGGATCCAGAGCTGTCAGGCTACTTGTAAGAAGCGGTTCTTCTCCCCAGCCTCCCCTGCGCCAGCATGTCTACACCCCCCCCTCCCCGCACACACGCCTCCCCATACAGTTACTCTCATCCAAGCAAAACAGAAGGGAGAGCTGGACAGAGAACTTCATGAAAGCTGATCCTGAAACGACTGAGATCACAGAACGTGGTTGCAGGCTGGGCAGTGAGCAGACGGATGGTGCCACAACGCAGACGCGGCTTCGCTGGGGTGCCGTGGGGTGAGGATGGGGTCCTAGATTCCTAAGCAGCGCCCAGGGGAGATGGGTGCTGCCGGCCGGAGAACTACACGCTGAGGAGCAAGGCCCTAATCAAGGGCTTTTGCCGAGAATTTTCCACAATGCCCTTCTGCACCAATAAACATACATAAATATCAACAGTAGATGGGAAAGCTGAAGTGACTCTTCACGGGAAGCAGCCCGAACCCTGGTTGAGAGAAAACATGTTATTACGGTGCCGGGTGGTCTGGCCTGGCCCTCGATTCAGCTCAGTGGCTTGTGGGACCCTTGGCCTCGCTTCCGGAAGGGCTGAGCCTGCGTGGGTGGTGGGGCGGTCCTCCATCATGCATCAGGACCCCAGCCTGTGGCACGGAAAGACGGGCCCCGGCTCTGGTTAGCACTCAGTCATTTAGTGCCCCTTGAGGCAGCGGTGGGCCCCGGGCAGCGCTCAGCAGATGTCACGGTGAGCAGAGGAGACCACAGCCAGCGACAACATCAACGTGATGAGCCCTGAGGGAAGGCTGACTCGAATTCCGGGCCAGAGAAGGCTTCCCCGAGCGCAGGAGACCTTTGCTATGGGAAGAGGAACGGCACAGAAACCCAGAGCGGGTAGCATCTAAGAGACGACTCACTGCCCAGATAATGCAGCTGAGCTCCAGGTAAGTCATGAGACCTTCCGACGGTCACGCCAGGTCCGGCACCTGACCTCCCGGGTGACAGTCCGGCGCCCCTGCTCTGTCCTCCGGAACCTGACACAGAGCCGCGGCAGCGCTGTCGAGAGCCACTGGCTGGAGTCTGACCCTAGTTCAGCTTCCCCAGGTGGTATCTTCCTCGCCGAGCCTCACGATGCAGCTCGGTTTCTCACTTGTGTTTATCCCCCCATGACGCGGTATTCATCACAGACGTCTTTCCCGTGATGGAAGACTCTTGTATTGCCAGGACCTCTTTTCTCTCTGTGAAACTAAAGTGATTTCATACCTTGGAGCCCACCAACATCTTCCATATTTCCCCAGGTTGGAGGCTTAGACATTGAAGGTACAAAAAACAAACTGCAGCCGGCATCGCCCGGGGGATGATTTCGGTTCGCAGAAAAATAAACCGTGTTTTCACCGCCTTGTCTGAGCTTGCGGGAGCGAGCTACAGCGCGTGGATGTTTGCCGGGCAGGACGGGGCTCCCGGGGATGAATCGTGGGTGCGCGCCCACACTTTCTGCGGCACTGGCGCAGCCCCCATGTCCCCCGCGGAAAGCCCGGGATCTCCCTGAGCTGCATCCACGCTGAGGGATGAGAGAGATGACTGAAAGGCAGGATCAAGGCCGCCAACATGAAGATCGGTGCTGTGATTCGCCACACACCACAAAGTTTGCCCGCAGGGTTTGGGAGAGAAGGCGGATCGTGTGGGGAGAGGCTGGTGAAAACTCAGAATTAACGGCTCTCAAAAGTTTTAGTTGCTTTAAATGCCAAAGACAGTTTAAAAAAAAAAATTCACGAACGTAATCTCATGCATTTAGAAAAGTATATCAAATTTGATGATCTAAGCCTAAAGTATTCTGGAGGATAGATTGCATGGTTTTGAGAAATTGGAACATAATCATATTCCACAGGTAACATAGTCTAAATTCCCGGGGGACCTTCGTTTATGCTGGATTTAAACATTACATGATTTACTATTACAGCAAACGAGCATATCAAATCAGAATAACCATTATTCAAGCATAGGGAAATAAAAGAGGTAAGAATGAACCTCCTGCCTTCCTGAGAATTTTGCATGCATAGTTCGTTTGTTCAAGACAAACTACCTCTCTGTCAAACAAACACAGCTTAGCTTGTCGGGAATTTTGAATGCACAATTATTTCTGGGGCTAGTTTGATAAATCCCATGCAAATCACCAATTTCTGTGCGTGACATACAGAAGGTTTACAGAAAGTATTTGTTCTTTTCTCCCGGACTATATTGAGGCTGGAACCCGGAGTGTACACTTTTATGGGTGGAAAGAAACTTGAAAATTATTTCAACTTTCAGTTAAAAAAATAAAGACACAGGAGAAAAACCCCTTGGGCGGATGTTTTTCTTGTGCTCACATACGTTAAGAATATATCAGTATAGGGCTTCCCTGGTGGCGCAGTGGTTGAGAGCCCGCCTGCCGATGCAGGGGACGCGGGTTCGTGCCCCGGTCCGGGAAGATCCCACGTGCCGCGGAGCGGCTGGGCCCGTGAGCCATGGCCGCTGAGCCTGCGCGTCCGGAGCCTGTGCTCCGCAACGGGAGAGGCCACGACAGCAAGAGGCCCGCGTACCACAAAAAAAAAAAAAAAAAAAAAAAAAAAAGAATATATCAGTGTAGATAAGGGAAAATTACAATATGGGGGGAATGAAGGGGCACGCACAGATACATAACTTAAGGAACTGAAGCTGGTTTGCTTCTGGCCCACCTGCCTTTAACTGAACAAGTGGGCTTTCCTTTGCTGGAAATAAAATATATAAAGTGACTCTCGCTTTAGTGCCCATGCATGCACCCATATATATGCTGCGAGCCTACCTGGAATGCTCTCCCTCTAACGCTTAGCACAGCTCCTGCCTCCTTACCCTTCAGCCATTGGCTTTATCCCATTCTGTACTGTGTATTTGTTGAAACAACTACGCTTTGACTCCCACTGAGCTGCGAGCGCAGGGGAGCAGACACGATGAGTCCGTGGCTTACCAAGGTCCACCCTGCCCGGCAAGTAGCGCGCACTGGAGACACACTAGCTGTATAAGGTGATGGGTTGCTTCCAATCCTTGTTTACCTCGGTCCTTGAATATAATCAACCTATCAACTCAATCCTAGGCAGGGGACGTCCTGAAATACTCCCAGGAACCGAACGCCCGGGTTAGGACCTGGTCGCACGTGCCGTGGGGTGGAGTAGCCCAGCCAGGCAGGCATCCGTGCACGTCACCTGCTGCGTGCAGCTGCGGTAGGGCCAGAGCTCCCGGGGAACTGACCCTCGTCAGGCGCCTCAACGAGGGCTCTCCAGTGCAAGGGCTGTGTGTCCTTCCAGAGGCGGGGCGTGAAGAGGGAGCGGCGTGGTTTCACAGCGCAGAGCCTGGGGAAGATCGGCACTTCTCTCTAAACAGCGAGCGACGCTACGCACAGCTAACCCCCAGGCCGGGGTCGCCAGCTTATTTCAGGGATGGGTGTGGCCGCAGGGAGACGGCAAGAGGAGGAGCTTAATTCCAGATGATGTGGACCAGGGGAGAAAGTCAGTCAGCGGACAGAACCTCAACTCTGTCCGGGGTGGAACAGAAGCTTCTCATGACCTTAAGCAGAAAGCCCTAAACCAGACAGCCAACAGGCAAATGTAGAAGTTGAAGGAACCAGGTGGGTGGAGGTAGTACTGGGCCAGAAATTTGAGAAATTAAATGGGAAGCAGGGGGAGGGAGAGGGGGGAGGAGCTTAATTCCAGATGATGTGGACCAGGGGAGAAAGTCAGTCAGCGGACAGAACCTCAACTCTGTCCGGGGTGGAACAGAAGCTTCTCATGACCTTAAGCAGAAAGCCCTAAACCAGACAGCCAACAGGCAAATGTAGAAGTTGAAGGAACCAGGTGGGTGGAGGTAGTACTGGGCCAGAAATTTGAGAAATTAAATGGGAAGCAGGGGGAGGGAGAGGGGGAAGGGGAGGAGGGGGAGGGGGAAGGG
>NC_041220.1:151779930-151795584 GCF_002837175.3 Physeter macrocephalus | reverse complement strand
AGGGGGGAGGAGGGGGAGGAGGAGGGGGGGGCAGCAGCAGGGACTCCAGGTGATCATCTGAAGGCAGCCTTTCATGTCCAGCAAGGATCTGGCACACGGACGCTGCATATTAGTGACCCCGCCTGCTTCTGGGGTCCTATGTGGTTTCTTGAAATGAATCAGTCCCATCACTAAATGTATTCGGCATGCTGAGACATTAGTCACATTTCCAGCTCGGATATGTGTTTATATAGAGAGTTCCCAACACTCTTGCCCAATGTGTAAATAGGAGAAGAAGAGCACAGCTTGGGTATCATGCTTTACACTCATCATGTTGGCACGTTAGGGTGATACAGAGGGTCACGACTGTGAACTCCATTTAGTTATTCATTTGTTCATTGATTTCCTGAACAAGTATTTATGTATCACATCCTATATTCCTATACAGAGTTCTATATGAATATAGAGGTGATATATAAATGCTTGTTGAATACACACACACACACACACTTCTCTGTACTATTCTTTATACTGTTGTTAGATGCTGGAGGTTAACAGAAAAGACATAAACCCTGTCGTCAAAGAAACAGACCAAGAATGACGGCACGAAGCGCTGCAGGGATGGAGAGAGGGCTGTGCAGAGAGGTGGGGCAGGGGAACCAGGCTGGGGAATCAGAGAGAGCCCATGGCCCAGGTGGCCCTCAAGATGGGTTTGAAACTACAAAGGAGCCGGGCAGAGAAGTGAGGGCACAGTGTCCCAGGCAGGGGGAGAGGCACGTGGGAGCGTCTGGAGGCACTCAACAGCAGGAGAGAACCTCAGGGGGTTTGGTTATATTGGTGGGAAAAAAATAAGGCTGGACCACACGGGCTGACGGGGAGTCAGACTCAGCCTGAGGCAGGGGTTGATGTTTACAGAGGGGAAGAGAGTTTGGAAGAGAAAGCGAGGGGTTTCAGTGGAATGTGGGTCTCCCGATCTCGGGCTGGCGATACACGTTGTGTTCAGTGTGTCAGGCTTCCCAGAACTTTCTGCTCGTGATGTGTGCTCTTTCTATATTACCTTTGGGTAAAATGTTTCTCAAGGAAAGAAAGCTACCCCTTGGCTCTGGAAGCCTCTGGATCCCTGTGAAGGCCTGGGGAGGGGAAGCACGTAATCAGCTCTGCATGGTACAAAGACCCTTCCACTGGAGGATGGAGATGGATCGGCAAGCGGCCAGGAGAACACACACCTGTGTCTGAGCCACGAGGAGAATGGACACAGGCTTGGATGGCTGCATGACGGTGGTGACAGGAAGGATGGGAGAAGGCAGGGAGTGAGACCCTCTGCCAAGTGGCCCAAGCTGGAAAACCGCGTGTACTACGGATTCAACCATCACCAGGAAGCACAGTTCATGGGATAACCATCTCCCTCAGAGTGAAAGTGACGGCAGCCTTTTCCCTCAGGAGGATTCCAATTTACACTTGCTGTTCCAGAGTAATTAATAAAACGTCCCAATGCGGATGGTCAACAGTACATAGCTATGTGCACACACACGGGTACACATGTATTCCCCACAAGCATCGCTAATGCAAATTGCCCCAGCATCACTAGGTTTAGGGATCTACATGCTCACGTGCACCTTCTCTCCGAAGACCGTCCAACTGCAAAGGTTAGGTTTGTAACACGTACTGTATGTACGGATGTGCTTCCTTCTTGCAGGACTTCTGCTCAGTTCTCCACGAAACATGCAGGGAGTGGAAGTAACCTTACTCCCCAGGCTCAGCGAGGGGTCGGTATAAAACACAGAGACGCAGGGGGAGAACCAGGATGACAGCAGTGGCTTGGCTACACTCTCAGACGTGCTTCTGGGCCACATACGCACTCATTTCACAAGCACCAGCTGGGGTTCTAACACGCGGAGAAGAGGTACAAAAACGAAGAGGGAACGGTTGCTGCCCATCGTTTGAGGTCGCTGCTGATCCCTCCAAAGGGCGTCTTTCTCCGATGGGCGCCCTCCCCTCCGAGAGTAGGGGTCTTACAGTAGGGAAGTGCCCCAGGGTCATACGCCCAAGCAGGAGACGGGAGCAATGGAGTGGGCGCTTCCACGCGAGGGTTCCATGCAAGACTGCGGGGTTCACAGCACACAGGCCTGGCCGGCCTCGCCACTGGCAGGTGACAGGGGCCTCCTGGCTCTGAGCAGAAGGGGGCAGACGGGACAGCACCCAGCTGGGGAGGGGCAGCGATGGAGGCAGAAGAGGAAGGAAAGCCGGAAACCCCAAGACAGGGCACCTTTGGGGAGCCTGTGTGCAGCGGACACCACAGCTGCGAGGCACGCTGACGGGGCCAGAGGGCCGTGTGAGTGCATCCGCCAGGCCCCAAGGTGTGGCAGGGCGGCCACACAACACCGTGTGCGCACAGACATTTTCTCTAACAGTAAGAGGGTGAAATCTGAGTACAAAGAACACGCCGCCGGTTGAGGGACTGAGGCAGCAACACCTCCTTCAAGGACTGAGCGGCGCCCTGAACGCGGCAGAGCCACTCAGCTTCCTGACCCTCAGGGCCTTCCCCTAATACGCACAAAAACACAACCTCAAGCAGACAGACAGACAAAACCCAGTGCCTTCTGGCAATGAAAGGCACAGAGATCTGCCGGATGATATGCACACGTCCCGAAGCCACAACACTCTTCTCATCCCGCCGGGAATGTGCTGGACTGTGCTGGCTTGAACACCGTTTAACTAAATTCTCTCGTTTTTATGGGTAAAGGTATTTAGACCACCTCTGTAAAAATACGCTGCTTGCTTTACAGGGAAAATACTATGAGGGACACTCTAAGCAAATAAGTAAACTGCATGCAAATAAAATGTTTTGAAACCATTTTAAAATGGAAAATCCCCAATCCTGTAAGCAGGAACAGACGGATGGTCCGCGAACACTGCTACCCAGGAGAGGGGCGATTAAGCACGCACTGCCACGCACCTGTTTGCACGTTTGGCCCACCTGCTGAATCCTGCAAGGCCCTCTAGTCTTGCACATCGGTTAAGAGTTTGGCCGCTGGAGAGAGAGTCCCTCGTTTCAAATTCCAACTCAAGGGTCTTGGCTAGGTAATCCAAAGTAAACTAGCTAAATCAGCTAAGCCTCGGCTTTCTTATCTGGAACTGGGAAATGAAGAATTGATAGTCCCTGTAAGTTGGTGCAGTTGCTACGGAGAACAGTATGGAGAGTCCTCAAAACCCTAAAAGTAGAGTTGCCATATGATCCGGCAATCCCACTCCTGGGCATATACGTGGACAAAACTTTAATTCCAAAAGATACACGCACCCCTGTGTCCACAGCAGCGCTATTCACAACAGCCAGGTCATGGAAACGACCCAAGTGTCCCTCAGCAGCAGAATGGTTGAAGATGATGTGGTGCATGGATACAGATGCTGGTAGTTCCTGTCTGTAGAATCGTGAGACTTTCGCTACCAGCCTTCAATGAACCCTGATTTAACTCAAGGACTCCTTTAAGCCAAACTGAAGTTTACCTGTTGGAACACTGGGCATCAATCAGCCAGGTTAAGAGCGTACGCCAGGATCTTTAAGTTTCATGCTCAGTTATTACCATGCCACCTACTCTCCTGCTTCTGAGAGGAAATGAATGAGGTGCCCTTTGAAACCACAGGGGCACACGGCCTGTTGACTGAGTTCCTGCTGGGGCCACCCAGGAGCTGAAAACTCGACCCAGATCACGGAGGTCTCACCACAGTCCTACCAGAGAGGAATTATTCTCTTTCACAAAAGACGAACACAGCACGTCTGAATGTTAAACCTGTGCCAGAAATCTTAAATTTGGATAGCGTTCTACATAACTTTAGTTAAAGGTAACCTTTCTATTGAAGTGTAACATAGTACAGAAAACTGCAAACATGAATTTCACAATGAACGATGATGTACATTCACAGATGAATTTCACAAAGTGGACACGGGCAAGTCAAAAACACTGGAAAATTACCAGCATCCCTCAAGCCCCCCTCACGCCTGTTTGCTCAATTCCTATTCATTTCTCTAGAAGTCGGACATGCGTTTGATTTATTTAACCACATTATGCAGGGAGATTGTGCATACCATCTCTTCATTACCTGAGATCATCTAAACTGTATTCCTGTAACAGAGTGGTTCACGACACAGCTGCTGTGGATTATGCTCTACTGGTTACCTCATTTCCCCACAGAAAACCCTTCACAAAGGTACAATTTATCAACGTGCTTTTGACTTTTAATGAAATCTGTCTTAGTTTGGATTCTCCCAAAGGAGACATGGAGTCCAGGACTTGAGGGCAGGTAGTTTATTTGGAAAAGGATGGTAGGAAGCATTGCTGAGGAAGTGAGAATGTTGAACAAATAAAGGAGAGGAGCAAGAAAAGGTCCTCATCATGGGCATCTTGCAAAGGAAGACTCAGAAAATTCACAATTATCCCACCAAGGGTCGCTTCACCCCTGAGGGTTGCTTCAGGGACATTAACCCCTCTCTGCTGGCTACTCAAGGCGGCCCAGGGGGGGATCCAGCTCCAGTGGGGTCAGGGAGAAGGCCTCCCGCACAGGAGAAGAGTAACCCACGCCAGGGCACAGTGTGTCACCTTCCCAGAGCCAGAGCCAACGATGAACTCCTGCAGCACCAAGACCTTCTGTCTCAAGGGCCACTGGAAGTCAGAATTACACTGTGTTTGTGAAGAGCTATCACTGACAATCTTGTCTCTTCACAGCTTATATAAAAGTATGCGCCATAAACACCACTGAGACCCAGGGCTACGTTGGTACCTTCCGGGGTCCAGATGGCATCATCTCATGAGAAAACAAGCACCTTCAATTCCTCGTGTTTCTCTGCCTTGCCATCACTCACGGGAGCTCCAAGTGAACTTTTCAGCTGCCCTCCAGTGGCTTACCTTGCCCTTACATTTCTCTCATAATGACTGCTCATCTCCTGATTAATGTGGAGGCTTTATCCGAAATTTTTCAGATGTAGTACATTGCCATGTGCCTTAAATGTTGCCCCAAATACATTTCAAAAAGAGACCTGAATTCGAAATAATAAATCAAAGGGCAAAGGGGAAAGAGATAATTCATTATGTATTTTATGGCAGTCAAGAGAATTTAGTCAAAATAGAAGATACTTGTGTGGCGTCTAAACCTTGTTCAAGGCGTCATGCATGATGTTTACTTTAAACCCCACATGTCTTCATTGTGCAGACGAGGAACCCACGGCTCAAGGGATCTGACTGCCTGCCTGAACTCCATCATTTGGTGACGGGGAGAGCTAAGACCTGAAACCGAGTCTGTCTGGATCCATCCACTTCATGCTATGACCCACAAATACAGAAGACAGTGATGGATATAATTACTAATGTTGGAGAGATGCACTATATACGTGTAATAATATGTTACATATTGTCATTTCTGCTTTCCTTTAACTTTTGGAACTTTTCCCAAAATCACAGAGACGGTGGAGAATGAAAGATTCAATCGACGGTCAACATTTCCTCTGCTCTTGAAATGTTTCTAGAGCTAATCTATAATTGTAAGACGGCATACTACCCGGTTTGTCACATTATGAAAAACTTTTGAAGTTAGTAGGCTTTCTGTACTTATTGGATATAAACATTTAGAAGCAATTACAAAAGAATTAGGGTATCAATCATTTTAATCTGATACTATTTATTTTGAAAAGCAGATTCATGATGGCGGAGTGAGTATAAATTTCAACTGAAGTTCGCTTGTGTTTGGGGGAATCTGGCTCTTCCATGGGGCTGGTACAGGGAGAAACAATCCCTAAGAAAGCTTCCCACTGACCTACACCATTTGTTTTGAATAAAACTCAAGCCGGAGAGCTTTTTTTTGCAAAAAATGTAACTTTCCTAATTCCAATTATGTTACAGCCTGGGTTTAACCATGGGTATGAAGAGATTTATGTCTCATAAATCAGTTTTATGGGAGCCACTAAGTTACAGTTTTTGGATGCTAAACTTCCTCAATTTGGTCAAAATGGACATCACTATGTAAACAGTTGCCTCTCTGATGCGTCAGTGAGCTCCCAAAAGACTTTCCTGTCTCAGTTACTCAGGGTACTTGCGCTGCCAAAACTTTATTTATTCTGGACTCAGAGGGTATACCTGGCCCAGTTCACAAAGTTTATATGAGAACACGGGCACAAAAAATGAGTTCTAACACACAGGGTGGTTTCAAATATTGAACAACTAATAGAATAAGGGCACACGGTGATCATAGTGGAATAGGCATGATCAAAATGACATCCGTAACAGACAACAGGTACACCCATACTGTTGTACTCAGGTGGGATAACCCTGGGATTAAATATATCTAAGGGTGCTTCATCTCGGCCCAGATCTTAAGAAATTCAAAGAGGCAGCTGAGTTCAAATTAGTAACTCAGACTTCAATATAAAGTGTGGACTATAGATGTTTCCCGTTTCTAAATTGGATTGAGATGGGTCTACATGTGTTAATTTGCTTTAGGATATTATCTAAAAATCACAAGTGAGAGAAATGTACACACCAGTAATAAAATTCAGTTTGCTTGAGAACTGAAGCACTGTTACATGCTTCACATCCTCAATTATTCCTAAACAGCCGGCAAGGATCTAAAAATCATCAAAGGCATTTATTAATAACAAACTCCATGTCAAACACGGATGGATTAGCATAGCTTTATTTGTGTTTTCATTTTACCACCATTTTTGTGGTTGAGGGAGAACTGACACATGCTGAAAAGTTGTAGAGAGTTCAACAGTGGTACTCATGAATGGAAGAAAAATGTTCACACAGAGGTTCAAAACACAAAGTTGCTGATGGACAATACTGCTCTCTCACATCTAACTAGAGACACAGAAAAACAGATGACATGACTTTTCATACTAGCTGTCATCAACATCTGATTTGCTGTATTCTATCGTGTGGCTAGATCTAGGCCATATTTGGAATTTGCAAACGACTGGAAATAAGTGTTCACTAAACAGGACTTGCTAAGTGAACTATAATAAGTTACATAATTAAATACTATGCATCTGTACACAACAGAAGCATCAGATCTTTATATATGGATATGGATAGACAGTAGTATTTGTTTACATTTGCATAAAGAAACTAATAAAAGTAGTTATTCGTAATGGTTGGGTTGGGCTGAATGGAGGAGAGAGGAGAGGGAGGGAGGGAGAGCCTCTATAAACTTTTTAATTCTTTTAATAAATTTATTTATTTACTTTTGGCTGCATTGGGTCTTCGTTGCTATGTGTGGGCTTTCTCTAGTTGTGGCGAGCAGGGGCTACTCTTTGTTGTGGTGCGCAGGCTTCTCATTGCAGTGGCTTCTCTTGTTGCGGAGCACGGGCTCCAGGTGCGCAAGCTTCAGTAGTTGTGGCACGTGGGCTCAGTAGTTGTGGCGCACGGGCTTAGTTGCTCCGCGGCATGTGGGATCTTCCCGGACTAGGGCTCGAACTCGTGTCTCCTGCGTTGGCAGGCGGATTCTTAACCACTGCACCACCAGGGAAGTCCCTATAAACTTTTTTATCCTTAAATAAGTTCATTGTCTTTCCTGTCCAGGGCTTTCCAGTCATGGTGTCCCTTAGATCCAGATATTGCTTCAGGGGTCTTAATGTCCAGGAAAACCTTCCTTGAATGTTCTGGCTAGATCTGTTTTCCTAATTGTAAGTCCAACTATAAAATGTTCGCAGAGCCCTGGACTTTTTCTTCTCCGCAGTTGTTGTTAGTGCCATAGTGTGTGCGCGTGTGTGTGTGCACGCGCGTACACGTGCCCACATGTGTGTGATCATTTATTTGATGCTTCTCCTCCAACACTAGGCTGTGAGCCTCTCAAGAACAGGGTCTCGGTCTTGTAACCAGTGAACCTTCACTGCCTGACACAGTGCTTGGCTTTGAGCAGTTTCCAATCCCTATTTCTCAATTGAATAAATGGCAATATGTTGACATCAATCAACCAATACAAACACATTGTCAGTTATTGTCTATATGTGCTTTTTTGTTTACCTGTTTTATCTGAAAAATACAGATTGCACTGAGTTTCATAGGAGAAATCCTTCAGAAACATTCATCATTTCATCTTTTTGTGTAATAAATTTTATCAAAATACTTCTGCATTGTATGTAGAAAATATCGGTTCTTATAAAGTTTTCAAATTTATTTCCATAGGACAGAGTAAAATAAGTCCTTCTGTAATTTGTTTAATCTCTGTTACTTCTTTAATTTTATTTCAAACTTTGGATTTGCGGTATCACCAACTTTTAAATTGTATCATCTACTGACTTTGTTTCACTCATTTTCACCAAGAGTCAGTACTGGATTTATGTTTTATCATTTGTCTGCTTTCTAATGTTTAATTTCATTTTTGTACTTTTCTTTATTAGTTTTATATTTTTTCATTTTTAAATTCAGACTTAATTTTTTTTAGAGTAGTTTAAGGTTCATAGCAAAATTGAGGTAATGCATTAGTTTTATTTTTAATTGCTTTTTCTAACAACTTCAGTTGAATGTTCTTCACATATTTTTTTTTCTGTTCTGTAATTAATGAAAGTCATTCAGTTTCTTCTGAGCACGTTGTAGCTATCTACAACAAATTTATTTTCTATAAATTCTGCATTTTGAGTTTTTAATTTCTCTTTCACTCAACAGTTAAGACACAGGTTGTAATTTATTTTACTTAAAATTTTCAGGGTGCTTTTTTTTTTACTTTCTATTTTTGTTATTGATTTCTCATTTTATTGTTTGTGATAGAATATGGTGGTGGTTACTATTTCTACTCACTGTAATCTTTTTAAGTTGTTTATGTGTGTATTTAAGTGTGAGAATCTTTTGTTTTTAATAGGCAGAAAAGTTATCTCATTTACATTTATTTTTTAATTGACATATAACATTACATTAGTTTCAGGTGCACACCATGATTTGATATTTGTATATATTGCAAAAAGGTTACCACCATAAGTCTACTTAATATCCATCACCACACAGTTACAAACTTTTTTTTTCTTGTGGTGAGGACTCATACTTATTGCTGTGACAGATATATTTGCTATTTTTTCTATATTTCCTTTTATCTTTTAGTTTTTGCTCTTTAAAAATTTTTCACTATATATATATATTTTTTTTCTTCGATAGAGTTTTGTTAAAAAGGAAGGAGGTTCTGGGGTATTTTAGCAAAAAAACAACAACTGATATTGTGTCCTTGTACTAATCAAAAAGAGCTAGAAACTATTACTCATAAGACTGTAAAAAACTTAAACTATTTGAAAAGGAGGCTAATTTATATTTATCTTTTGTTCCTGATATTCCATTTTTTTAAAATGCAGCTTCAATAATGATAAACCTCTGCTCTTATGTAAAGAAGAGAGAAATAGCCACATTGGCTTTTGATTTTGGTAATAATTCACAAAGATTTCAGAAAGAAATCATTTTTAGGAAATATCTCCAAGCTTTTTAAGAATAAGCTTCATGTTTAAGGGGGGAAACAGTTTATAAGTTTTTTTTATAAGTTTTTTTTTCTTTAAGTTGCTTATGGCTATGTTTAGATGAACATAATTGATTTTTCAAGGGAAGATTCTGACTTTCTACCCTGAGACCATGTGAAACGTGCTATGTGAGAAATTCTGTACAGAAATTCATTGACTTTGACAGAATTTCAAATTGTTTCTTCTATCATGATAAGCTCATCAACTGCTTCTGCTTTATCAGAATTGAAGTATTTTACCATCAAATGGTTCTGCTGAAATTCCTCTTTAAGACTAAGATTCCCTAAACATAAAATTCATTTAGCATAACATTGTGCTTTGCTGAACCTATTGTATTTTCCCCCGAGGCTAGTAAAAGAAAAATAGAAGTGAACCTTAAAGACCATACTTTTTCAGTAGAGAATCATACTTAAATGTAAATGCTCATATATTTTTAGAATCTTTCATCTTCATGGAAAAACTTTTTCAATGAATTTTATCTTTAATAGCTAAAGAAAATTTTAATATCTCAGATACTCTTCTTATTGATTAAAAATATTTAACATGATCTTTGATGTTGGATATGTATTTTAAAATGTTTACTAAAAGAGAAATGGCACATTATGAAAATGAAGTCGAGCAGGACCCTGTGGTTCCTATTCAGCTTCCATGACCTTCCCTGAGTTCCAAAGGGCAGGTTAAAACAGTTGCCAATCAGGGAAGGGAAGCTGAAACCCCCAACAAATGGAAGATGAAGCATTCTTCAGAGAAGATCAGGAGACCACCTGAGGCCAGATTAAAGGAGTGCAGGCCCTGCACACACCCTAATCTTCTCAGCAACCACCGCCCCCCTTGAACCACTGCTATAAAACTCCTCACCAAACCCTCCTGGGTTGGGACACACAGTTTCGAGGGCAGGAGCCCGCTGTGTCGCCCTTTGCCTGGCAAGGCAATAACGCTATTCTTTTCTACTTCACCCAAAACTGTCTCCGAGATTCAATTCAGCACTGGTGCACAGAGGCTGAGCTTCCGGCATCAGAAACAGCAAAGCATGAGGTGTCTGGCCCCAGTGCTAACAGTAATTCATGGCATATCCAGGGCACGTTACTCGATTTCTCTGGAATCATCTTTCCTTACAAGTAAGAGTTTTAGGCAATGATTTCTCAAGTCTCTCATGGCTTGAAGGGAGACTATGACACCACCAAATACACCTATTTGGCATGAGGATTATCTGGAGGCTGATCATGTTTAAGAAGCAGCAGACACAGGAGAAGCTCTGAAAACCCGGGAAGAAGTTACCTTTCTGTAAGAGGCATTTGCATTTACAAGGGAATCCTCCATTTGTAAGGGTGTCTTCCTTTCTGTACCAGGAAGAAAAGGATGCCTCTAAATCTCAAGAGTCTTATCAAGCGAGAAGGCAAGGACTCCAGTTTGCACAACCACCTTACCCTTGTTTACTGCGCTTTTCCTGGTCCCCTCCCTTACCTGGCTCTCTTCACTCCAACACCTTATTTTGTCTTTAGCCGGAGCTGGTACTTAAGGGGGTGGCTTGGGCCATTTCAGGGAGTTACTCAGTTTGCCTGGGTATCTCCCCTCTATATGGGAGGTATACATGTTATTAACCTTCTGTTTGTTTTTCTCCTATTAATTTGCCTTTTATTACAGGGGGTTCTCAGCCAGAACCTGCAAGGGTAGAGGGAGAATTATTTCTCCTGACCCACGGGGGTCTAAATTATAGAAGGAAAATAGGTTCCATTTCTGTAAAACGCCAGAGTTTCAAATGGTTCTACGATGTAAATCAGTGTGGACTGGGGTCAAAGTGAGAGAGACTTCAGATGATGCGGTTGTCCTTGAAGGACGCTGAAATGAGATACATGGTCACCTCCACATCTCCCATATTTGGGGTAAGCTCTGATGTGGGGCTGCTCGCATCGTCAGGGGATGCGTGTCCACCGACGTGATGAAGACGGCTCTGCTCTACTGATAGGATGGGGGGTAGTGACTCTAGGCTTTATTATCAGCGATGAGAAGAGAAACTCTAGACAGGGAAACGGAGGGAAGGAAGCCCCTGGAGATCTTGCACTGGTGCCTGGGAGTCTGCAGGATGCAAGCAATTTGCCTTCTACCTCAAGGGGGCTAAGAGTTGTGTTATATTTAACTAAAGAGCGGTGGGAAAACTTCAGTCTTGTAAGATTTAAAACTGGTCATATTGGCTTAGCCTGAGTTAGAGCTTACCCCAACCTTTTGTATTGCTTTAACTTTTTGAAACACATTTTGGGAATGATTGAAATTAGCAGATGTGATTGTTTCAGTATTATTTTAACAATTATATATATTATAGATAGAAAAATAAATCAAGCAAGTGACAGAAGACTTCTTTTTCCCTTGAGACCCCAATTGGTCCTGTGTCAATTTGCTCAAGAGCATCAGGATATGTGAAGGAGGAGGGTAAGGAGCTCCAAATGGAGAGAGCTGTCTAGACCCTACTTTCATAACTTGTATTGGACCAGACTTCAAATATCAATGGCTACAGAGACAGTGGTCTTGGTGAACACATGAATAACCCTGTCATCAGCCCCAACAGACAGACAGACTGGCAAGAAGAGCTCATGGAGCTTGCGTAAACCTGCTGATGGCAGTTCTTTCCGGCCCTACGCTCCCATCCGTAGGGGCACTGATGCCGGCATGGCGGCACGGTGCCCAGAGTGCAACGGCATCCTTGGCTACCAGTCACACAGGAGGCAGGTCCTACACTATCATCGCCTTCCTTGTTTTGGGGGCCAACAGACAATAGTAGCAAGTGGACAGAGATACTGCTTCACAGGCAGTCTCAAGTTTAAAAAGCCATTTGCTGGATAAACAACAAGGACCTACTGTAGAGCACAGGGAACTGTATTCAGTATCCTGTGACAAGCCATAATGGAAAAGAATATGAAAAAAATATGTATATATATGTATGTATAGCTGAGTCACTTTGCTGTACAGAAGAAATTAACACAACATCATAAATCAACTATACTTAAACTTTTAAAAAAAGCCATTGCCACACCTAAAAAAAAAAAAAGCTATTTTCCATTACTGCCATTTTACCATTTTTATAATGACAGTGGTGATTATCATCAAAATGTCCAGTTTAGTATGTAGGCATGTATCATTTCAAAGGCTTGAGTTTTAATCTTACAAGACTGAAGTTTTCCCACCGCTCTTTAGTTAAATATAACACAACTCTTAGCCCCCTTGAGGTAGAGGGCAAATTGCTTGCATCCTGCAGACTGCCAGGCACCAGTGCAAGATCTCCAGGGGCTTCCTGCCCTCCATTTCCCTGTCTAGAGTTTCTCTTCTCATCGCTGATAATAAAGCCTGGAGTCGCTACCCCCGCTCCTATCAACAGATTTGAGGTTATGGTTAAAATTCATCATGTTATATGTGACCAATGTGCAGTTATGGAAAAATGGGGGAAACGGACATAACAGTTGGAAAAAAAGTCATGTATTTTCTTCTTCTCCAAGTCACTGATGACAAGAGGTCAAGCAAGAAGTCAGTGGACATATTTCCAAGCCCAGAAGTGGGAGAGAATTCAGAGCCCTCAGAAATTATTAACATGTATTTGCTGGAATGATACCCTAGTGTATAAACAGTAACAAAGTTTTTTGAACGTGAATACAATGATTTTCTTCTCCAAGGTAATGGCCAAAATGTGGTCGTAGTGTGTGTGTGTGTGTGTGTGTGTGAGAGAGATAGAGAGAGAGAGGGAGAGAGAGAGAGACAGAGACAGAGAGAGAGATGGGCTTACTGGTGTTACAATTTGCCCGAGCCTCCCTGGAACCTAAGTTAGAAGCCAAAGAGCAGGATCAACTGTTAGATCAGAAAAAGAAGGTGCAGGAGTAATAGGGATGAGAATTACTATACAAAATTTAAAGAAGTCCCGAATGAAAGCAGTTTTTCCTTCTCATCTTTGTTAAAAATAACATTTTTTTTCCACCTACAGACTTTGATCATCCTTGGGATTGGGAACAAAGAATAAAAATACTGGGTTTCTTTAAGGTTTGTTTAGATATGCAATCAAAATGACACTTTCTCTCATGAAGTGTTTTTCTAACCAACACACACTCAATAATTTAAGATCACTTCTAACCAATGCTTCATTTAAAAATTAATTGAGAAGAAACAGGTCTCAAAAGAGAATTCTCTGTGAGCTGTAAATGCTGGTACCAGTAGACTGCACACGTCGGAGTTTGACAGCATCCCTTTGAAAGGCATGTTCTAACTGGGCTTTTTAACTTGCTGGAAGCAAACACATCTCTAAGCTAAGTGTCTATAGCATTTACTGTATTGCACACATTAAGAACTATAAAAAGATAACATCACTAAAAACCGACTGAGGGAGTAAAACATATGTTACATTTCTAAGATAAAATGAAAGTATGGGAATTGCAACATTGAAATGTCAGCTTATGAATTATGTTGGAAAATGTACATTTTGATAAATGTTTTAATTCCTTCAAGTGGTTACAGGTATAATGTTATAAATTGCACAAACAAAAGATTACTACTATTTCTTAAAGCCTCATGAATCTAGGGAAGGAAATCTTCCACTTGGTTCAACCTAGAGTAAAATTATTTGTTTACATACTGTTTTTGACAAACTGAAGAAATTAATGATCTTTAACACAACTGCTGGACCAGGAACCAGGATGTTTCTTTAAAAAAAAATCACTTAGTAAAGTAGTCCTGCTCATGATAAAAAAAACATCCCCTTCCCCTACACCTACCATTATGTACATCATTCCAAGGAACAAATACTGTTGAAAAATCAGGATTTTAATTAACCTATGATTCTGTCTCGCTAACTCTAAGCTTGTGTGTACAGCTACTTTTCTTGATGTATCATCTTGAGATAGAGACAATTAACTTGCAGCTTTTCTAGCTTCCTTAGATTGATATTATACCCTCTCCTCTCCCATAATCCTCACGATTTAGTTAAATCAGTAATTTTAGCAACTCTCTAGTTATATAACTTTAAATTTTGGCCCCTACCCAAATCCACACAGAGGGTGGCTTATGACCACCACTACGGCAGATACGGATGTAAATTTTCCCTAACCTTCCCCCAATTCCCCCCCTAAAAAGTCCTATCACCTCTCCTTTGCTCGAATCCCACCACTACTGATATCGGCCGTGTTTATTTCTGGAACTATAATTGTATTTTCTGTGCCTAATAGGTAGGTTAATTCTAGGCACTGAGAAATCAGTAAACATGATAAACGTCAGCATTATAAATATTACTTCTGCACCAGACAATTTTTTTTATCATATGGTATTTTTTTGTAGAATGTATCTTACATTCTTAGGTTCATAACTCTCTTCCTTTTCTTCTTAATTTCTGTGTATTTATTGTATTTAAAAACTCTCCCATGTTTCCTGATCATATACAAAAGGATACAGGATATTTTTTCTTTCCATAAACTACAGTTCTCGCTCCTGAGACCCCGGCCTTCTGCTCCAAACACAGCTGCTTGTCACCGACATTAACAGGCATCACTCTTCTGTGTTTAAGTTTCTTAGATTACAAAGCTTCTCTTCTCCTGATTTAGTCATTTTATTGAAGCCCATACTCGGAGTTAAATATAACACAACTCTTAGCCCCCTTGAGGTAGAGGGCAAATTGCTTGCATCCTGCAGACTGCCAGGCACCAGTGCAAGATCTCCAGGGGCTTCCTGCCCTCCATTTCCCTGTCTAGAGTTTCTCTTCTCATCGCTGATAATAAAGCCTGGAGTCGCTACCCCCGCTCCTATCAACAGATTTGAGGTTATGGTTAAAATTCATCATGTTATATGTGACCAATGTGCAGTTATGGAAAAATGGGGGAAACGGACATAACAGTTGGAAAAAAAGTCATGTATTTTCTTCTTCTCCAAGTCACTGATGACAAGAGGTCAAGCAAGAAGTCAGTGGACATATTTCCAAGCCCAGAAGTGGGAGAGAATTCAGAGCCCTCAGAAATTATTAACATGTATTTGCTGGAATGATACCCTAGTGTATAAACAGTAACAAAGTTTTTTGAACGTGAATACAATGATTTTCTTCTCCAAGGTAATGGCCAAAATGTGGTCGTAGTGTGTGTGTGTGTGTGTGTGTGTGTGTGTGTGTGTGTGTGTGTGTGTGTGTGAGAGAGAGAGAGAGAGAGAGAGAGAGAGAGAGAGAGAGA
>NC_041220.1:151745030-151779175 GCF_002837175.3 Physeter macrocephalus | reverse complement strand
TAGGTAGGTTAATTCTCGGCACTGAGAAATCAGTAAACATGCTACACGTCAGCATTATAAATATTACTTCTGCACCAATTTTTTTTATCATATGGTATTTTTTTGTAGAATGTATCTTACATTCTTAGGTTCATAACTCTCTTCCTTTTCTTCTTAATTTCTGTGTATTTATTGTATTTAAAAACTCTCCCATGTTTCCTGATCATATACAAAAGGATACAGGATATTTTTTCTTTCCATAAACTACAGTTCTCGCTCCTGAGACCCCGGCCTTCTGCTCCAAACACAGCTGCTTGTCACCGACATTAACAGGCATCACTCTTCTGTGTTTAAGTTTCTTAGATTACAAAGCTTCTCTTCTCCTGATTTAGTCATTTTATTGAAGCCCATACTCGGAAAGGATTAATGGAAGGCGGTATCTATCATTACATAACAACATAACAAATAACCCCCAAGTTTGAGCAGCTTAAACAACAATCATTTATCTCACACAGTGTCTGAAGGTCAAAATGTGGAGGTCACCCAGCTGGGTGGTTTTTGCTCAGGGTCTCTAAGGAAACTGCATTTAAGCCATTGGCCAGGGCTGCAGTCACCTGGAGGCTTGACTCTGCCGGAGGATCCGCGTCTAAGATGGCAAGCAACAGGAGACCTCGGTTCCTTGCTGGCTGCAGGCAGAATTTGGTAGTTCCTCACCACAGGGGGACCCTCCCCAGGGCAGCCTCTTCACGGGGCAGCTGGCCTCCCCCAAAGCAAGTGACCCAACAGACTCAAAAAGACCAAGATGAAATATGCAATGCTTCTATATAACCTAGATTCAGAACTCACACACCATCACTTCTGCTTTGTTGGATTATGAAGCAAGTCACTGAGCCCAGCCCAGGGGAGGGGATCAGGCTCCACCTTTTGAATGGAAGTATCAGTGAATCGGGGCACACAATTCTAAAGCCAACTTATGATTCTCAAACCGACCCCCCTAAAACTGAGCTCCTCTGCTGAGTATATGATTAACCTCTCTATCCAAAACTGTATTCCCTGTCTTGACCAATGACTGCTCCCCTCAAGACCAAGGGGAGGAACATCAAAGAAAAGAGGAGACTGAAACCAAGCAGGGTCCTGAGGGGCCCTCCCGGGTACAAAAGCCTATCCATGTCCCCATTTCTTGTTTGCAGGAAAAAGGCTCCCACCTCCTA
This sequence comes from Physeter macrocephalus, assembly GCF_002837175.3. Lineage (NCBI taxonomy): Eukaryota > Metazoa > Chordata > Mammalia > Artiodactyla > Physeteridae > Physeter > Physeter macrocephalus. The sequence goes on along the minus strand of NC_041220.1, from coordinate 151,777,985 downwards.
AACCTTCCCTGAGTTCCAAAGGGCAGATAACTAATTAGGGAAGGGAGGGAAGGCAGAAACGAGGGAGGAGCCGTCAAGAAACAACAGTGCAGCAATAAAGCAGGGTCCTGGTTCCTCCTCAGAGGACACACATAACAATAGATCTCTGAGTCCTTCCACGGGAAAAAAGGCCCCCACCCAGGTGAAGGATGGTAACTTCAGGCTGAGCACAAGCACGTGGACCCCAGACTCACCGGAACCAGAAGGCTGATGACTTGAGATTCTCAGAACACCACCCAGTTACCTCCCCACCTGCCCATCAGAGGAAGGTTTCACACCCTGCAGCCCTCCCCCCAAATGTGGCCTATAAAAACTCTTCCCCCAAAACTATCAGGGAGTTCAGGCCTTGTGAGCCCAAGCCACCCATTCTCCTTGCCTGGCCCTGCAACAATCCTGTCTCTGCTCCCAACTCCCTAGCCACCCATTCTCCTTGCTTGGCCCTGCAACAATCCTCTCTCTGCTCCCAACTCTGACACGTGTGTTTGTCTGGCCTTACTGCGCATCAGGCACGCGAACTTGGGCTCAACAGCAATTCATTACTCCGTCCTACTGCTTCAGTGGGTACCATATTATAGTTTGAATATCATTTTCGTTCAGAACAGTGCAGGTATTGTGCCATCGTGTTTTGCGAGCAAGTCTTGCGTATGAAAAGTTTGGCTTTGATTCTGTTGTAAGTTTTCTGAGTTGTTTTGCTTTGCTTTGAGTCCTGTCTGGATTTAAAAATACACATGCCATCGATTCTGGTAGTGATGTGCTACGAACTCTTCACTGGCAATGAACTTGCAGATACTGAATGCCGCTTACGAGGGGAGAAACACAGCGTTAGGTTCCTGAGAGCCCCTGGTCACAACATTTCATCAACTGATCAATACATGTGTGACCTTGTTTATTCTGTGTTTCTTTGGAAAGACAACTTATTTACCATATACTGTTGATTCCTTAACACTGGACTCATAGCAGTGTAAGTCATGCCTGAACGAAGTCTATGGAGCACATGCATTTTCTCCATAAGGCGTACCACGGGCTTCCTGGGCTTAGGGACATCAGATAGCACTATAGCACTACACATGGGGCCGCTGTAAACAGGAGAATCGCTGAAACAAACCACAAGGATGCCAAAACCGGGCACTAAGTAGACCACAAGTGCAGGCTCATGTTTACAGTGTGGGAGCTGAAACAAGAAGACATAGTGCGTCTTGCCTGACCCAGCTGGGCAAGCGTGTGTCTGGTGACACAAATCTTTCACCACCGTGTGCACGTCCACCAATGCCTCTGAAACAAGTGCGAGCACTGATTTTGGGGTTACGTGTAAATTTTTGTGCAGACACAAAATTTTGAATCAGATTAAGGGTACGTTTTCTTTCTTCTTGGTGCTCGGCAATTTCACGGTGAGGCATATGGTGGGTCTATTTTTATTCACCATGCTTAGCTTTCAGTGGGGTTTCAGGATGCAGGCATATCTTTTCTGTGCACCGTTTCTTTGACCTTTCCACCTCTCTGTTTGCTCTGATCATCCTTTTGGAAACGTATACTAGTCACGAGTTAGAAAGGTAAACGGGAGTAGTGGCAGCAAGAAGAGAAAAATGTTTGTGAAAGATTCCAAGGAATGAGGAAATAGTTAAAACACTAATGAGAAGGGGATGATAATGAGATTTCAATGGAAGGAATGGGTAATCATATTAACGATTAAAGAAAACTTTTATCGCTTCCATGTGCCAAGCAAGGAACCGACCGCACTGTATGAAGGCATTAACTGAGTTCTCCTTTACAGCCCCAATCCGCAGACGAGGAAAATCGGGCGGAGAGAAGGCGAGGAATTTTCCCAGCGCCCCACACCAGCCAGCGGCACGGCTGCACTGGAAGCCAGGTCTGTCTAACTCCACTGGACACGCACTAAACTCCCTCCTTCTAGATTGCGTAGGGGAGCAAAACTGGCCACCCCCAAAGCTTTGCCTCTTTGGCATGAGGATTATTTCTAGCTGAGAGCAATCAAGGCCCGAAAGACTAAAAAAGCATGTGTGACCTTCCCCTAACTGCCTGAGGAATGTCGACAGAGGACCTGCCCCAGGAAGGGAGCCGTCACCCTAGATAACGATACTGTGAACTGGGCGTGTAGGTGGGGAGGAACCCAGCGAATTCTGCCTGTTACAATCCCTCTCTGTGTCCCCCTGTCTCTGCAGGCCCAGCAAACACTTGCTTACAAACACTTGCTTCTCCGTCTCCATGGGAACTGCCTTCCTCCCCTCTGAGGTCCCAAACCGCTACCCCAGCAGGCTCTTTTGTCTTAACTGAAGACGGTATTTAAGCAGAGCGGTTCTGCCATTTTGGCGAGTGACTGAGTTTTCCTGGGTCTCTCCCATGTATACATGGTATTAAATTTTGATTTTTCTCCTGTTGATCTGTCTCGGGTCAATTTAATTACTACACCAGACAGAAGAGCCTGGAAGGACAGAGGAAAATGTCTTTGCTCCCGACAGAAGACACAGGTCCTTCACTCCCATTCCCCACACAGGTGCTGCACAAACACTGTGGTTTGATTCCCACCTCAGAGAGCTCCTGCAGGCATGTATTACGAATACTCTCAGAGTATTCCCTTGAGGGACTCAGCAAAACGTACTCAATAACTCACCCTTTTTTGTGTCTCACTTTTCCGTTCACCTACCAGGCTTTAGACAGCACGTCAGCACTACATTTGGGGGTCATTCGAAACAGCAAAACCACTCAAATAAGGCACAAAGTTCCATAACATGTCACTAACTAGACAGCACAAAGGACACTATTTACAGTGTGAAAGCTGGAACAAGAAGGCAGAGCATCACCTGCCCAACCTAAGCTGGGAAAGCAAGCGTCAGGGACTCAAATTTTTTACCACAAATTTGAGGTTACCTCTGCAGAAAGTTACTTGTACTACAATCCTTGTTTGGGGTTCTGCTGGTTGAGAAAACCCAAACGAGATCAGTGCTACTCTCAGGATTCCAAACTAGATAAATGGAGACAATAATTCGATGAGGGCTGGACTAAGACTAGCTCGTCCATGGCTGTGTCCTTTCTGCCTGGTCCAAAATCTGGGTGGGTGTAGGTCTCAAGAATCACTATTTTTTATTAAAGTATACGTTACTTAAATATGACATTAGGGCTTCCCTGGTGGCGCAGTGGTTGCGCGTCCGCCTGCCGATGCAGGGGAACCGGGTTCGCGCCCCGGTCTGGGAGGATCCCACATGCCGCGGAGCGGCTGGGCCTGTGAGCCATGGCCGCTGAGCCTGCGCGTCCGGAGCCTGTGCCCCGCAACGGGAGAGCAGAGGGAGGCCCGCATACCACAAAAAAAAAAAAAAAAAAAAAAAAAAAATGACATTAGTTTCAGGAGTACAACATGGCGATTTGATAGTTTTATAGATTATATTCCACATTAAGTTATAATAAAATATTGGCTATATTCCCTGTGCTGTACATTACATCCTTGTAACTTGTTTATTTTATACCTAGCAGTTTGGACCTTTTAATCCCCTTCACCCATCTTGTCCCTCCCCACGTGATAACCACTAATTTGTTCTCTGTATCTGTGAGTCCGTTCCTGTTGTTATACTTGTTCCTTTGTTTTATGTTTTAGATTCCACATATAAGTAAAAACATATAATATTTGTCTTTCTCTGTCTTACTTATTTCACTAAGCATAATACCCTCAAGAATTATTTTTCAATCAATCATTTGCAAAAGGTGCAAATGACTGATAGTCTGTTTCTCTGCCTATCCATACCTTTCTTTCGTGAATGTGAAACTACATCAGCTCAAAATTTAATGTGAGAGGTCAAACAGAGCATGCAGTGTACAGAAGCCCACTGACCATCTGGTTGACTTTTTAAACACAGCAGAAACTATGATTTGAACACCAAAGTACCTCTGACTGACAATACTGAGGCTCTGATGAGAGGGACAAGCATTGGTGGATTCTAAGGAGTCAGGATCAAGAAAAGTGAAGTCACTTTTTTCATACGAGAGGCCAGAATTTATGGAAAGATTGGTGATGGCATCACAAGTATATTTCCTACCAAAAGAAACAAGTGTGTGAGCAGAAGACTGGAATAAAGTAATCTCGCCAGAGTCTACTGTACTTGCTCAGGGCGCATCCATTCTTTCCAGGCCCCGTGGGTTTCTGCTGTCCCACCGTTTTCACTTCCTTCCCCCCTGACTACTCCTTCTCTGTGGGGATGTGCAGTCTTCTCCCCGTCACCAGCCTTTAAAAGTGGATGTCCCCACTGCTCTCCTGTTCTCGCCATCCTACCCAATTCGTGGGTAAGCCCACAGATGTGTCTAACTCCTTCTTATACATGACTGACTTCTAAATTTTTGTGACTTTATCCTGATTTCTAGATCCATATTTCAAGTTATCCACAAGGCATCTCTACCTGAACCCCCAACAGAGGTCTCACGTTCATTAAATCCTACCCCTGGCTGATTCCTTCACTTCTACCCGCTTCCCCTCATGTGCCGTCCTTCCTGTGTTCCCTGCTCGGGCCAAGCTGAGGAAAGGTCACAATACCTTAGTCTCGGGACAATCTCTGGCCTAAACCAGGGACCTGCAAGCGTTTCTAGTGGCTGTCGTGTTCATGACATAGTGCCGCCGTCCACCAGGGATACGCTGTAATAATCACAGTGGATGCCTGAAACCATGGATAGTACCAAACCCTATAGCTACACACCTGTACATACACACCGATGATAAAGTTTAATTTATAAATTAGGCACAGAGATGAACAATAACTGATAATAAAATAGAACAATTACCACAATATATTGCAATAAAAGTTATGTGAGTGAGGTCTCGCCCTCTCAGAATATCTTACTGTACGAATTGAATGCCTTTTCCAGCCTAACCAAGCACTTATCGTGCACAGGGGCCATCACTTTTGTAGTCTGAGGGACAAGGGCAAAACGAGCACAGATTTCTTTTTCCTTCTTCACAGCTTCACAGACAGAAGATTACTTCTTGCTGTTGATCTCAGCAAGCTCAGCATATTGTTTTCTTCATTGAGAACACTCACCGTTTTGCTGAAAGGAAGCACTTCATGGACGCTCTCTGGCATATGTGAATTGCCTGCCTCACTACTCTTGTGCTGTGGGGCCGCCGTAAGGTAAAATAAGGGTTACCGGAACACGAGCACTCCCATGACACTCAACCTGATAGCTGAGGCACCTACGAGGTCACGAACGGGGATTCGCTGACGACGGGATGACCCCCGGCGGGGACACAGCGGGAGAAGGAGCAGGGCGCCGAGACATCTCCCCACGCTGCTCAGGGCGGCGTGCAATTTGAAACTCATGGCTTCTTTATTTCTGGGCTTTCCCGATTAACATCTGTCGACCTTGGATGACGGCAGGTAACTGAAACCTTGGCAAGAGAAAGCAGGGATAAGAGGACCACACCAAATCCTACCGAATCACGGTACACACCAAATCCTACCGGTCAGCACCCTAGTGAGCCAGACCTTCCGAACGTGTGCCTCTGTGGGGATGGTCACAGGCTGCACCGGACGAGCCTCTCCATTCCTCTGTCCCCACACGTGCACAGCACTTGTGGTCGTCTCTTTTCTGCCCCCCCGGGCTACCTAGGCCTTCCATCTCTTCCCCTAGTCCATCCACTGTACTGTTAACAGAACAGCCGCTCGAGTATGCGAAAATGGCTGTGCTAGTCTCTGGCTGACAATTCCTCCTCAGAGGTTGCCTATGTCGGTAAGCACGAAGTCCACATGGATTTTCATGGTGTAGCATATCTTTCATGAACTGGCCCGCTGAAGTCCTCCTCCTGCTTGCTGTGCGCCTGCCCACGTGTTTCGTGCCGTGGGCATACTTAGTTATCTCAAAGTCTCCGGTCCTAGACCCGTTCCCATGGACACTGCAGATATGTCTCCCGCCATCTTCAGACGCATTTCCCGGGCCAACTCTTTCTACTTAAGGCTTAGCTTAAAACTCTCTCTCATGGACCTAGAGATGATCATACTAAGTGAAGTAAGTCAGACAGAGAAAGACAAATACCATATGACATCACTTATATGTGGAATCTAATTTTAAAAAAAGATACAAATGAACTTATTTACAAAACAGAAGCAGACTTATAGATATTGAAAACAAACTGACGATTACCACAGGGGAAACGTGGGGTGCGGGGAGAAATCAGGAGCTGGGATGAACACACAGTACTATATATAAGACAGATGACCGATGCGGACCTACTGTGTAGCACAGGGAACTCTGCCCGATATTCTGTGATAATCTATAGGAGAAAAGAATCTAAAAAAGAAGGAATATACGTATATGTATATAACTAAATCACTTTGCTGTACACCTGAAGCTCACACAACACTGTAACTCAATTATGTTCCAATAAAATTAAAAACAACAAAAAACACAGCTGTACGTGAATTTCTCTGTGACTGTATATCCTCATATGTTTTCTCTTCATCTTAAATATACCCGCACTGAGTACTTATCATTTTGGTTTTATTTGTTTTTATAGGAATCATCCCACTAAAGACTACATTATCTGGGGACTTCCCTAGTGGTCCAGTGGTTAAGACTCTGAGCTTCCACTGCAGGGGGCATGGTTTTGATCCCTGGTCGGGGAACTAAGATCCTGCATGCCGTGTGGCATGGCCAGATAAATAAAAATAGATGCAAAAAAAAAAAAATCCATAATGAACAAAAAAATCAAAATTAAAAAAAAAAGACTACATTATCTGGAGAGAGGACCTTTCATCTTTCATCTTAGTTTTTGTTGAGTGTGCCAAGAACACTCTATTTTCTATTTTCTCAGAGGAAAATAAAAAAAGGGATGTTGACATTTTTCTCTCACCTTGAACTAATGTCTGACCTGAAATACCAAAAGAAGAGTCTGTCTTACTGGTAATGAAAGTATCTTCAGTCCCTCAAGTTACTTTTGTTGATTAAATCTAGCACTCTCCATCCACACTTCCTCTTCAACCTCAGATCAAAACACTCAGTGCAATGAACAAGTTGTTTGGAAGATTTACTGTGGCTTCTGCAGGCCCCCAGTTAGTTTCCAGACATTAAATTGGGGGAACTCCTGTTTAATTTACATCTAGACTTAGTACAGGAGTCACTGTGGTAAAGCAATCATTTTTGAAGACCCAGGAGTTCAAACGGAGCTGGTTTTCCAAAACATCATTAATGATGAGACACGGCTACAGCATTTCCTGAGAGTTCCACACAAAAAGGATTTAGAGCAGTTCAAATAGACTCATTGCTTCTGAGCTTCTGTTAGGAAAGAAAAGCACAGACAAGAATTCTTCACTCCCTTTACCAAATCTTTTCTGGTGATGAGGTCACAGGCTCCTGAAGATGCTCAACTCACCATCACAGAACAGAGAGCCCCGGAAGTCAGGGCTGGTTGAAAACGAGAAGCCTGAGGGTCTACCTGAAGGATGTACTTATCACCAAACTGGGATTCTGACAAAGTTCACTTTTGCTTCATTTGTTTTCCCCCATACAGTGGAAGGAGAGGAGCCTCATTACACATAACAAATGCATCAACAAATGTAGTTGCAATGACTTCAACGTGTAAGGATGATAAAGCCTGGACACAGAACTTGGTTTCCGAGCCTGGAATTTCTGATGAGAAGTTCCTCTCAACACTTGCCAACACATATTCATTTTTTGTAACTCTCAGTTTTATAAGGAAAATTGCTTCTCTGTGCCCTTTCCGGCCCAGACTAACAGCAAAGGAATCGTGAGAGCATCAGCACAGAAGAAAGAGTACAGTTAATCATGTACAAAGGAACTATCCAGCCCTGAGAAGCACTGGGCTGTCTGGCTGGGGTGAAGAGTACACACGGTCGGCAATATTCCATATAACAATGATTTGGGTCACCAAAACAAGTCTATTTTAACTGTTTAAGTCTATCAACAGGGAAAGATTTTTGTCTCTTTACTTTTATTTTAATGACCTTTTTGGGAAAATATCTTAACGGATACTTTAAAACACAGCCCGTTCTCCCCTTTTGAGTCTCTGGTGGGGAAGAATGGGTGAATTATATTCCACACTGGTCAGATCACGGGGCATCATCACGAGGTAAAGATCCTCTGCCCTTTATCATGTGTTTCTTTTCATCACTGTTCCTCACCCCAGTGTTGGAAACTATGTAATATGTTTCACAGGAGTTATTTGCTCATCTGTTTTTATGAAGTGTGTAGCATTTTATGTGGGTTTCATGTTTATGTAAATCATATTGCTATAGATCCCATTATGTGTCCGGATTTTCACCCCAAACTGTGCTTTTAACTTCTATCCAACTTTTTCCCTTCATTTGCTCACTGAAAGAGTGGTAGCTTCTTCCTGAAGTCACAACCACAAGGTTACCTTGAAGTTTCTGTATTCCCTTTTCGTTCTGCCATGAACTCTACAACCACAAGGAATTAGATTCCCCCAACAAACTGAGGGAACTTAGAAGTGGATCCTTCCCTCGTCACGCTTCCAGATGACAACACACCCCACTGGATACCTTGACCATGTGAGACCCAAGCAGAGGACCCAGCCAAGTCGCACCCAGACTCTTGACCCATAGAAACTGGGACCATGTTTGAAGCTGTTCAGTGTGTGGTAATTTGTTACACAGCCACAGCTAACTGATACAATTTCCCATAGTGACTTCAGTCTCCTCAGAATCAACTCTCTGATCCAAAGACAACCTGGTGGGACAGAAGCACAGAAGCTCTTTGCTTCCCTTGGTCTTCACTGCTCCCTGATACACCAAGGTCTATGACCCAGGCACCTAATTCTCTTGACTATGATATCAAGTTTACAGCTCTGGGTTCACAAGGTTCAACTATTTTGATTCAAATCAGTGACTCTGAGCAACTGACTGGCAATGTTTGTACAACAATTATGAGAGCACCCATCCCATATTTATACAGAGAAGTTTAATGAGATCATTCGTGGACCTCTTCAAAGCACCACTCAGCACTTAACAAGCACTCACCAATTAGTCACCATTAGGGTCACTGCAGTCTAACTAAATTTAATGAACGGGAGTTTGTGTGCCACAGAGAACACTAGGTTCTCAACAGGGGATGTTAAAGCTCAATGAATAAATTGAAAGAAATAACAATGTTGTTTGCTTGGGAGAGATGAACTGAAGGAAAATTACGGAATCCATCCAGACCTTCCACTTCTGGACACAAACAAGTGATTGGACTTTGTTTTCTCTTGACTTTTTGATTTCAGATCTAAATTTGATTTGAATATTAGGTCTCCGCATGTTTAATCTTAGGTGTCTACAGCATCACGGACCAGAGGAACACTCTCCTCCCACTGGAGGAGATGGAACAGTGATATGCAGACAAACATTTCACAGTGAGCCTTGTCGGCCACTTCATGTTATTCTGGAGGAAGTTTACCTTGTTGCAAAAGCTTGAATCTCAAAATGCAAAACAGAGGAGCAGAAAAAGGGCCGATCCGAATGCCTCCCTGAATTATGTAAATTTACAAAACAGTGTTTCGTCACATCAAAAGGAGCTGCATACCTGGAACTTTTCAACGAGACAGCTGTAGACAAGACTGGCCTCTTTTCTTTCTCCACTCCCAGAGACATGAAGCATCTTTCATCTTTTCCTGCAGAATCTTTTGTCCAACAGTAGCCACTTCCTGTTCTGACCCCTGAGCATGACTCGTTCACCCTGTGTTTGCAATAAACACACATTTTCATGAGCTCTCCAGTTCTCTAATCTCTCCCAGGGTCATGCCAAATAGAACCACAACGAAGTCTGTTTAAGAGACAATCTGGAACACGATAATACATTTCTGACATAAGACTAACCTTGCCATGAAGGATGGTGGTGGCACAAACTTATGAAAGTGGTTTCATATTTGGGGATTTACAAGGAACAGCCATGCAGGAAGGAAAGAGCCACTCTCCACAGAGCATCATGATGCAAAGATGGAAAATGTGGACAGATCAGCGGGGAAAAAAAGTGCATGCTGTTGGAGAAAAATCATAGTATCATGTAGGGGACAGATCATGATGGCTCTTAGGGCAAACACAGGCCCCCACCTAGTTTTGTAAATAAAGCTTTATTGGAACACAGGCACACCTAGCTGCTTACATGTCACATATCTCTGGATGCTTACTCGCTACCCCAGCAGAGCCGAGTAGTTGAAACAAGGACCGTACAGTTCATAAAGCCTAAAGTATTTACCATCTGACCCTTTACAGGAAACTATACTGAGCCCTGCAGAGCAGGGAGAACATGGGGATTTTGGAACCAGCGAAAGATTCAGACTCCAGCCAGTAATTGCATCTTGTATTTTTGGTATTGTTGACAGGACTCAAACAGGTAGAACTACATCTAGCCCAGAGCATTAGAGGTGCTTACCAAATGGCAGTTATTTTCCCATCCCTCATGCAGACAATTCAACAAAAAGCAAATCACCATGTTTCCGTACCTCTCACAATGGGTATTATTTCAGAGAAAAGTAAACATAGCAAAAGACATCATGAGTCAGTGCGCTTCTGTGTGGATCAACTACATATTTTCTATATAATATTCACCAAAGTTCAGCTGAGAATTTCCCAACTAGGATTTAATTTAATAAATTACCTTCCATCAGGATGGTAGGTAATTTATTAAACATTACATTTTCTGATAATTTTTGGAGAAGAAAAAGTATTGAAAATTGGATCCCAAATACAGGTAAAGATATAATGGAAAATCAACGTGGATGACCTACTATTTATACCTTTAGGTGAATGGGATCCTAAGAATATTATCATGGTCCTATGAGTTTTACCTTTGGTATTCAATTCTAAGGTGCAAATTAAATGGAATAAAGGTGACACTGTTCTTGGAACAAAGGAAAATGGCAAAGTAAAGATAACTAAAAAACTATAAATAGGTTGGAAAGGGAAACAATACCAAATGTGGGTCAGGCTTTAGAGTTGACTTTTATTTTTTGCCACTCTGAGCAATAGAGGCCGGGGTGAGCTACCAGTTCTTCTAAAAGCAGCCCTGCGTAAGATCATGCAACGGCGTCTGTTATTTTCACCCACCTCTGCCCTCCAGGGCTTCTCTTGTACCCCTGTGTCTGAGCATCGATACCCAGGAGACGGCCCTGTCTTTGGCACACCTCCTGCCCGTTTCATAAAGCCACCTCCTGCTTCCTGGACCGAAAACAACTGTTCCTCCCCAACTCACTCATCCTCGGCCCCCACCTCTTCTACTCCACGCTGTTTCTGGTCCCAACGATACACCTTAAATAATATTCATCTGCATAACCTCGATCTTGGTGGCAAATGAAAGGGGCATTTCTCTAGCACCTTTAACCAAAGTGTCCAGGAACTCTGTGAAGCCTGGCCAGCACGGAGGGCATAACAATCTACTCAAAATCTCCAGCCGGCGACAAGTCAGAGCTCTAGCGTTTCCTCTGCAGCGGTGCGCCAGTCCAGGGTCGCTGGCTGGGGAGTCTGGGAGTCAGTGTGAGGGACTATGTCAGGCTTGGCAGTGGTCCTGCCCCAGCAGACAGCCAACAGCACCACCCGGGTGGGTGGGTGATGTCATCAGTGGCCCACTGGAAGAACTCCGGTTGGACGAAATAAGCATCATTCGATTAAACAGCCATTTGGATGATGGAACTGCCACAAAGAGGTAGCTCTGTGGGCAAGAGCAGACTTTCTGATCGGAAACACGCGTTCAAACCCTACCGCTTACTGTACCGATCTCAGCGTTTGAACGTACCAGAATGTGTGTGAACGAGCACGTCTGGGATGAAGACATCCGTCTTGGCTTCCGTCTTGCATATGCAAAATTGCTCCAGGAATGAATAGCCTAGGCTGTTTGTGTGCCAGCCTCTTCAACTGGGATCAAGACACAAATCATCGTTGTTGGGTGAGGAAGATGAGGTGCCCGGAATGTGAAATCTTCCAGACAGTGGGGCAGGAGGAGAACCCTGCTGGTGCCAGAATACCTGCAAAACAGGAAAAGGACAAAGACTTAGCAGCAGTTTGCATCTATTGCTTTTGGGTCTCTGACCAAGATCCCAGGAAGAACTTTTTCCTTCAAATGGAAATTTACCTCTTTGAATAGTGCCTTGCAAGAGGACCTCTAATTAGCAGAGCCTGCCGATGGGGACCATTTGCAAGAGGGACGCAACGCCCTTTGCCGTAAGTATTGAAGAGATTAAAAAATCAGCAATAACAATAAAAATAAACAATAAAAACCAGCAATAACAATAAACAGTAAACACACAATAACAGTAAACACACACACACACCTCTCCTTAAAAAAATAAAAACTTCAGGGAAACCTAGATAATCTGTTTATCCCATCAACAATGAAGCTTGGCAGGTTGCTAATTAGAACAATTCAACAATTCTAACTCAACGTGTACATTTAAGAACACGTCCAAGCTGCAGTGATTCGATTTCGCAAAACATGCATTCCATCAGGTCTGTGTGAGCATGGCCTCTCCCGTGCCATGATCTTCGAGAAGCCGGATTTGATTTATGAGGACCCCGAGGAGAACAGTCAGGGTTCGCCAGGCCCTCCCTTCTGTTGTAATCACAGAGAACTCCTTGCTGTGTGGCGACCACACGCACAGTCCTGGGCGGGGTCCTCCAAGGGTGACATGGGTGACAGCAGTTTGGCTGTTGTGTCCACATGGATTTTTTTTTTTTTTTCATAAGAAAAAGGAGACTCACTTTTTATTTGGAAGTAAAATGTCTTTTTCCCTAAAGAAAATGCCTGTTTTCTTTTTTCCATCTGTAACAATTCACTTATACCTCCTCAAAATTAGAGTTTTTGGCAGGCTTTCTTTATTTGCAGAAACACAAAACACAGAGAGTCTGCCATGAAATAAATAACTAAGAAGTCGGAGCACATACGCATCATCGTATTCCCCCAGACGCTCTGCAATGAGATTCACAGGTTCCCTTGGTGGACACGGGTCTCCACTGGGAAAGGTCTACTCTTCTAGCCTCTGAAAACCATCCTGCTAATTCAAGGAGTGATTCGCCAGGTCGGTTTCAACTGGAATAAGCTTACGGAACATGTCAGATGGTGTCAGCTGTGTTGCAACCAAGAGATCAAGAAACAGAAAGGAGAGTGATCTCTCCGCCTTGACAGGGGCGTGGATTACGCAACGGATGACACTTAATTACTTACACGGTGTGTAGGGATTCTGCAGCAGCCATGCCAGGTCTCTACATGGTAAATCAGAACCAAAGAACGTTTTGGTTCGTGGATAACTGGCTGTATTCACAGAAGAGAAAAAGATCTCTTATCTCAGAGAACCACATCAAACTGCTCTAAGAGAACGGTTTCATTTTAGAGAACCGTTACCTATAATGGAAGCCCTGCTTTATATAGCTACAATCTTGAACTCATCCCTCTTTCATTCTACAGCAGGGCGATATGAGCAACGGGCCATTATTTTTTCAGGAGTCTTTCAGGCTACCAAAAATAAATAAATAAATAAGCTTCCTTCTTCAAAATAAACAAGTAACCATCTGCACAGGAGAAAACTGCACCCTGCTGCGCAATCAACAAAGGCAATAATCAGAGTCAGATTAAGAAACAAAACAAAATACCTGAGGGGTACAGAGGAAAAAAATGACCCAAATGGTGCATCTGGGACCCGATGACACAAAGAAAGACTCAGAGGCCCAGTCTGTGATGGGATTTGAGGATTTCCAAGGAAAGCTCTCTCCAAATATCTCCCTGACAGTATGCCTAAAACTGCTCGCTCAGGCATCCTCTCACTGGGATTGAAGGCTTCCATTTAGGGTCTCTCAGAGATAGTTCTGCCAACCTGCGAACACAGTGGCTTTTGGAAGAAGCCATGAGTAAATATAAACACCCTCTGTGCCGTTTTGCAAATCACAGATAAATGGTGGCTCTGAGAGGGCGGGTTCCTACCAAGCAAAGTTTTGTTTAAAGTATGGGAGGGTTAATAAGCTGGGTACTGCCAGGGGCAGACGGCCCAAAAGAGACCTGAGAGGAGCTGGGTTCTGAAGGACCTAGGGACCGGCTGGCTAGAAAGGAAAGTATGTGGACCAGAGTTCCGAGATCAGAGATGCCAAACCTTTCCACTTTCTGTATGCCCTGTAGAGGCAGGCTGGGCTACTTTAGGATGGAACCCTAACTTATTTTTGCATGACAAAGAGAGCACTTCTATTTTCATTCAAAAAAAAAACTTACCCTATGTGTTAGACTGAACAATTTTAAAAAGAAGTTTACTTAGCTGGGGTATAGTTGGATACTTCTGTTTTGCAGAACTCTACATTCTAATGGAGAATTTATCGGCCCCATGGCTCAAAGGCTTCTAGGTAACAAAAGGAAGGTTCTTAAAGAAGGAGGCAGAGGAAAGAGTCAAACCCTATACCCTTCCCTCTGTGGGTCCCTGGGCCACAGGCTGGGGGAAGAAGAGACGCTTCGTCTTGGACCCAAACTTGAAAGCGGGCGGGACCTTTCAATACCAGAAAAACGAGACTTCATCACAAAAAAATGAGACTCGTTTCCACAATTAGAAATGTCTGGAAAGCAAAAGGGTATGGCCAAGTTGTCTTTAAGGGTTAGGAAAAGGTCCTTAAGATGTAACGTGTGACGGCAGCGTTAGAGAAAGGCCAAGTGTCTTCCTCTGTGTCAGTTCAGAATTGCACAACCCACGAGCTCCATTTTCATCCTAGGAGACCACAGGCACACTGCTTCTCTCTGTTTCTCCATCGAACCAACTTCTCGAAGCAGCTGGCAGTCTCGCTGCATCTTACCCTCTGCGCCATCCAGCATCACCCCACGTGCTACTCTATCCAGCAAAGAAACTTGTTTCCATTATCGCCCTCCAAAGAGATTTCTGAAATGTTTTTCTCCTAATCAACACCCCCTGACTGACTAGCCTTACAATCCTACTCCTGGGCATATATCCAGAGAAAAACATGATTCAAAAGGATACATGCACCCCAATGTTCAGAGCGGCACTGTTTACCAACAGCCAAGACGTGGAAGCGACCTAAACGTCCACTGACAGATGAATGGATAAAGATGTGGTACACGTATACAATGGAACATTTCTCAGCCATTAAAAAGAGTGAAATCATGCCATTGGCAGCTACATGGATAGACCTAGAGATGATCATACTAAGTGAAGTAAGTCAGACAGAGAAAGACCAAGATGATATGATACTGCTTAAATGCAGAATTTAAAAAAAAAAAAAAAAAAAGATACAAATGAACTTATTTACAAAACAGAAACAGACTCACAGACTTAGAGAATGAATTTATGGTGACCGGCGGGGAGAAAGGTTGCGGGGAGGGATAGACTGGGAGTTTGGGATTGACATGTACACACTGCTACGTTTAAAACAGATAACCAACAAGGACGTATGGGAAAAAAAACAAAACAAAAAACAACCCGTGAAATTCTAATACCGTGGATATCCCTGCATCTGTTTATGTACTGTATTATTTCATGCTTTATACATAACATTATAAGATTTCTTTCCACTCTCTGTCCCCAAGAACATTTTCTGAGGATGCCTGCCTTAGACAACTCCCTGACTCCCTCTCTGCCTCAGGTAAAATAAAGAAGTGAGCCTGCAGTTGGTGGTTTTCCATGTTGTATACGAAGGAGGCATAGGGTTGCACAGAGTAGTCTCCACGACCACCCAAAGGAGTGCCGGCGAGGCGCCATTTTGCCCATCAGCCACAAGGGCCACCATCCACCCATCCCATACTCTGCATGCACACAATGGAGTGGGCCTTCCAATTCAACCTCAGCAGCTCTGCTGTCATAGGTCTCCACTTCAGGGTTCTCTGCTTTATGCCAGTTTATAAAATTGGTTCAGGGTTTTTAAAAAAAGTGAAAAGTCCTTTTGTCTCAGTGTACCTGAATGGCCTGCACACTTTCAGCTTCTGGCTCTGTTTAATAAGGTGACAACGCCTACGTGAATTTTACTAAAAAGGCAAGTATGTACTCATAAAGCCTCAAAAACGTTGGTGGGAATCCCACCAGACAGGGAAAATGTATCCTTTGTGGAGACTGTTCTGTGTGCCCCTCAAATCACTCCCATTGGCCCTTTGCTGATAAGCCCCACTCCATTCACCCCTGGAAGAGTCTGCGAGTGATGAATATCTATAGCTTTTTATATATTTTGGAAAAAAACTGAACCTATAATATAGCATGTAGTTTTGGATTTCATTACATTTCAACTGCGTTACACTCAATGCACTATAATGCATTCAATGCATTACATTCAACTGCATTACATTTCAATGCTAACTGAAATTAAAATATGCCAACGTGGGCTTCCCTGGTGGCGCAGTGGTTGAGAGTCCACCTGCCGATGCAGGGGACGCGGGTTCGTGCCCCGGTCCGGGAAGATCCCACGTGCCGCGGAGCGGCTGGGCCCGTGAGCCATGGCGGCTGAGCCTGCGCGTCCGGAGCCTGAGCTCCGCAACAGGAGAGGCCACGGCAGTGAGAGGCCCGCGTATCGCAAAAAAATAAAAGAAAAAAAAAAGACAACGCTGTGACATTTGATTATGATCTATCTGGGCCTTATTTCATGGTGAGCAAACTTCCATACAAGAGGTCAACACCGTAACAATTTCACTGCTCTTCCCATTGGTACAGCTTGCAGCAGGATGATCCAATCAACCACATCATTGTTGATTTGACACAAGAGTAATAGAACGGCAGACATAGATCCCTGGTGTAAGTCTACCTGAAACTCTTGCCCTGCTATGAAGAGCTTTTAAGCAGGAACAGACATATCTTTCTTGTTAATGAATGAGATGTCACGGGAAAACAGAGTGGGGAGTGACTGACTTGGCTTAGAGGCTCCTGTGACAGGGTCAGGTGATTTTGAGCTGGGTTTTGTAGGGTCTCGCCAAGCAGAGAATGCAATAGGATTCCAGATACAGGAAATACCTTGATTAACACATCCCAGGAGGCTTCCCATGTATGGTATTGCCCTCTAGTTCTTGGATTCTTCAGGCAAAGTTGATACGAGACGTGGCAGGAAGGGGCGGGGGATGGGAGCAGGTCTGGTGGAGAAAAGAAACCACTCAGTAAGCTTTCCTCATCCTCAAGAATTTTACACAACGCCAACATCCCTGAGGTTTGCCCTGTAGGTGACGGCAAGTCCCTGAAAGCTTTACGCAGGGGAGAGAGGTTTGTTTTTTATTACTTTGGCAAGTCCAAAGTTGCACAAAACGTAGACAGTAAGTATAAAAGCCATGCAGTGTGAGTGTGTCAAGGTTAGGTCTGGCGATTCTTACATCCTAGACTCAGTATTACGCAGAAGCCCACGCCACTGAACGGAGTCCTACCAAGATTTCTACTGAGGGTAATATGATTAAGTTCCACTTAAAATAAAGCCATTTGCGATCATTTAAATACAACTGACCCAATATTTGGTTTTAAGTATTTCTCTGAGCAGAGATACTTGCATATAGATATGGGTGTAAATCAATAGGTGAGGGCGAGGGAGAATACATATATATCTATGCGTATATTTGAAAAACGACAGATTTTATGCTATTTTAATTCACTGACAAAAGTCTTTGAAATGTTTTGAACTCCAAATGAAACTGCAGAATTTAAATCCAAAACAAGAACAGTGAAATACTGAATTCAGGAGAAAAACTTCAGGCAGAGCCCTAAAGAGATGTGAAAATTGCCGAATTTCTTTAAAAATTCAGCAACCTACAAATCTCAGACAACCGTGAAGGGTATTCTCTATTGAGTCTAGCCCTAGATTGGATCTTGATGGATACAATTATACAATTAACTGAGGAGCTGTGAGTTTATTTTGCTTTGATGAGCAAGAGAGATTTTGCTCTAAATATAATCTGTGCCAGCTGGCCAATTCAGGTCTCTTCCCCTCTTTTGATTTTCACAAACCAAGTATGTGCGTTCTACACACCGTGCTGGTCACCAGTAAACGTTGCCTGTAATGCATACACTGCTTGGCAGGACGCGTGCGAGCGTCTCCATACATCTAACTCCAGCACGAGTACTGTCCTCTGGGTAGAAAAGTCTCAGCATTTATGAGATCCTTGCCAATCACCATGTACATTTTCACAGATAACTTCGTGTTCAGACGTAAGCAAATCCACGCGCACATTTTCCAGCTGGACGCATGATGGCAGGATCACAGCGCATGGTTGACAGAGAGAGTATCTACAAGCTCCATTACTCTGATGACAGATCAAATATCATCAACTTAATCATCTTTCAAACTACACTCTCTTTACAAAAGTAGAGACTTGTGTTTCTTTGCCATACATAGCAAGCTGAAAGCTGTGATTCTTCCAACATGGAAAATAGGCTTGAGCTTCTTAAAATCAAATTAATTTTTGAAGTGGCTCTTCCTTAAAAACATTAAATCTAGAAGAACAAAACCAAAGTTCATCGAGAGAGGCGGGTAACTTACTTCGCGGAATGACGTTTTACTTTACAAGAAGACTCACAGCAGGATTCCTTGCAATATGGGACCCACCTAGTGCCCACGCATGTGGGAGGAGTTAAAAGTCATGATCTGGAAATCACCCGTTGAATTATATTATCCAGTAAATCACATAAACACATAAACTCATTTGTGTTTAAACTCTGCCGGCATCTAGCATTTCTTCTTCCTAGTGTCTGTCCACACTGATTGAGAGACAGAGTTACACAAAGTTGCCCACAGCTGCTTATAACCTTCTGAGAGCCACTCGAGAGAATCTATTTCAAAGATACGCAGTGCAGGCTGAATAAATGGTTTGATGAAATGGCTCGGGGAGTGGAACCATTTCCAAATCTAAAGACTTTTCCATCCATCTCTTTCCCAGGGGGTTTACTGGCTTGGACACGACTTATGCCAAATGACCTCATGTACCAGAGCTGCCTGTCCAATCACTGTTAGACGGAAGTGACCAAGTTCTAGCAGATGATTAAGCCAGGAACATATGCTCATCCTGTGGAACTGGATGCTATTCTCTGATGAGCTTAGAGACATAACATTAGGAATATAGGAAGATGCCAAGGATGATCTAACTGGACTTGGACTTGGCTGAGGGGCCATGTTTATACTAGAGGTAATAGGGAGCTCATCATCTGATGAAAAATCAAATAAGTTATCTGACGTACACTGAAAACTGAAAAAGCAAGCAGCAAGGAACGTCATAGCACTATTGTTATGAAAATAACATGGGGTTGTGTTTTTGATTAAGGAGCTGTGGAAGAGTTTGTTCATAGCTCACTCAGGCCAGGGAGCAGATTTCCAGGTGAGGTGGGGCACAGAGTGCACTTTAGATCATCCTGCTTCACTTGTGTCATTTCTTTCAACAACAGACACATGGAATATTTCTAATCAGACACATTTTAAGGCGGCTCCGTCATTTACTTTCTGGTTCCTGAACTTACTCAAATTTTCCTGTTACAACTGCCATGTCACCTTTCTTCAAATACAGAGAAGTTCGGGGTCTTAGCTCAGGCTGCTATAACACAATCTCACACACTGGCTGGTTTAGAAACAACAGACGTTTATTTCTCACAGTTCTGGACGACGGAAGTCAGATCAGAGTACGAGCATGGTCGGGTTCTGGTGGGGACCCTCCTCCTGGTTCACAGACAGAAGAAGAATTTGGGGTACACAAACATTCAGTCCATAACAGTTAGTCTTTAATAAACTTTAGTAACTAAAAGAAGAATCACTGATTAGAAATTATTTGCTTTTACTAATTCAGATTAAGTTGCCTTTAATACACAAACATTCCTTTAAAATGACTCTTTAGAAGTCACTGTATCTCTTCATGTTTGATGGTAGATGACAGACTAGATAAAATGATAGATTACACAATAGATTAGATAGATAGACACACAGAGAGAGGGGGAGAGAAGAAGGAAGGAAGGAAGGAGAGAGGGAGGGAGGGACAGAATGAAGGAAGGAAGCAAGCAAGGAAGAAAGAAAGAAAGGAAGAGAGAAAGAAAGAAGAAGGAAAGAGTCATCCTAGGCTCCTCCCAAAAGAAAGCTTCAAAAAATAACTTTTGTGCAGGTGGCTTATTTAGGTGCTGATCTCAGGAATCAGGGTAAAGAATGGAAAGCGTTGTGGATAAAAGGGGCTAATCCTCCCCTATCTACTTAGGTCTGTAGAGATATGCTTTGGGGATTTCACCTTCGGGTGGAGCATTTACAGTTGACCCTAAACAACTCAGGAGTTAAGGGCACTGACCCTCTAAGCAGTGGAGAATTTGCATACAACTTTACAGTCGGCCCTCTGTATCCATGGTTCCCCCATATCTTCGAGGTTCTGCATCCCTGGATTCAACCAACCGGGCATCCTGTAATACTGTAGTATTTATTATTGAAAAAAATCCACAGATGAGTGGACCCGTGCATTTCAAACCCATGTGGTTCAAGGATCAACTGTATCCAACAGCATTCAGGCCCTACGGACCGTGGGCTGTCCCAGGGGTGTTAACCCCCTTCACTTCTGGATTAGGAGGCATGCTCAGAGCTCTCCCCTGAGGCCCTACAAAGCACAAGTCTGAGAAGGACCAAAGGAGAAGGCACAGGATGAGCAGTGTGGACTTCTGAAGGGCGATGCCGTCGGGAAGAGTGAATCAGCCCTGCAAGGAACGGCTCAGAACAGCAACCACTGGGCTCCCAGAAGGTCAGCGGCTGTGTGGCTGTCATCCGGAGGAGGGGTCCGCACAGAAGATGCAAAATGTACGGTTGCTTGGTTTCTGAGAGGCATTCTTCATATTGACAGTGGTGTTGGAGTCTTGTTTTAGTGACTAAAGTTCATTAAAGACTAAGTGTTACGGGCTGAATGTTTAAGCCACAATCACGACTCAAAGGAGGTGACTCCCCACTCCACTTGGACAAAGCAAAGATCAGGGGTGCTTCCGGAAGATCTTCTGTGTCGTCATTGCTAAGCCATGTCCATCAGCCGTAAGAAAACAGACGTGAAAACAAGTTTTCTTTCTTTTTTTTTTTTTAAATAAATTTATTATGTATGGCTGCATTGGGTCTTCGTTGCTGTGCGCGGGCTTTCTCTAGTTGCAGCGAGCGGGGACTACTCTTGGTTGCGGTGCGTGGGCTTCTCATTGCAGTGGCTTCTCTTGTGGAGCACGGGCTCTAGGCACACGGGCTTCGGTAGTTGTGGCACACGGGCTCAGTAGTTGTGGCTCGCGGGCTCTAGGTGCACGGGCTTCAGTAGTTGTGGCACACGGGCTTAGGTGCTCCGCGGCATGTGGGATCTTCCCAGACCAGGGCTCGAACCCGTGTCCCCTGCATTGGCAGGCGGATTCTTAATCACTGCGCCATCAGGGAAGCCCCCAAAGGTGAAAATATACTTTTTTAGTCATTAAAATCGATAGAAATTTCTATAGCAGAATTGGTCTGCATCCTAAATGTAGTGATCTCATGAAAGATAACTTATGCCATTTTCTGACACGGTAACATTTTTATCACATCATTTCTTTAAGACAGTGGAAAAAAGCATAAAAATCACCAGTCTGTTTTTCAAATGCAGTATTCCAACAGGAATACAAATACATAGTGTTTATTTTAGATTCCACCAACACCAAAGAGGATCATATAACTTGTGTATGGCCAGAAAATGGAAAAATTACTAATATTCTTCCAAAGGTTGAAATACACTACTGGGCATTTTTGGGTTCTTAGTAAGGTTCTGTCTCCACAGGACACCAGATATTATGAATGAGTCAAGAGAGCATGAAAAATGTGCAGGAGGAGTAAAATTAACATGAAAGATAGTAATGGTACTATTTCATATGGATTTTAAAAAGACTAGCATGATTAGTGGGAAGCTGCCGCATAGCACAGGGAGATCACCTCTGTGCTTTGTGACCATGAGAGGGGTGGGATAGGGAGGGTGGGAGGGAGGGAGACGCAAGAGGGAAGAGATATGGGAACATATGTATATGTATAACTGATTCACTTTGTTGTAAAGGAGAAACCAACACACTATTGTAAAACAGTTATACCCCAATAAAGATGTTAAAAAAAAAAGAAATTACATGTAGCTTTACAGATTTAAAATCCAACATTAACTCTCAATCATTGCACATAATATTTTTCATTCTATAAGCATTGGAGAATGGTAGAATTGATATTAAAGAAATTAAAGAAAAACAAACAGAAAATTTACCCTTTGCAAAAGCAATCATTTTCATTCTAGTTGGAAACTAGACAATAAGCTATATTAATGTACATTTTATTGGACAGTCCCTCTAAGATTATGTGGTTCTCTCAAGCACACACCATCTCTTACTTATCCTTGTAGCACCCAGTAACTAGAAGAGTGATTTTCAAGTTATGTTCTGTGGGCCCTGCGGTGCTTCAGATATTCTGCAAATATTTGATTTTATTTACTTCTTTTTAAATACATATATAGCTTAAACTATGTGTGTGTATACACATATATATATACATATATATCTATGTGTGTTATATACATAATATATAAAATATATATTATGTATATAAACACATTTTATTTAATGTTTTATATCCAAATTGGAGACTTTGGAGACAATGAAAATATTAACTTCTGGGGACTTCTCTGGCGGTCCAGTGGTTAAGACTCCATGCTTCCACTGCTGGGGGCATGGGTTCGATCCCTGGTCCGGGAACTAAGATGCCACATCCTGCATGGTGCAGCCAAAAAAAAAAGAAAATATTAACTTCTATGGCTAGGCCAGCTTATTTTTATATAAATCTAGGAAAAAATCTTCTCTATGCATATATTAGAACTTTTTGAAAATGTCAATGCTTAGGAAGGTCAAAACTTTACAACTGGTGTTTTTCTAAAATTCAGAACTGGATGTATCCATGGTATGTAAAATTCTATAGAAGATTCATTCTGTTCTGCTGCTCTCCAAGCTGGATTGGCAATTTCAAACTGATTCTATCTAGTCCCTCTTGGGTCAAGGAAAATATTTAACTTCAAGTCACTTCAACACTTAAAGTGGCTAAAGTCTTCACCCTTTGGGGAATGTGTGCATTACAAGTATCCTGGGTCACTGTCAGGCAGAAGATTATCTGATGGGGGGCTAAGCAGAGCTTCAAGGTACAGAGGATGTTACTCCAAAGTGGATAAATGATGGAAAACTGACTGTTTTGGTGGCTGGTTTTGACCAGCGACAACAATAGAACAACATGGAACTCATCCAGGTTCCATGAAGCTTCCTGGTGCTAAAACATATGAGGAAGACCTGCTTTGGCTGGTTGGTGTGAGGGGGTGGAGCATGACATTCCTTCTCTTACATCTTCCCTAGTTATGAATAATTACCTCCTAAAGGTAGGGAAATTTGCTCTTCAGCTATGCATCCATGTCTTTACATATTTTTGCACCTCTCCTCCCCGTCAAAAATAGCATACAGGCAAAAAAGCAAAATATCCTTGAGTTACAAGTTAAATAAGGTTGTGAGCCCTAATTGAGGAATTTCAGGGGAAGGAAGATATAATTAATACTCAGAAATGCATGTGCCATGCTCAGATAACTGTCAATAAAGCTTTAGGATATCTGCCTACTTTTCTCGAATCATAATAATCACATGTGTGAAGACCAGTGAACTTCCAACAGGAAGCATCATGAGAGTATCATAGTTTTATCACTTACTGTAAATTTGGGATGTTTCTTGTCTGTTATATTCATGATAAATAAGGTAAGTAATTGTTAGATATTGTTGGTGATGTAGTTATAAAATGAAGTTATTCTCTTATTCCTATTAACCACAGTTATTTTGAGGTTGCAAATCATGCTGTTTCTCTTTTTGCTTTATTTTTACCTATTACCATTTTCAACTGTTTTTTTTTTCCCCAGCTTTACTGAAGTATAATTGACAAATAAAATTGCAATATATTTAAAGTGTACAACGTGATGATGTGATGTATGTATACATTGTGGAAGGATTCCCAGAAAAAGTTAATTAACAGAACACTTCACATAGTTACCTTTTTTTCTGATAAGAATGCTTAAGATCTACTCTGTGCAAATTTCAATTATATAATAGAGTGTTATCAGCTGTTACCAGTATTATACCCACTGTGCTGTACATTAGATTCTCAGAACTTATTCATCTTATAATTGAAAGTTTGTATCCTTTGAACAACCTCTCCCCATTTTCCCACCGCACCCCAACACTGGCAACCACCATTCTATTCTCTCTATGAATTTGACTTTTTTTTTTTTTTTTTAGTTTTCACCTATAAGTGATACCAGGAAGTATATCTTTCTCTGTGTGGCTTATTTCACTTAGCCTAAGGCTCACCAGTTTTATCCCTATCGTTGCAAATGGCAGGATTTCCTTTTTTATTAAGGCTGAATAATATTCCATTATATATATATGTATGTATATATATACACACCACAACTTTATCCATTTATCTTTCAGAAGGCACTTAGGTTGTTTCTATGTTTTGGCTATTGTAAACAATGCTGCAATGAACATAGAAGTACAGACATCTCTTCAAGATAGTGATTTCCTTTCCTTTGGATATATAGCCAGAAATGGGATTGCTGGGTCATATGGTAGTTCTATTTTTAATTTCTTGAAGAACCTCCATATTGTTTTCCATACTGACTCTACTAGTTTACATTCTCACCAGTAGTGTACAAGGGTTCCTTTTTGCCACATCCTCACCAGCATTAATCTCTTGTCCTTTTGATAACAGATATCCTAACAGGTATTAGTTGATATCTGACTGTTGTTTTGATTTGCATTTCCCTGATGATTAGTTATGTTGAGCCCTTTTCATGTACTTGGTGGTTATTTGTATGTTTTATTGGAAAAATGTATTTTCAGGTCATTTGCTCATTTTTTAATTGGGTTGTTTGGTTTTTTGCTGTGTAGTTGTATGAGTTCCTTGGATATTTTGGGTGTTAACCTCTTATCAGATATGTGCTTTGCAAATATTTTCTCCCATTCAACAGGTCACCTTTTCATTTTGCTGATGGTTTCTTTTGTTGTACAGAAGTGTTTAAGTTTGATGTAGTCCCACTTGTTTATTTTTGCTTTTAGTGTCAACTCCAAAATATTATTGCTGTGACCAATGTCAAGAAGCTTATTCCATATGTTTTCTTCTAAGAGTTTTATGGTTTCTGGTCTTACATTCAAGTCTTTAATCCATTTTGAGTTGATTTTTGTGTGTGGTGTAAGATAGGGGTCTAATTTAATTCTTTTGCATGTGGCTATCCAGTTTTCCCAACACCATTTGTTGAAGAGATTATCCTTTCCCTATGGTTGTATACTTGGTGCCTTTGTGGTAAATTAATTGATTATATACATGTGGCTTTATTTCTGGGCTCTCTATTCTGTTCCATTGATCTATGTGTCTGTTTTTAATGCCAATACCATACTGTTTTGATTACTATAGCTTTGTAATATAGTTTGAAAACAGGAACTGTTTGTCTTGCTCAAGATTGCTTTAAATATTCAGGATCTTTTGTGGTTCCATACCAATTTTAGGATTTTTTTTTCTATTTCTGTGAAAAATGTCATTGGAATTTTGATAGGGATTGCATCGAATCTGTATGTAGATCATTTTAGGTCATATGGAAATTTTAACAATATTAATTCTTCCCATCCATGAACATGCCTCCACAGAGAATCCTTGCTCTTCCACTTAACAACTGCTTCTTTGTTTGCTATGGTTCTGTGGGACTCACAAATGCAAACCCTATTGGCTCTCAGGGCTAGGTGATTTGGGGGCATATCTCTTGGGTGGCAACCTTAAAAGTTGAGGCACTAGATGTGTGACCTAGACCCTCAGCTCCTCAGGGAGAGGCTGAGAATTAGGGGTCTGCTCCTGATTGTTGTGCCAGGTGGGGTTTATGGTGAAATTGTGTCTTAGCCTTTCTTACTCCTGTGTGTAGCTGTATATTCAGTGTATCCATGGGAAAGTCAGATCTTGCCATCTTGGTGACGTCACTCCAGATACTTGTAACTATTTTTCTTGAAACCTTGCAACAAAAGCCCTTCTAGACATAAATCAAGGAGGAAGCTAAAAAAGACTGCAACTGACATTCATGAGCTCCATTACCCAGGCTTATGTTTGATCAAAACAGCCTTATTGCTCTCATCAATTGACTTTATATTATTAAATATTTTAATGTGAATCTGCAAAACAAATTTATACTGAGAGAAAACTGCTTTTGTCTGTGTGTAAACTGGGGTTTCAATATACAAAGTACATTATATTCACATATTGTTGTCAAAAACATTTGAAAAACACTGGCCTAGGTCAATAACCATGACAAAAAACAGGTTCAAAATAAATTTAAAATTCCCTTCTTATCTAAGTAAGACCATTTTAGCCTCAACAAAATTCACAGTCATGTAGTATGGTTAAAAAACAAAATTTGAGAATTTATAGGTTGGAGAGTAGTCTTGCAAATGTTGTTACTTCCACCTTTAAGTAAGGAGATAATAGAAGAATTACAAGAGTCCTTGTGAAATAATTTGATTTCAAGAACTTGATTTTAATAACCATGGATGTACAGAAAGAACTTATCTTGTTCATGTAGGGGTTAGCTGTGATAATCAAGTCATAAATAATAGTCTTATTTTATATTCAATAGCCCTTAATGTTCCTGCAAATTTGGTAGAACATATTTTACCATTTTAAAATATATGGCATTTACCTATAAATGAGAAAATGTTGACATATGGTATTAATAAACTGGGCTCTATAAATATAAATTCTCATAAAGGAAATAACTTTCTCAGGTTATTTCACAACTGTCATTCACTCATTCAATGAATATTATTGCTGCATATTAATTTTAAAAACACTCCTACTGGGAACATATGTATATGTATAACTGATTCACTTTGTTGTAAAGGAGAAACTAACACACTATTGTAAAACAGTTATATTCCAATAAAGATGTTAAACTTAAAAAAAAAAAAGACTAGCATGATATAAAAATTATCTTGTACATTTATATGCATTGTCATAAAACTTGAGCATCTTTTCTTCACTGAAATTCAAAAAGAAAATTACAATGTTGCTGCTGGAAGCTGCTCCCTGTAAATCTTCAAGAATTTGAGGGATATCCATTTGTCCTGTAAGAGTTAAATAGTTCTGCCTTGTAGCAAAGACATATAGAAAATGACTTTTTGAGGTCCCTTGCAGTTTTTTTAAATATTACTGAAAATTATTTCAGGAGCCCATAGAACAATTGCTTTTTCTATTTGTAATCAATAGGTTGTGAGAATAATGCTTTAATGATGGTTTCTGGATCATTCAACCCATCAACAGGGTCTTGGCATCTAGTCTGACCTTTCCTTGCCTGGGTTGGGTGGCCCTGTGGAGTACTGTCCAAGGGTCTCAGTGGATTGACTGAGTTTCCTGACTCAGGCTGAGGCTCTCCGTTCAGGGACAGAAGGGTTTCCATGTTTAGGTAATAGGCCAAGGAGTTCTATACCACACAATCCACTGGCACACACTTACTTCCAACGCACAATCTGGTGGGGTTTTCTTTGTTTTTTAATGGTACCTGAGTCCCTTACAGTCAAGTGTCCTGAGGCATCAGTGTCTAAGACGTCATTATTTTTCTTAAAATCCTGAGATTTTTCTCAAATTATGTTGGCAGTATAAGAGCGTTGCAGGTACTGAAAGTTACAAAGGAATAAGGTATCAGAGGCACGACAGAAAGCAAAACAGTACAATATTATCACCACCAAATTTTAGCACTACCTGTCAATTCTTCACGTGCTAGAAAAAATGTATAGTGATGGTCTTAATTGGGTTTTTTCCATGTACCCCAATGTTCACTGCAGCACTATTTACAATAGGCAAGACACAGAAGCAACATAAATGCCCATCAATGTATGGATAAAGAAGATGTGGTACACATATATACACAATGGAACATTACTCAGCCATAAAAAAGAATGAAATAATGCCATTTGCAGCAACAAGGATGGACCTAGAGATGATCATACTCAGTGAAGTAAATGAGACAGAGAAAGCAAATATCTTACATCACTTACATGTGGAATCTTTAAAAAATGATACAAATGACCTTACTGGCAAAACAGAAACAGACTCACAGAGTTAGAGAACAAACTTATGGTTACCAAAGAGGAAAGGGGGGTAGAGATAAATTAGGAGGTTGGGATTCGCAGATACACACCACTACATATAAAACAGATAAACAACAAGGACCCACTGGATAGCACAGAGAGCTATATTCAAAATCTTGTGATAACCTATAATTGCAAAGAATCTGAAAAAATATTATATACAAGTGCATCACTTTGATGTAGACCTGAAACTAACAAACATTATAAACCAACTAGACTTCGATAATAAAAAACAGTTTGAGGGCAAGCAGCTCATCCAGGAGGCGACTGCGAGAATCATGATGAAACAATGAGGCAAGGTCGGAAAGGAGCGGAAGTGACAGTACTAGTAAGCGGTGTGCTGATGAGCGGGAAACTGCCGTGGACGACAAAGCTCAACCCCCAGGGAACCTCCGCAAGACTTGAGGAACAGGTCTCAGAACGCCTTCCTCCTGGGACGAGGAAAATTAATCCTCTACCTCTGACCCCTCTTTATCTGCGGGTTGCTGCAGACTAGGGTTCCACAGGGACCTTACTCCCCAGCACACGCAAAGGCCAGGAATGCTCTAGCAGCCAGAGCAGGCCTTGGTCTGGGGAGATGCAGGTCCACGAGGTGAGCAGCTGTGGAGGCATGAAGAGACTGTTCACCAAGATACACACGGCCTGGGAGAGAGCTGGAAAGAACGTCCGGGGTGGCCTCAGGCTGCCCTAACCCACTCAGTCAATTATGACGCAGCACCGACTTCACGGCAGACCATGTGCCAGACGTGGGCACCACAGGACACAAACAACTTCATTTTCTTCTCCTCCTCTTGGCAATTTTCTAATGCTCCAAATAAAAACTTCAATCCCTCTAGCCAGGCTTTCCCCACCATCCAAATTTAGGGCTCTCTCTTTTCCGTACCCCACAGCCTTGTGGTCACATTTCCATTTTAACACCTACCGTGCCACATAGTTGAGTAGGTGCCACGTCTCATTTACCCAACACCCAAAAATGTTTTTTGAACTAACGAGTGCGATGGTCACTGTGTTAGTTTTCTATCACTGCTGTAACTAGTTACCAACCACAGAGGTAGTGGCAGAGACAAAGGAATGCTGTGTACTTCTGGAGGTCAGAAGTCCCACACAGGCCTCCCGGGCTGCACCTGAGGCGTCAGCAAGGCTGTGCTCATTCTGGACGCGGATCTGTGTCCTCGCTGCGCCCCGCTTCCGGCTGGTGCCCACACTCCTTGGCCTGTGGACCATTCCTCCCTCTCAGAGCCATCAGTGCTGCCGTCCCTGACCATCCTTGCAGAGTCACATCCCTTGTCTGACTACAGCTCACCAGGTCCCAGAGACCGCAAGGACAGATGTGCGAAGCCAGTAACCCGCAGGTCTTTACTCCGTTCTACAGGGTCCCCGGGTGCATCCTCTGGTTAGAGTATTGCCAATGAAAGCACAGCACCGCTCTTCTCTTCTCGGTGGAAGGAGAGGCAACCCCGGCCCTTGGTTTCCGAGTTTTCTGCCCACTCCCTTCACTCTCCTCTTCCTTTACGAAACTTTGGCCAAAGAGGAAGGTGCAACATGATTGTCTGCAGCTCATAATTCTGTCTATAACATTCATCAGGTGATTTCTTGCCTCCTGCTCATCTGTGCTGGTCAAATGTGATGTTACCTCATGGGCTGAAGAGGCAAGCCCAGGGCACAGCAGGTCGGAGATCACCGGCTTGCGACACTTTGTAATGAAGGGGTAACGCTCTCATGAGTTCCGGAGGGCCCCTCTTGCGGAAGAAAGGATCCCAGGAACGCCAGTAACCTTACCAAAGTACTCGAGCGTATGCTAGCTATCACACCATGTCTTTCTCCTCACCCCCAACAAGTAGTGCCGAAGGCAGTATTAATATATCAGCATGCTGTTACCACCAGTATTAAAAGGAAAGTCGGACACACAGTTCAGCATTAACTGCGCGCACGCGCACACACACACACACATCACGAAGGGATGGGATTTAGTGTAATATTTTTCATTCTGTATTGAGTGATAATAGAGATACTGTGATATTAAAAAAATGAAATATATTGCAGCCTCAATATGAAATACCAAACCTGATTATTTTAAAATATTAGTATGCATTAGAATAAAAATGTTAGATATTAAATATTTTATAAATGG
The DNA here is from genome assembly GCF_002837175.3 of Physeter macrocephalus. Lineage (NCBI taxonomy): Eukaryota > Metazoa > Chordata > Mammalia > Artiodactyla > Physeteridae > Physeter > Physeter macrocephalus. The sequence goes on along the minus strand of NC_041220.1, from coordinate 151,747,713 downwards.
ATTATAAATTGTGATAATGATAGGAAAATTAGCAACAGATATCTCAGAATCAACATTTAACCCCAAAGGGTAGCAACTAAAACCACTATCACATATTCAAAACTGCCTCCCACGTGCATTCAAAATGACTTCATGCGTATTATTTCCTATTCACACGTCATACCTCTTCAAGCTATGTTCCCCTTGTATGGATGGGAAAACGGAGGCCCAGAGAAGTTAAGACGCTTACTAACCATCACAAATTAACCAGGTCCTCCAGCTGTACTTAAAAAGGACCTGAAGAAGTTAACTATATTTTAGCCGAAGCTATTGATGGCAAAGGACTATGAATAATTATAGGAATTATTTCCCTTTTTGTAATAGGCTTTGTTTTTTAGAGCCGATTTAGGTTCACTGCAGAATTGAGCAGCAAGTAGAGAGAGCTCCCATATACAGCCTGCCCCCTATACACCTACAACCTCCCCCTTTAGCAATATCTTCCACCAGAGTGGGACATTTCTTATCATCTGTAAACTTTCACTGACAAGTCATCATCACCCAAATTCCAGAGTTTACATCAGGGCTCACTCTCAGTGTTGCACATTCTATGGGATTTGACAAATATATAAGGACTTGTATCCACCATTAAAGTATCGTGCAGAATAGTAGCACTGTATCAAAGAGTATCAACCCGCTTCACTCTGTTTATTCATAATTATTTCCTTCTGAATGTTATATCCTATATTTTTTTTACTAATTTTTTAAAAAGTCTTTACTGAATTTATTACATTATTGCTTTTGTTTTATGTTTTGTTTTTTTGCGAGGCATGTGGGATCTTAGCTCCCTGACCAGGGATCGAACCCACACCCCCTGCACTGGAAAGCGAAGTCTTAACCGCTGGACCGCCAGGGAAGTCCCAATCCTATATTATTTTTTTAAAACACTGTTAGACCATGGTTCTCTCAATTGTAATATGAGGCATCAAATTATCCCTTTGTTTCCTGCAAAGATATTATGAATGCATTTGCAAATGGAAAATCTATCTCATCTATAGAATTTTGAAAAAAAACTGTGGATCATGTTTCTTCAATATCACATAAGTTATTCAGTATTAGTTCTAGCTCTATGAAATTCAAAGAAACCATGTTGCACGTTGGCAGTAATCCAGAGATACAGGCCTAACTCGCCCACAATAGTCCCAGAGGGAAGCTGAAGCCATCTCTACAAAGGGTCCCGTCAGTTCAATCTAACGTATTAAATGACAGCAAATGTTAAAGACACAGCATTCCCTCAAGACTCAACTTACATATCAATCTCAGGATGGATTTGACTTAAAGAAGGAATTAGGTATATGAAAGTAAACAATTTTACTTCAAGCATGGAGTTGATAACAGAGTTACATGGAGCTACGGCTAATTGGTTACGCATAGTTGACGGAAGTAAAATTCACTGGGTGAGCTGTATGTAAGGAAAATGGAAAACAGTAAAAGAGGAAAAATGGAGACTTTTAATAAAGTACAGTCCTTGCTCTTAGAGAACGAAGTCAACAAATAAATATGTTTTTCCCCAAAGTATGCCAAACTTTAAATAAACCCTCTTATTTAAAGTTAATGGCTGTAATAAAGAATACTTGGCATTCAGTGTACATACGTAGCATGATTTGAAAGTTGGGTGCTTCCAATTAACAGGACTAATGCCAGTTACTAAACTACTGAATAAAAGAACTACAAGTATGATACCAAAATGGGTCATGGAACTATCACCCAAATTATAAATTATATAAATTATAAAACCCTCTTTCTGTCCCAGGGTTGTACAGTGTCTGAATTCCCTTCCACCGGTCGTGTCTTTGAGGCGAGGCAATTCTGTTTTGGGGAGGATGAGCTCGTTAGACCATTATTAATCATCAAAAACCAGCATAGTGCTCAATTGTTTATTCTCCTACTCAAAGGAAATTATGAAAGAAGCAGTTTTTAAGGTAAGCGGCACCTCATACTCATTTTGGTAATGTAATCAAAGATAGAAAAGTGCACTGTACACAGTAGGTTGTGCTGAGTGGATGAATGAGTGAATGGACACACAAATGATTATTATATACTAGGAAACAGAAGAGGCTTTTACAAAAGTTCACAGACTATTGGGAAGCAAAGAGATGAGACTGCTCATTTGTAGCAAGAACATTATATATAGAATTACATATCCAAGTACTAAGAAATAAGTAATTTCAGCAGGAGGTCATGGCCCTCACCTGAACTAGGTAGGAAATCAAGTCACACTGAGGTCAGCTGTGTGTATCTGATGCAAAGCTGCTGTTCTTTTTTTTTTTGCGGGCCTCTAACTGCTGCGGCCCCTCGCGTTGCGGAGCACGGGCTCCAGACGCGCAGGCTCAGCGGCCATGGCTCACGGGCCCAGCTGCTCCGCGGCACGTGGGATCCTCCAGGACCGGGGCACGAACCCGCGTCCCCTGCATCGGCAGGCGGACTCTCAACCACTGCGCCACCAGGGAAGCCCAGAGCTGCTGTTCTTTTAGTGCCTGTCTACAATGAGCAACTACCAAGCACTACTTCTGCCTTCATCCACTGAAGTGTTTTACCGGAGAAAAGTCACTTTTTTTTTTTTTTTTTTTTTTTTGCGGTACGCGGGCCTCTCACTGTTGTGGCCTCTCCCGTTGCGGAGCACAGGCTCCGGACGCGCAGGCTCAGC
>NC_041220.1:151703239-151741975 GCF_002837175.3 Physeter macrocephalus | reverse complement strand
GGGGCACGAACCCGCGTCCCCTGCATCGGCAGGCGGACTCTCAACCACTGCGCCACCAGGGAAGCCCAGAGCTGCTGTTCTTTTAGTGCCTGTCTACAATGAGCAACTACCAAGCACTACTTCTGCCTTCATCCACTGAAGTGTTTTACCGGAGAAAAGTCACTTTTTTTTTTTTTTTTTTTTTTTTGCGGTACGCGGGCCTCTCACTGTTGTGGCCTCTCCCGTTGCGGAGCACAGGCTCCGGACGCGCAGGCTCAGCCGCTCTGCGGCATGTGGGGTCTTCCCGGACCAGGGCACGAACCCGTGTCCCCTGCATCGGCAGGCGGACGCTCAAACACTGCGCCACCAGGGAAGCCCAAAAACTCACTTTTGAAAGAAGAAATAAATTACTCATTTGCTTCCCAAAGATAGGCCTTCAAAATATCTGCCACCTGAAAACCTTACTAGACGTTTTTCCAAAGAAGACATACAGATGGCCAGTAAGCACATGAAAAGATGCTCAACATCACTAATTATTAGAGAAATGCAAATCAAAACTACAAGGAGGTATCACATCACACTGGTCAGAATGGCCATCATTAAAAAGTCTACAAATAACAAATTCCAGAGAGGGTGTGGGGAAAAGGGAACCTCCTACACTGTTGGTGGGAATGTAAATTGGTGCAGCCACTATGGAGAACAGTACGGAGGTTCCTCAGAAGATTAAAAACAGAACTATCATATGATCCAGAGATTCCATTCCTGGGAATATACCTGGACAAAACTATAATTCAAAAAGATATGCTATGTTCATAGCAGCACTACTTACAATAGCCAAAACACGGAAACTACCTAAACGCCCATCGACAGAGGAATGGATAAAGAAGATGTGGTACATATACACAATGGAATACTACTCAGCCATAAAAAAGAACAAAACAATGCCATTTGCAGCAACACAGAGAAAGACAAATACCATATGATATCACTTATATGTGGAATTTAAAATATGGCACAAATGAACCTATCTACAAAACAGAAACAGACTCACAGACATAGAGAAGGGACTTGTGGTTGCCACAGGGGAGGGGGAGAGGAAGAGGAAAGCACTGGGAATTGGGGGTTGGTAGACGCAAACTGCTACATTTGGGATGGGCAGGCAACAGGACCCTCATTATAGCACAGGGAGCTGTACTGAATGGCCTGTGACAGACCAGACTGGAAAAGAATATGAGAAGGGAGTGTATACACGTGTAAAACTGAGTCACTTTGCTGCACAGCAGACTGGCACAACATTAGTTCAATAAAAAAATTTAAGAAGAAAATCTGCCTCCCACTTGCAGAAGAGAAAAATCATAATCGGCACAGAATTATCAAAAAATGAAAGCCTTGCGTGTGTGTTTGTAACACGTGAACTTTGCCAGCTGATTCTATAGATAGATGCCAAAGAGAAATCTGTCAAAGAAAAAGGCCTACATATATTTTTAATCCCCAGCTTTTAAAGAACTAATATCCCACATGTCGTGCAGCTTGGCCAAAAAATAAAGTTTAAAAAATAAATTGTTGAAATTAACTAAGCAAAATATGCCATGTACAGAGGCTTTAAATCATTCACAAAATAAAGGTGCATTGCCCTGCATATTCCTTGAAACTCAATCAGGGGGCTAAGATTTTTTTTTTTTTTCTCTTCTTAATAAATTATCATTTCATTGCCATGGCACATAAGGCTCTCATTTTATCTCCATTTGTAGAACGGATAGAATGCTCTATTGTGAGTACACACACACACACACACACACACACACGTTTTTAAAAATTTTTAAGAGTAATTTTAGGTTCATAGCAAACTTGAGCGGAAGGTGCAAAGACTTCCCATGTATACCATGTCCTGCCTCAGGCCCAGCCTCCTCAACTATCACCATCCCCCAACAAATCATATTTGTTCTAATTGATGAACCTCCAGTAACACATCATCACCACCCAAAGTCCATGGTTTCCATTAGGGGTCACGCTCGGGGCTGTACTTTCTGTGAGTTGGGACGAATGCATAATGACATGCATCCACCTTCTAGCATCATGCAGAGTGGCTGCACTGCTCCACCAACACATCCCTTCCTCCCCGCCCCCAACCCCTGGCAACCACTGATCTTTTTACTGTCTCCATGGTTTTGTCTTTTCTAGAATGCCATAGTAGGAATCATACAACATGTGGACTTTTCAGATGGGCTTCCTTCACCTAGTAACATGCTTATTAAGATTCCTTCACAGCTCTTCATGGTTTGATAGCTCTTTTTAGTACTGAATAATATTCCACTGTCTGGATGGACCATAGATTATCTATCCCCTACTGAAGGACACCTCTGTTGCTTCCAAATTTTGGCAATTGTGAATAAAGCTGCTCTAAGCATCCATGTGCAGGTTTTTGTGTGGGCATAAAGCAGAGGCCTGAGCCATGAAATCGAGGGGTATCAGTATTCTTTTTTTTTTTTGTGGTACGCGGGCCTCTCACTGCTGTGGCCTCTCCCGCTGCGGAGCACAGGCTCCGGACGCGCAGGCTCAGCGGCCACGGCTCACGGGCCCAGCCGCTCCGCGACATGTGGGATCTTCCCGGACCGGGGCACGAACCCGCGTCCCCTGCATCAGCAGGCGGACTCTCAGTCACTGCACCACCAGGGAAGCCCCAGTATTCTTTCTGAAGAGCTTTAGGGCACTTACCAAACGCATAAGCCCAATATCAACAACACACATTAACACACACAGACACACACATATATACACACATGAAAAACAAACCACAAAAAGACATACACAATGCTTGGCCTTGCTACGTAAACTTGCATACTACACATTAGTTATGTATTTCCCACTGAAGTAACCAGGTTATCACTAAGTGTATGTTTTTCTTTTCTCTGAAAAGCAAACGAAAGCACGTTAAATTAGTATGATTCCCCTTTTGTGGGGTATTTTGAATTGTTATTATATTTTGAGGTAAAGTAGGTCATTGTGCACAAATAAGATTGATGACTTGCTTTGAAATAGCTGGTATTTCTGAAGGTTGACTATGAACCACCTTAGAGTACATTATTACGCAAGGTGTCCGCAATAAAATCATGGAGTTTTGTGGCCGTGAGGTTACTTGATAAGTCACCATGCTGCCATTTTAGAGCACGATCATGTTAACTTTCAAAGTCAGAAACCACAGGTCAATCGTACTTTCCTTAGCACAGGAGATCAGAAGAAACTCATCTTCTCTCATCCGAAGGACTTAAAAATATCTTCTCTTACAAATGGAAAACAGCAATAGGTAGGATAATTTAAAGGTGTGAACAAATGTTCTCATAGACATTGATCTAAAACTAAAACTTATTTTTGAATATTCATTACTTTTCCTTGACCTCTCAGAAAGAGTCGTAAAATCTAATTTTTCATTTATTTCTCAAATGTATGTAAAACAAGGAGCTTTGTATCTTTTAAGTATCTCTTATGTAATATCATCAGTAATAAGAGAGAAAACAGCATATCATGGCTTCGATTTAATGTTATGTCTCTGAAACTAACCTTATATAACTTAAAATGGAATATAAAATAACCACGTCTCAAAAGCAGGGCAAATTTAGAATTTAATGAAGAAAACTAATATAAAATTAGATTGACTACATCATTCCATATGGTGTCTTTTTAAGTAAAGTGAAACTTTTGTTTTTCTTTTTGTTGCTCATTTCCTCCCTGCTCTCTCTCTGTCATCAGAATTGAAACTTTCGATTTTACTATTTTGGGCATCATGTTAATAGTTTGCATGGTATTTGCTGGCATTAAAACTCTTCTTCAGAAGACAACACAATTAGGAAAAATAATATGAAAGTAAAAATTTCCAGGGCAAACAATTTATGAGGAAAAAAACATTACTGTACTTCCATATTCATTTACTATTTCTAAACCTTCAATTCGATGATTATAGAATTACAGAAGTTTAACATGGAAAGCAACGTTTTCCAACCCCTTCACATCACAGAACCAATGAAATTTTTAAAAATTGATTTCTAAAATAAAGTGCAATTTTTCCAGAAAAAAATAAATAGGAAAATAAAATAAATAATCCTAATTATCTGGAAAGACATTTTGCTGCGGAATATCTTCTTCTCTAATTTTCTGGGATCCTTTCCCCCTCATTCTTCGGGGAATTTAAAAGTTGTTTTAAGCCATGCAATAGAAGGTCTTTTGAAACACAGTAAATGATTATTTTTTGAGGCAACTTGGGGTAAGACAGGGAGGTGGCTATGTTTCCAATGCAGTGAGGAGATGGATTTCTGTGTCTTGGGTCTGAATCTGTGTCCTAGTGAGGAGGACTGATGGGTGAGAGTGACCATTAACCCAACACCCTGCACGGAAAATGGGAAAAGCAGATGCTCATACAGACAGAAACCTGAGGACCCAGGGAAACCGAGCTTGTTGATGAGGACACTCAGGATGCGAAACTTCCTACACTCTTCCCCCAACCCCACAGCATTCCTGACTCTCTCTTTACCACCGATTTTCCCCTTGGTACTGAGTGTTAGCCAAATCCCCTTACATAATGGGTGGAAAAACTCCAACTGCAGTGCTATAAACCAGGAAGTAAATTCCAGCTCTATCATTTAGGAGCTGAGTGACCTGCCTGAAAGCAGCCCTCAATGCCTTTGAAAATTAAAGACATTATAACTTAAGAAAGTGCCAGAAATGGCTTTTGTAAAATGTTGGTTGAATTCCATGTTCAGAGAAGGGACATCCAGTACTCGGGGCAGATTGGGGTTTCTATTGCAAGTTGCTATTATCAGATGACAAGGTTGGTATCGTTTTCATTACAAAAACACGATTGATTACGGTATCACTAACTAGAGTGTTTCTCTCAGCACAGCAAAAGCCAAGCTAATTTTAGCATCAAGAAAGTACCAGTTCCTGGAAGTAGAATCTTAGGATCTTCGCAAGAGATCCTTCCTACAATCTTGTATTCCCAGAAGGCTTAATCGTTTTCAACTTTTCCCTGTCACGTGAAAGCCCGTGGCACAATCACTGCCTTTGTTAACATCTGTGTCAAGTAAACGTTGTGTCAAATGCCAGGAGACCTTTGACTAACCAAAAAGTGTGTTCCAAAAGACGCTTTCCCACAAAACCAAAGGAGACTATCCGTAAAAGACATGCCTGTTTCCTGATCATTTTAAAATCCGGCCATTTGAGGTTCCCGTAAAACTGCAACTGATTTCTTTAAAATATTAAGATGTAAAAATTATTCCAGGTGAGTATTCTTAGATAACAAAGAATAAGTATTCCCTCTGGAATTATCCAGAATCCCTACAGAGTTTCCTGACTTTATCCTCACTGATTTTTCATTATTACTGAGTATAATTAATTTTTGAATAAATTTTATCTGGTTATGCAAAATATTATTATTGAAATTTATCTGGCATAGACTTTTAACTAACACAACCGTGAAAGTCTTAATCTTTTGAGGCAAGCTTGGAACTTCAAAAGAGCTATAGCTAATTTGGCATTCAAAAAGAATGAAACGGGACTTCCCTGGTGGCGCAGTGGTTAAGAATCCGCCTGCCAATATAGGAGACACAGGTTTGAGCCCTGGTCCAGGAAGATCCCACGTGCCGCGGAACCACTAAGCCCGTGTGCCACAACTACTGAGCCTGCGCTCTACAGCCCGTGAGCCACAACTACTGGGCCCACGTGCCTTAGAGCCTGTGCTCCGCAACAAGAGAAGCCACAGTAATGAGAAGCCCGCGCACCACAACGAAGAGTAGCCCCCGCTCGCCACAACTAGAGAAAGCCCGCGCGCAGCAATGCAGACCCAACTCAGCCAAAAATAATAATAATAAAATTAATTTTAAAAACCCAAAAAGAATGAAATAATGTCATTTGCAGCAACATGGGTGTATCTACAGATTATCATACTAAGCGAAGTAAGTCAGAAAGATAAAGGCAAATACCATATGATATCACGTACATGTGGACTCTAAAATACGATACAAATCAACATATCTATGAAAGAGACTCACAGATATAAAGAACAGACTTGTGGTTGCCAAGGCGGGTGGGTAGGGGAGGGAAGGACTGGGAGTTTGGGATTAGCAGATACAAACTATCATATACAGGATGGATAAGCAACAAGGTCCTACTGCATAGCACAGGGAACTATATTCAATATTCTGTGACAAACCGTAATGGAAAAGAATATGAAAAAGAATATCCATATACATGTGTAACTGAGTTACTCTGCTGCACAGAAGAAATTAACACAACATTGTAAATCAATATACTTCAATAAAATTTAAAAAAAGTTTACTTGGTATCGAGATGGATAGATGAAGTGATTCTTTTGGATGATATTAATTTGTGAATAGAAAAGTAGCAACTATGAAATATTTCAATCAGACTTTTTTGACAACTTACATTCTCAGGACTCATTTCCTCATTTGTAGAAAACAGAGTAATATTTACTTCATCTGAAACAGTCTATGTGAAAGTATTTCAACAGTGTCTGGGACACATTTTCCCAATGCGTGTCACTTATCTTCTTTCACACGACTCATAAGCTCGTTCTGATACCGATTAAAAACGAACAGAAAAGGTTTCAGCATTGTTTAGGGCCATAATAACATTTCTGGAATACAGGTGTAGCCTCTCGAGGGACCACTTTGAAGGAAAACACTCATTTGCATGCGTAAGTTCTCACATCACTTTTTTCACAGTCATCACTCAGGTTGATGGCATTCCAGAAACCTTGCTCATACACACTGGCCTGACTAGCGTTTAGTATTCGTGGCATCCAAAGGGAAGGTTTTGAGAGGTCAAACCTTCCTGCTGCTTTTGATTCCTATTCTCCTGAAAGAGTTTAGGAATGGGAAGGGTTAAGGACCTACCAAAACTAGGAATGCATTTCCTTCCTGGAAGGAGCTTTCAATGTTTTGATATGGATGTATGCGGTGACCAAGACTGAGAGGACAGATAGTCCCGCGTTTCCACATATGATTTATGTGCTAGGGAATTAGGACCCGGATCCTGACTGCTGGCCAATGCCTTCTGAAGGTGGGAGTCTGCTGCCGGCCAGATCCAGGATCCCACGAAGGAGGGACAGCCTCAGAGCTTGCCTATGTATCACCGTGACCTTCACGGGAAGACTACTTCTAATTCGTCTACTCATTTAGAACTCTTCTAACGCTGAGAAGCACCGTTTCCTCTCTTCTCCAATAGTGCCACGACACAGCAAGCATGCACGCCCTGCCAGCAAGAAGATACCTCCCAACTTGACAACCCATCTTCTCTTTCCTTATGACTCTGCTCTGTAGAAAAGGACACACAAATCACTGGAGTACCTTGCTCAAGTAACTTCCTCTATGGCATGAAGGAAAGAAGAACAATATTATAAGGGTTTCCTGTGGCTTGTTCGTGAAAGATTTGGAGCCCAAAACTGCTGGGAACACGGACAGTTATGGGGAATTTAGAAGTTGAAGTCACTATGGACTCTTCTGATTTAAATGACCCTCACGTATGGTGCTCATAACTGAGACGGTCCAATTGCTTTTTTATGTGAGATGGTTTTATGATTTATGTGCAGCTTCCTGACATTTTAATTTTTTTTTCTAGAACAAGCTATATACAAAGATACACCACAGGGATTATCTTCTCATTGACATGGGCCCTGGTATTGTTTGGGAGAGAGTTACTTATTTAGCCTGTGTTTCTTTTATTATCCTAGATTTATTCAGGGATTCGACTGCTTCTTGAATCAAATATGATACTTAATACTTTGATTTTATCAATATCTCTTCTTGGTTTTTACAGTGTTTTGAGCTTGGTTTCGCCTCATGTGACACTGATGTCATCATTCTTGCTTTTTTGATGTTTGCCTTTGGCTGATGAGACCTGGCCCAGGCCGTTCTATTTAACCTTCCTTCCTCAGTTAGTTTTAGATGTGACCATTGCAGAGAAGGAACACTGCTTAGTATGTTAACCTCATCTGACTGCCTTTGCCTTTTGATCAGCAAATCAGTCAAGTATCACTCTAGTCATTTATTATGACAGCTGATATATTTGCTTTTATTCCTCTCATTTTATTTTATAAATGTGTGCATTGTTATTGAGGCACAATTTACATACAGTAAAACGCCCACATTGTGAGTGTGATGTTTGGTAACTTTTTAGACAGGCACCTGCTCAAGCAACTACCACTCAGATCAAGGTATACAGAACAGTTCAATGATCACGAAACGGTGTCACGCCCCTTCCCAGCCAACAATCCCCTCTTCCAGGTAAGCACTATTCTGAATCGCACTCCGGAATTTAGTTGTGCATGCTCTAGAATCTGATGTAAAAGTTTCTCATATGGTATGTCTTCATTTCGGTCTTTTTTCACGCAGCAGAATGTTTTCGGCTTTCATCAGTGTTGTTCCAGGTATGGTTGGTTTGTGCCTCTTTTTTCCTAAGTAGTATTCCATGGTATGACTACATGGAAGTTTATTCCTTCTCCAGGTGATGGGTTTTTTGGTTGTTTTTATTTCTCCTTAAACTAAGTTTCTCTATATCTTCTTACTAATTCTTTTTGTGAAGAAATGCATTCATTTATTTTGTGTATACAGCTAGGAGTGGAATTGCCAGATCACTCAGTGGCCATCTATATAATTATATCAGAGACTGTCAAATAATTTTCCAAAGTATCATTTTATAATCCTACCAGCAAAGTATGAGAGTTCTAGTTACTCTGTACCCTTGCCAATACTTCATATTGTCATTTTAAAAAACTTTTTACGTGTTCTGCTGTGCATGTTCTGGTATCTCCTTGTGATTTTAATTTTAGTAAACACCAACTGGTCATGATACATCCTTTTTAATATATCACTGGATTCAATATGTTGTTGTTTTATTAGGATGTTTATATCTATATTCATGAGAGATATTGCTATAATTCATTTTTTCACACAACGTGCTTCTCAAATTTTGGTATCAAGTGTCAGGTGGTGTCATAAAGCTGAGAAGAAATCCTTCTTTCTCTATTTTCTGAGGGAATGTGTGTATGATTGTACCGTTAATTAACTTAGTTCACTAGTGATACATCTGAACTGTTGAAGTGAAATGTGGGCTTTTTTTTCTTTTTTATTAAGGTTTTTTAAAAAATTAAATTTATTTTACAGATACAATAATATTGTTTCTTTTCTCCGTGCCCTGAAGTTTAATAACTTGTTTTCCTTCTAGAATTTTCTCACCATCTAAGACGTAAATGTTATTAGCATAACATATGCTAATAAATAACATTTCTTTAACACCTATAGAATCTCTAGTAATGTCTTCCACATATTTTTGGTATTTGTTTTACTTCTGTGTCAGTGTGTATGTGTTTATGCATGTGTATGAGTGATATGATTTCCAAATATATGGATTTTTTTTTAATGTATCTTTATGTTATTGACTTCTACATGAATTGCACCTGTGAAATTGGTTCCGGGAAATTCACAGCTTTTCTCTTTCAATTTTGTTTGTTCTCCATTGTCTCCATTCTTTCCTTCTGGGCCCTCCACTTTTATGAATGTCATATTTTCTTTTTCAATACCCTGAATCACTTAACTTGTGTTTTATATTTTCCATTGCCTTTTCTCTCTGAGATACATTCTAGGGGAATTTCCCTAAATAACTGTGATGGTTAATTTTATGTGTATCAACTTACCAGCTAAGGGATGCCCAGATAGCTGGTACAATATTATTTCTGGGTGTGAGGGTGTTTCTAGAAGAGATGAGCATTTGAATAGTAAGGATGATCCATCCTCACCTCCGGGATGGGGCGGGGTGGTGGTGGTGGTGGATCATCCAATTCCTTCAGAGCCCAAAAAGAACAAAAGGCAGAGGAAGGGCAAATCTGCACTCTGTTTGAGCTGAGACTTTGGTCTTCTCCTGCCCTCAGACATCAGGGCCCTGGAATTTGGATTGAGCTAAACCACGGGCTTTCCCGGGTCTCCAGCTTGCAGACGGCAGATCCTAGGACCTCTCAGCCTCCATAACTGCATGAGCCCATCCCTCAAAATAAATCTCTTTCTATCTATCTATATATAGCCTACAGGTTCTGTTTCTCTGGAGAACCCCAGCTAATGCATTACCTTTTCCAGCGAACTAATTTTCAGTTAAGTCTTCTATTCATATTTAGCCTGTCAATTGAGCTTTTTTTTAATTTTAGCAATGATGGTTTACATTTCTAGTTCTTTTTTAAAATTTCCAAATGTTTCTCTTCATTCCTAATAACCTCTAGTTACATCCATATTTTTGTGAACTGATTCTTATTTCAACATCTTACAACCATCTGTCCTATATTCCGTATCTAAAGGTTCTAAAATCTATAATGAAATCTGCTCTTTGCTCTACTTCTTAACTCCCAGTATAGGGGGTTTTCCTTCAGGTCCACCCAATAATCTCCAATTGTGAGCTCACTGTTGATCTGAGTCATCATTAGTCCTGAAGGCCTAAGCTGAGATATGCTTCTGTTTCTACTGGTAGCCGGAGAGTAACACACACCTCTAAGGTTTCTAAGGTTTCGGTGCCCTCCTTAGGGACTGGGCTAAGGGTGGGGTCATGGGTTAGGCTTCCCCACCTCTTCTGTGTCCTAAGGTTTACTGTTTCCATTGCATATGCCCTTAAGAAAGCTTTATCTCTACCAGAGCTTCTTCATCAGTCCTCAGCGCCCTGACTGTGGACACAGCTCAGGTTTGTTTTCTCTTGGTAGGATATAGTCCGTAAAAAATTCCACTGTCACTTGTGAGGCCGGGTATGTTTCTTCCCATCGTCTTTCTACCATTTAATTTTCAGCCTATAGTGCAATATACATATATATTACATATTAATAATGTTAAATATATCATTAAATAATATATTATGTATAAATATTTGTTAATATAAATATGACATTTAATATATTATATTTTAGATAATATATTACAAATAAATGCATAATACATTCACATATATTATAAATATTAAAATACAAATATATGTATTATATACTTATATATAATAACATATTATATACATATAAAAATATATTTACTTCCTTGTCTTGTATTGCTTCTCATGCATTTGTTACTCTTTTCTTAGAGGCCAAACCCCTCAATAAATTTTCTTTTTCAATTCACAGAAACAAGGGTAATGCTATGTAACACCACAACAAAAAAGTGTGTGTTTTAAAACAAAATGTTTGAACTTGTGATTAGTTTTTAATTCTAAAATTTATACTTCATGAAATATTTATAAACATTCAAAGGTACTGGTGTCAACTTGACTCATTCTATTAGGACAAACTTTGTTAATGGGTTGGTTGAAGGGATTAAATAATGAAATTATACATTAGGGTAAAAGTTAAAAAGAAAAGTTTTATCTTTGAAATGAAAAGCTGGTTCTTTGAAAAGATAAACAAAATTGATAAACCTTTAGCAAGACTCATCATGAAAAAAAGGGAGGGGCTTCCCTGGTGGCGCAGTGGTTGAGAGTCCGCCTGCCGATACAGGGGACACGGGTTTGTGCCCCGGTCCGGGAAGATCCCACATGCCGTGGAGCGGCTGGCCCCGTGAGCCACGGCCGCTGAGCCTGCGCGTCCGGAGCCTGTGCTCCGCAACGGGAGAGGCCACAACAGTGAGTGGCCCGCATACCGCAAAAAAAAAAAAAAAAGAAAAAATGGGAGAGGGACCAAATCAATAAAATTAGAAATGAGAAAGGAGAAGTTACAACTAATACCACAGAAATACAAAGGACCATAAGAGACTGCTACAAGCAACTATATGCCAATAAAATGGACAACCTAGAAGAAATGGACAAATTCTTAGAAAGGTACAATCTCCCAAGAATGAACCAGGAAGAAATAGAAAATATGAACAAACCAATTACAAGTACTGAAATCGAACCTGTGATTAGAAATGAAAGTCCAGGACAAGATGGCTTCACAGGCGAATTCTATAAACATTTAGAGAAGAGTTAACACCTATCCTTCGGAAACCGTTCCAAAAATTGCAGAGGAAGCAACACTTCCAAACTCATTCCATGAGTCCACCATCACCCTGATACCAAAACCAAAGATATCACAAAAAAAGAAAATTACAGGCCAATATCACTGATAAACATAAAAACAAAAATCCTCAACAAAAATCCTAGCAAACCAAATCCAACAATACATTAAAGGGATCAGACTTCCCTGGTGGCACAGTGGTTAAGAATCTGCCTGCCAATACAAGGGACATGGGTTCGAGCCCCGGTCTGGGAAGATCCCACATGCCGCGGAGCAACTAAGCCCGTGTGCCACAACTACTGAGCCTGCACTCTAGAGCCCACAAGCCACAACTACTGAGTCCACGTGCCACAACTACTGAAGCCCACACACTGCAACGAACAGTAGCCCCCGCTTCTCACAACTAGAGAAAGCCCGTGCACAGCAATGAAGACCCAACACAGCCAAAAATAAAAATAAATAAATAAATTTATTTTTTTTTAATGCAAGGGCTTTTCAATATCCACAAATCAACCAGTGTGATACACCACATTAACAAATTGAATAATAAAAACTATATGATCATCTCAATAAGCACAGAAAAAACTTTTGATAAAATTCAACATCGATTTATGATAAAAACTCTCCAGAAACTGGGCATGGAGGGAACCTAACTCAACATAACAAAGGCCATATATGACAAACCCACAGCTAACATCAAACTCAACAGTGAAAAGCTGAAAGCATTTCCTCCAAGATCAGGAACAAGACAAGGATGTCCACTCTCACCACTTTTGTTCAACATAGTTTTGGAGGTCCTAGCCACGGCAATCAAAGAAAAAGAAATAAAAGGGATCCACATCAGAAAAGAAGAACTAAAACTGTCACTGTTTGCAGATGACATGATAGTATACATAGAAAATCCTAAAGACACTACCAGAAAACTACTAGAGCTCATCAATGAATTTGGTAAAGTAGCAGGATACAAAATTAATACACAGAAATCTGTTGCATTTCTATACACGAACAATGAAAGATCAGAAAGTGCAATTAAGCAAACAATCCCATTTACCATCACATGCATAAGAATAAAATACCTAGGAATAAACCTACCCAAGAGACAAAGACCTGTACTCTGAAAACTATAATATGCTGATAAAAGAAATCAAAGGCGACACAAACAGATGTAAAGATATACCATGCTCTTGGATTGGAAGAACCAATACTGTCAAAATGACTATACTACAGGCAATCTACAGATTCAATGTAATCCCCATCAAGTTACCAATGGCATTTTTTCACAGAACTAGAACAAAAATTTTTTTAATTTGTATGGAAACACAAAAGACCTCGAAGAGCCAAAGCAATCTTGAGAAAGAAAAATGGAGGTGGAGCAATCAAGCTCCCTGACTTCACACTATACTACAAAGCTACAGTAATCAAAACAGTAATGGTGTGGGCCCAAAAACAGAAATATAGATCAATGGAACAGGATAGAAAGCCCAGAGATAAACCCACACACCTAGTTCAATTAATCCGCGACAAAAAAGGCAAGACTATACAAGGGAGAAAATATACAGTCTCTTCAATAAGTGGTGCTGGGAAAACTGGACAGCTACATGTAAAAGAATGAAATTAGAACATTCTCTAACACCATATGCAAAAATAAACTCAAAGTGGA
This sequence comes from Physeter macrocephalus, assembly GCF_002837175.3. NCBI lineage: Eukaryota > Metazoa > Chordata > Mammalia > Artiodactyla > Physeteridae > Physeter > Physeter macrocephalus. Next base: position 151,728,314 of record NC_041220.1, on the reverse strand, counting down.
TTAAAGACCTAAACGTAAGACCGGATACTATTAAACTCCAAGAGGAAAACACAGGCAGGACACTCTTTGACATGAATTGCAGCAATATCTTTTTGGATCCATCTCCTACAGTAATGAGAATAAAAACAAAAAAAAACAAATGGGACCTAATGAAACTTAAAAGCTTTTGCACAGCAAAGGAAACCACAAACAAAAAAGATAACCTACAAAATGGGAGAAAATATTTGCAAACGATGCAGCTCGATATCAAAAAAAAAACAAACAACCCAATCAAAAAGTGGGTAGAAGATCTAAATAGACCTTTCTCCAAAGAACACATACAGATGGCCAAAAGACACATGAAAAGATGCTCAACATCGCTAATTATTAGGAAATGCAAACCAAAACTACTATGAGGTATCACCTCACACCAGTCAGAATGCCCATCATCAAAAAGTCTAAAATAATAAATGCTGGAGAGGGTGTGGAGAAAAGGGAACCCTCCCACGTTGTTGGTGGGAATGTAAATTGGTGCAGCATATATGGAGAATGGTATGAACATACCTTAAAAACTAAAAATAGAGCTACCATATGATCCAGCAATCCCACTCCTGGGCATATATCTGGAGAAAGCCATACTTCAAAAAGATACATGCACCCCAGTGTTCACTGCAGCACTATTTACAATAGCCAAGACATGGAAACAACCTAAATGTCCATCTAAAGAGGAATGGATAAAGAAGATGTAGTATACAGATACAATGGAATATTACTCAGTCATAAAAAAGAATGAAATAACACCATTTGTAGCAACATGGATGGACCTAGAGACTATCATACTAAGTGAAGTAAGTCAGAGAAAAACAAATATCATATAATATCACTTATATGTGGAATCTAAAAAAAATGATACAAATGAACTTATTTACAAAACAGAAACAGACTCACAGACACAGAAAACAAAATTATGGTTACCAAAGCAGAACAATGGGGGTGAGGGATAACTTAGGAATTTGGGAGTAATACATATACACTATTATATATAAAATAGGTAAACAACAAGGACCTACTGTACAGCACAGGGAACGTTACTCAATATTTTATAATAACCTATATGGGAAAATTATCTGAAAGAGAATATATGTGTGTATATACATATATGTATACATGTATACATATGCATATATTTATACACACACATATATATAACTGAATCACTTTGCTGTGCACCTGAAACTAACACAACTTTGTAAATCTATTTCAATAAAAAAAAGAATAAAAGTAAACTAAAATGTTTGAACTTGTGATTAATTTTTAATTCAAAAATTTATACTTCTTGAAATATTTATAAGCATTCAAAGGTATTGGTGTGAACTTTATCCATTCTGTTAGGACAAACCTGGTTGATGGGTTGATTGAAGGGATTAAATAATGAAATTTTACACTTGGGTAAAAGTTAAAAGGAAAAGTTTTATATTTTCCTTTATGTACTTTATGGAATGGACTGAATTTGTACTTAACTGGAGTGATTTATAAAGGATATTTACTGATTTAAGCAGGGGTTTTAACTATCAAAGTCCAAGTGGAGATGACAGCCCTTTGCTCTCTGTTACATCCATTTATAACATAACCTGAAAAGGTAACTACTATGCATCACTTTGAAATGCTTCAAAATTTTAATCTTCTATAAATGGAACTTACACAAAAGTTATTATATAAACTTAGATAGCAGAATGCAACTATTTATGAACAATTTTTACTCTAGCACCTTTATTTTATCATCACACATATCTCTTAAATTATTTTTGTTACCAGCAATATCGCGTCAATGCTAAAACTTTAGTGAAAATATATTTTCCAGGAAATATAAGGTTGTGGAAACAAGGACCTACTGTACAGCACAGGGAACGTTACTCAATATTTTATAATAACCTATATGGGAAAATTATCTGAAAGAGAATATATGTGTGTATATACATATATGTATACATGTATACATATGCATATATTTATACACACACATATATATAACTGAATCACTTTGCTGTGCACCTGAAACTAACACAACTTTGTAAATCTATTTCAATAAAAAAAAGAATAAAAGTAAACTAAAATGTTTGAACTTGTGATTAATTTTTAATTCAAAAATTTATACTTCTTGAAATATTTATAAGCATTCAAAGGTATTGGTGTGAACTTTATCCATTCTGTTAGGACAAACCTGGTTGATGGGTTGATTGAAGGGATTAAATAATGAAATTTTACACTTGGGTAAAAGTTAAAAGGAAAAGTTTTATATTTTCCTTTATGTACTTTATGGAATGGACTGAATTTGTACTTAACTGGAGTGATTTATAAAGGATATTTACTGATTTAAGCAGGGGTTTTAACTATCAAAGTCCAAGTGGAGATGACAGCCCTTTGCTCTCTGTTACATCCATTTATAACATAACCTGAAAAGGTAACTACTATGCATCACTTTGAAATGCTTCAAAATTTTAATCTTCTATAAATGGAACTTACACAAAAGTTATTATATAAACTTAGATAGCAGAATGCAACTATTTATGAACAATTTTTACTCTAGCACCTTTATTTTATCATCACACATATCTCTTAAATTATTTTTGTTACCAGCAATATCGCGTCAATGCTAAAACTTTAGTGAAAATATATTTTCCAGGAAATATAAGGTTGTGGAATTTATCATTCAAGACTTTTGGATAATTGTAGAGAGAAAGTGATGACCCAGATTCGATTTCTATGTAGGAAAATCAAATCTGAGTCATCTATTTTCATATCATGCTCATTATCTTCATACCATTACCTTTTATTAAAACTCAAGTACTAGCTTTCAAATGAAAATGGTACACTGACAACATCGAACTAAGGGGAGCAATTCAATGGAATAGACAGCTTCTTAAATCTTTAAATTATCTGAATTCAATTTTTGGTGTATGTTTTTAGGCAAAAAAAAGACCGGTAAAAATTTCCCATGAAACAAAGCAGTAGTAAGTTGTGAAAATACAGTCCTTTTATTGATCATGACTTTCTTCTTAAAAATGTCAACTGCCGTTGTCCAAGTTGCAAACACTGAAATGTTCTGTCATTCAATTTCAGGTTGTGATATGACAACTATACAACCTACTGTATGGCTCCTGCTCACGTGTTCTTTGTAGCTGGGCTAAAAGCTCATCCATCTACTTTCTTCATGATGTTTTGAGATCATCTCTCTCACTTATAGAGAGACTTCATAAGATTTCCAACATTCATATGCTTTTGCTCCTATCCTCATAAATTTGCTTGCGCATGTTGTCCAAACATTTTCAGACCATGGTTTCAATACTAGTGTCTTTGTAGAGGCATACACACTAAGTAATTCACCAAGAAAGCATCTGGCAGCCTGGTCATCTTCACATTCATGAAAATATACTAAGACTTTTTTACATGAGATTATGGGTTTTCCAGGTTGAATGTCTACATCTTTCCTCCAACACATTTCTGACAACTGTTCTCTTATTTCCGGGAGTACAAGGGGATACATCAGCGAGAACCTGCCCGGCTCCACCCCCGTATACACAGGAACATTAAACTCTTTGTGGTTGTTCCAGTTAGAAGCACACCATCAGCAAAGCTTCATGAAGTGTCTGATTTATTCCAGATAACACACTCCTAACCTTCACCCCACATTACTCAGAAGAATACAGTCCAGACCTGCATCTCTGGCCCCCCATCACCTACTCCAACCTGACTTCAGGCTCCATTTCTGGGCTGATGAAGGGTCTTCCTGGGTCCACTGGTATCTTCCCCTCCACTGAATTTAAGAAGTAGAATAAAATTTGTTGCGCATTGTGTGCTGTTCACGTTTACTAGGTAGCTCGACATTTTTTCAAAGTGCTATTAATATTTTATTCCCCCAACCATGGTATCTCACCATTTCACATCCTCTCTCCTACTCATAAGACATTTAGATTTTGGCCAAGCAGATGAATGCAAAATTGTATCTCATCAAAGTTTTAATTTGCATTTTATCCATTAATAGTGAGAACAGGCATCTCTTATTTATTAGCAATTTGTGTTTCTTCTTCTATGAAATGCTTTCTCAATTATCTTATTTTCGCTTTGTTTTGTTTGAATTTTCCTTATTGATTTCTAGAAGTTATTTATCCATTTTGAAGAATCATCTTTTGCAGACAATATGTGTTGCAAGTATCTCCTCTCAGCTTGCGGCTTTTTTCTTTTGTGGTATCACTTTTTAAATTGGGTCATACATTATACAAGATAAAATTCATTTATCTTAAGTACAGTGTTCAAAGAATTTTGACAAATATCTCCAACCAGATAACCACTTCTACGTAATGTGATGATTGGTATGTTGAGGGTAAGGCTACTGTCTTGCTCTCTGATGTCCACTGGTCCATCTATTCCTGTTCCCTTTTCCTCTTTATCTTCATTTTGTCTTAATTATTTTTATGATTCCCTCTACCTCTTTTTTAGGATATCAGCTATAACTTTTTCATTTTAGTAGTTGCTGTAGGATTCACATTATGCATTATTAACTTATTATATCCTACCTTTAATGACACGATACCACCGCACACTTAGTATAGGAACCTTAAAATAGGTTACTTCAATTTCCTGTCCTGGAGTTTACGCTGCTGTTGTTATGCATTTTACTTTTACAGGGGTTAAAAACCTCACAATGCACTCCTATTATTTTAGATACAACAGTCAACTACATTTTAAATATATTTAAATAATGAAAAATATTATATACTTACGTGCACAATTACTATCCCCAGTGTTTTCATTCCTTTCTGTAGATGCATACATTTATCCTGATAATTGACATCTTGGGCCTAAACCCACACTATTGTTTGCAACGTCTTTTTGTCTTTTTCTGCTCTTTTTCTTGCCTCCTTGATCATTCATTGTGTTTTATTTATATTATTTTAGTGGCTTTTTATGGGACTTACCTGCATGTTTATCTTAATAAAGCCTGGAGCTAATGACTATCTTCATTTTCTTTGCTCCTGAACAGTTCTAATCTCATACACTTTTCTCTTTCAAGATAATTAAAATTTAATAAACTCAAGAGTACAGTAGAAAGAATACTGGCTATGAAATAAGACAGTCCTGATTTTTTTTTTTTTTTTTTTTTGGCGGTACGCGGGCCTCTCACTGTCGTGACCTCTCCCGTAGCGGAGCACAGGCTCCGGACGCGCAGGCTCAGCGGCCACGGCTCACGGGCCCAGCCGCTCCGCGGCACGTGGGATCTTCCCGGATCGGGGCACGAACCCGTATCCCCTGCACTGGCAGGCGGACTCTCAACCACTGCGCCACCAGGGAAGCCCGACAGTCCTGATTTTTAATCTTAGTTTCATCTTTTCTAGGCTAGAAACTTTGGTAAATAACTTATCTTCTTTGAGACTTGGTCTTCTGATATATAAAACTGAGACATAATATTTAATTACATAATTGAAGGAACAGGATTAAAAGGCACATGGTAGGTTCTCATAAGTTCTAGTGACCTTCCCCTGCCTACAAAATTTAAGGAGGCAGATTTTAATAAGGGAATCATAGCCACCTGATTTGAAATACTCACGCTAACACTGAAGCACATTTCTACCAACTCATGATACAATGTGAACCTAGCATCATGCTTACACAGAGAAGGAAATGTAAAAACAATGCCTCAATGAATTAAAGAATGAATGAATATACTAGACTTGAGCACGGAAGTGATAGAATAAACACCAGTAACCGACTATACTTCAAAACTAGAGACAGAATCATGGAAAGGAGTCTATTTTCATCTTGTTTGTTGAATTACCACATTGGACAAGTCCTTTACTTTGATGAGTGTCCGTTTCTTAATCTATACAAATGCAGATATTAGATTATAACATATTCAATGTGGATCTGCAAATTTTTATGATTTTCTGATTTGACAATTTGGGAAAGTAAACTGTATGTCTCTTTGCGAATGAAACCATAAACATGTCTAACATTTCAATTAGTAACATAATCCCACAAAGATACTTTTAGAAATACAGTTACAATCAAGAGAATATTTTAGATGAATAAAATTACCCCATGTGTTTGGTTTTTTTTTAAACATCTTTATTGGAGTATAATTGCTTTACATTGTTTAGTTTCTGCTGTATACCAGAGTGAATCAGCTATACGTATAGACATATCCCCATATTCCCTCCCTCGTGTGTCTCCCTCCCACCCTTCATATCCCACCCCTCTAGATGGTCACAGAGCACCGAGCTGATCTCCCTGTGCTATGCGGCTGCTTCCCACTAGCTATCTATTTTACATTTGGTAGTGTAGATATGTCAATACCACTTTCTCACTTTGTCCCAGCTTACCCTTCCCCCTCCCCACGTCCTCAAGTGCATACTCTACGTCTGCATCTTTATTCCTGTCCTACCCCTAGGTTCTTCAGAACCTTTTTTTAGATTCCATATATATGTGTTAGCATATGGTATTTGTTTTTCTCTTTCTGACTTACTTCACTCTGTATGACAGTCTCTAGGTCCATCCACCTCACTACAAATAACTGAATTTCACTTTTTTATGGCTGAGTAGCATTCCATTGTATATATGTGCCACATCTTCTTTATCCATTCATCTGTTGATGGACACTTAGGTTGCTTCCATGTCCTGGCTATTGTAAATGGTGCTGCAATGAACACTGTAGTACATGACTCTTTTTGAGTTATGGTTTTCTCAGGGTATCTGCCCAGTAGTGGGATTGCTGGGTCATATGGTAGTTCTATTTTTAGTTTTTTAAGGAACCTCCATCCTGTTCTCCATAGTGGCTGTATCAATCTACATTCCCACCAACACTGCAAGAGGGTTCCCTTTTCTCTACACCCTCTCCAGCATTTACTGTTTATAGATTTTTTGATGATGGCCTTTCTGACCAGTATGAGGTGATACCTCACTGTAGCTTTGATTTGCATTTCTCTAATGATTACTGATGTTGAGCATCCCTTCATGTGTTCGTTGGCAATCTGTATATCTTCTTTGGAGAAATGTCTATTTAGGTCTTCTGACCATTTTTGGATTGTGTTGTTTTTTTGATATTGAGCTGCATGAGCTGCTTGTATATATTTTGGAGAGTAATTCTTTGTCAGTTGCTTTGTTTGCAAATATTTCCTCCTATTCTGAGGGTTGTCTTTTCATCTTGTTATGGTTTCCTTTGCTGTGCAAAAGCTTTTAAGTTTAATGAGGTCCCATTTGTTTATTTTTGGTTTTATTTCCATTTCTTTAGGAGGTGGGTCAAAAAGGATCTTGCTGTGATTTACGTCAGAGAGTGTTCTGCCTATGTTTTCCTCTAAGAGTTTGATAGTGTCTGGCCTTACATTTAGGTCTTTAATCCATTTTGAGTTTATTTTCGTGCATGGTGTTAGGGGGTGTTCTAATTTCCTTCTTTTACATGTAGCTGTCCAGTTTTCCCAGCACCACTTATTGAAGAGGCTATCTTTTCTCCATTGTATATTCTTGCCTCCTTTATCAAAGATAAGGTGACCATATGTGTGTGGGTTTATCTCTGGGCTTTCTATCCTGTTCCATTGACCTATATTTCTGTTTTTGTGCCAGTACCACACTTTCTTGATCACAGTAGCTTTGTAGTGTAGTCTGAAGTCAGGGCACCTGATTCCTCCAGCTCTGTTTTTCCTTCTCAAGAGTGCTTTGGCTATTCGGGGTCTTTTGTGTTTCCATACAAATTGTGAAATTTTTGGTTCTAGTTCTGTGAAAAATGCCATTGGTAGTTTGACAGGGATTGCACTGAATCTGTAGCTGTTTATAGATTTTTTGATGATGGCCTTTCTGACCAGTATGAGGTGATACCTCACTGTAGCTTTGATTTGCATTTCTCTAATGATTACTGATGTTGAGCATCCCTTCATGTGTTCGTTGGCAATCTGTATATCTTCTTTGGAGAAATGTCTATTTAGGTCTTCTGACCATTTTTGGATTGTGTTGTTTTTTTGATATTGAGCTGCATGAGCTGCTTGTATATATTTTGGAGAGTAATTCTTTGTCAGTTGCTTTGTTTGCAAATATTTCCTCCTATTCTGAGGGTTGTCTTTTCATCTTGTTATGGTTTCCTTTGCTGTGCAAAAGCTTTTAAGTTTAATGAGGTCCCATTTGTTTATTTTTGGTTTTATTTCCATTTCTTTAGGAGGTGGGGTGTTGATTCTTCCAATCCAAGAACATGGTATATCTCTCCATCTGTTTGTATCATCTTTAATTTCTTTCATCAGTGTCTTACAGTTCTCTGCATACAGGTCTTTTATCTCCTTAGGTTTCCCCATGTGTTTTAAAGACTTTTTTTCAGTTGAAATAGGTAGCTTCTTGCTCAAAAGCAGTAAGGACCCTACTTACTGTCCTCTGATCTCTCAAAGAAAAGTGTTTCATTAATGTGTGTTAAAATTGTGCTTTTCATCCTGTAGACTCTACACTTTGATGCATTTTTGCTATTCCTCTTCAGAATGCCAGTACATAAAGCCCTTTTATAACAGTGCACTAGGCTGTGCTGTTATTAATTGCTTTTTCCACGTTAGGTTTAGATGGTGTAAGACATTATTGACTTTCTTTCTAATGAGGAGTTGAATCTCATTACTGTCCTGACTCATGGTTATTCCTTTAAATTAGCGATAATGAATCAAAGTATGTTGCCATCAGTTGACTGAATCCCTAAGAATATGACACACTTTTTACATCAAAGTAAAACCACTTTATCTAGTGCTGCTTTTTCAAAAAAATGCAATACTGTTTGAACATCCCTTTATTGTAGAAACTAAATGTGTCAATTTCCTCTACTCCTGCTTGCTCTTGTCATATCAAGAGGAATATATTAATAACGTGCTTGAAGTAATCTAATATTTACCAGCATTTCTTTGTGTTACTAAGTGAACATGTTTGTTTTATGCTTTATTTCATGGCATAGTAATTAACAATTTTTATATCACTGAATAAATAAATGAACATGAAGTGCTAATCATCAGTGTTCAGTTTTGCATAGAAAACTAATTTTATTTTTATGCCTGAGACCATTCTTTTTCACACAGGTCCCTAACTCATAAGAAATAGATTTTTCATATTTTGGATTCTGTGCTTTAATACTATGATTGTCATCCAGCACAACATCACTTGCTATCACCCCTTCCATCTCGAATGTTCCCTGTATTGTTACCCCTTCCTTCAACCTGAGCAAAATTCACAGCCCTTCTCCACATCAATACAAAACCTCTATCTCTTTCCCTCCTCTTGTGTCCTTCAATCTTCTCTGGAATTTTGCCCCATTTACAACCCGACTTCCCTCCATCCACAGTTTCTACTCTTCCTTCGCTCACTTTCCTCCAAATTTCAAGATAACGCTCAACTTTTCTGCATTCAAAGAAACCCACCTCAATTCCTTTTTCTTAAATTTGTACACTCACTTTTCTTCCCTTCGAGGAAAAAAATGAATACTGTGAAATAATATCCTAGCATCAATAACGCCTCCTCTTCTCCCTGTCCACTACTTTTAAAGCTTCTTGCAATACAGATTCCTCCTCTACTGTAGAACTGAAGTTGTTTTTGGAATTAGCTTCACCAGGTAATTTTTTTTAACCGTTTTTAACCTGATCGGTTTTGCAGCATTTGAAACAGTAGACTGTACTTCCCGATTTCTGTTATTCTCTGCTTTCCCAGCTCCACCCCCCTCCCTCTCTCTCTTTCTGTGCTTGCGCTTTCTAGAGCTATCCAGCTGGATCCTCTGTCTTCTGCCCCCACATGCCCCTCAGTGCTGACATTTATTCAGGGTTTATAATCCGTTCTCATCTTTTCACTCTGAACCCTTGGCAGTATCACCTACCAGCATGGCTACAACGACATCTCCAGCCCAGTAACTTCCTCTTTTAAGCCTCATGTTTTCCTTCCAGATTTCTCTTTCCAACTGCCTCCTGGACATGTCCATATGTATGTGCCCCAGATGACTGAGATGCATTTTATTGGAGAGAGAATTCATATTCAAATGTCCAAACATACTACTCTTCCCAGTGCACGCCTTGATTATGAACACCACTAAACACCCCCAGCCCCCAAAGAGATGAAAGCTACCATCGCTGTGACTTCTCTCCTTTGACTTCTAACCAACCAGGTGCAGTCTGTCTAGAGTTCTCGTCTTACTTCACATCTACGCTAACAGCGCCCTCTCAGGTCTCTATCACTGCTCTCTTGAAATATCCCTTATTTACATGTGTGTTCATCCACAAGTATTCGCTGAGAGCCGAGAAGGTGCCCCATGTTCCTGCAGACTCTGGGTAAGGAAACGCTTTAGCAGGTAAGACAGAGGAGGTGGTAAAGGCACGGAAATAAACAATTACGAGCACCGGTACAAATGCCCGATGGGGATGCCGGTCCTGTGCACGTGTGGATGTCTGTATACCTAAGAACTCTACCCAGGGGAGGTGAGATTTCAGCGGGGATTTGAACGTCAGCACAGACAAGTACACAGGGGAAGCTGCAGGTCATTCAGAATGACCGGAACACCTGGCTACGTGCAGCGTGACCCAGGTGGAAATGGAGAGGTTGGCAGGGACAGAATGACGAAGGGTCTTTGTCAGCTGTGCTGAAGAAGTTAGATTCTATCTCAGTGTTAATGAGATGCCACTGAAAGAATTGAAGTAAGGGTTTCATGCAGTCGATTTCTTTGCGCTGCTCACCCCAGCAGTTGACTGGAGCGTGGTTTGCTATGGAGGTAGTTTAAAGATACAGGAAGGTGTCATTTGAAGTTTGTTGCAATAATCAAAATTAAAAAGCAGCAGCTGTACGAACGAAGAGATGGCTTAGAGAGTACGGAGGATGAATCTTTTAGGACTCGTAATGTGATTAAGCATCAATTCATTAAATGTAAGTGGTAAGACAGAAGGTGGAGGCCAGATTTGGGACTTGACCCATCACGTGGACGGTGGAGCTTTTAACTGAGGAGAAGAATGTGGAAGGAGGCACGGATATAAGGGAAATATAAATAATGAAATTGGATTTTGAGAATCTTTAACTTCAGGGATCCTTGGTAGAAATAGTCTAACAGTTTCTAGGTTATAAGGATGAGGAAGTTAGAGAGTTTCAGAGTGACAGAGTTAGAAATTTGTGGGTTTTCAGTCGTTGGTGTGTATGTACTATTGGGAACGATGGAGATTTGGGAAAAAGTTTCCATTACTGAGAAAATGTGGAATATTCTTCAGAGCCTTAAGTGTAAAAATGTAGCTGAGAATGCCACTCTGCTTTGTAAGAAAGTACAACAGAACTTTGTAAGGAAGTACGTCCTGAAAAGAAAATTGAGATGGAAGAGCCAAAGAGGAAGAAGGGAAAAAAATGTCATGACAGAAAATGAGGGTGGGGTCATAGGAAGAGGTACCTGGGAAGAGTTAAACAAGATGGAGCCTGGACATCCTTCCCCTTGGACCAGATTTGTCCACTTCCAGTATCTCCACTGGAATCATCTCAATCACTCTCTGACCCAAGTCAGTGTAAACAATTCTACTGAGATCCTCTTCCTGAAGCACAGGGCTCTGCATTTCATCCCCTCACGCTAACCATGATATGGCTCTCATCAAGTTACCAAGATGGACTGAAACTTGGACTCGACATCCAAAGCTTCTCACTACTTGGCCCCAACCAATTGGTGCCTCTTCCAAAAAGCAATCAAGAAAGAATCTCCCTAGTTTGAATCCCTCTCTCCCTTTCTTCAGCCTCTACATCACTGCCCGTGGGACTCTGTAACAGCAAAAACAATTTTATTATCCACTTCGTTCTGGGTGCACTTATTTGTGTCACTACCTGTCCCACACCCTGTCCCACTGGAAATCTGAAAGGGTGACTTTAGTGCACTTCTGCCCTTAATTAGTGGTGGAATTACTGTCAGTTTTATTAAGCCCTAATGGCAATTGTTTTAAACACTGATTTCCATCTAACATTTAGAATTATAGTTTTCAAGAGTCAAAGCACCTTAGAGATCCTTTAGCTCAAACAGCTCATTTTCCAGACAAAACCAAGGCCAAAAGTTATTTGCTCCAAGACATGAAGCAATCGGTGTCAAAGCAGACATAAACACCAGCCCTTGTGGTACAAAATGGAAACGAAAATTATTTCAGCTCACATGATTAATGTGACTTTGGCACAATCCGTACTGAAAGATCTCGTATAAAATGTCAAAAATTGGAGAGCTTATGAAAGTATCCTGACCAGAAATGTACTGAGAGTTGTTTGTTCTGCAAAATAAAATGAGTTATTTATACATATAAAGTTGATTATGATTAACTCTCACACTATACCTTACAGGTTAGGAAGGTTTATGTTTTAATTTTTATTAATTTTTAAAATATTACGGCTATGCAGTTACATTTATAAAGTTCCTGGTTTTGCCTGGCATCTTAAAAACATTTCTTTATATCATTTTAGGTTTTCAACTGACAAAGGTCAACTAGGTCTGCCTAACATTGATGAAAAACTTAGTCCAAAAACTGGAGAATTTGCCTTCAAAACCAGATATTTCTACCGAAGTAGAAAAAAGGATACTGTTGTTGGATTAAACTACAATTTTATTTTAAAATATCACAGCCCCTCAGAAAACATCACTATAGCTTGAAAAATCACATTCACTTACAGCTCACATTCTTGATCCTTGAAGTGACATTTCGTGACTCCAATATATGGCGTGCTTCTCTGAGTCAGTCATTTTATCTTGGATGCCCTTTAAAGCAGCATTCCTAAATGTTAAAATGATGTACGACTTCTTATTAAGTTTACCAGCCAGTACCTCTATCAAAAGTAACATTTCCCTTTCTTAAAAAGAAATACTTAGTTTTAATTTACACGGTTAGAAATGGTATGTGCTTGAAGTTCTAAATCATGCGGTTTTATCATCTGAACTAGCCAGTTAGAAGTAAGCTTGTGAGGAAGAAAACGTAGTATTTTAACGTACATTTAACTTCTTGGGGCTACTGTCACTTTAGATTCGGCAAAACAGCAAATGAGTTCCTGTTCTTAATCCCGGCCCTCCACCGCTGGCAGGCTTCTGCTGCACTAACGTTGATGATCTCTAGACAAGAAATTTCGCGCAAGTTGTCTGTAACCTATTAGTTCTGGAGCTTAGCATCTATACTTCACTGCCCACTTATAACAGAGAAGAAGGTAATTATAGAGCTAATAGGAAAAATAAAATTTGACCCAAATTAAGAAAGCCACTGCTTTGTTTGAAAGAGATGCCCCGACTGGTATATAAGTTGCATTGAGAGATAAGTTACACATGGAGGTGGAACAACGGTATCAGGCTGAACCTCTCGTCTGCTGCTGGTTAGGTGGGTCAGTTATGACACTGCGCTAACAAGGTCAAGTGCAAGTTAAAAGCCCAGGTGGGCATCTAACTTTGCTCTGATCCACGGCCATAAAAGGCACCTTCAATTTCAGCTGTTTCAGAATCCTCTTCTCAGGGACAACAATTCTTAAGTATAGAAACACAGCAAGTATTTACATATATACTCATAACATATGTCGTTGGCGAAGCAGTGAATTTATGGTATGAATTTAGGTAACTGGGAGAAAAATGGTAAATTATCCAATTACAAATGACACTCTCTCCCATATGAGCGCCATCTGAAGGGGACCCTTCCACAGGCTCTATGATGGGCTGCCGACAGGACAGGCGTGTATTTAAAGTTCCATCTTTCCATAACCAGTTTCCTTCATTTTCTTAAGAATGTGCCAACATGCCGCTCTGTTAGGTAAGTCATGCAGACTGGGCTTTAACTGTTAACAGAAAACACTCCCAACTATTTTCTTACCACTGGCTACCATCATACTTTCTGCAGCCAGATTTTCACCAAAACTAGGTTATCAATTTTCACATTCATGGAGAATTGCTGGAAGGTTATGCAAGCTGTACTTTAGGGGGTCACCCTTGGTTCTTGCCTTTAGAAACGGGATTCGACAATACAGCTTCCGTTACAAGCATTTAGCTCGAGCTCGGGTTTATTATCCTAACTTTACTTTCTTTTACTCTGACTACATCTACTTTCCCTAGCCTTTTAATGTTTCTGTAAGTTACCACTAATTGTTTTACAGTGAGGTAAGCCAAGTAAACCTAATTGAATGAGTTAAAACCAATAAGAAAAGTAACTGCAGGGCTTCCCTGGTGGCGCAGTGGTTGAGAGTCCGCCTGCCGCTGCAGGGGACACGGGTTCGTGCCCCGGTCCGGGAGGATTCCTCATGCCGCGGAGCGGCTGGGCCCGTGAGCCATGGCTGCTGGGCCTGCGCGTCCGGGGCCTGTGCCCTGCAGCCAGATTTTCACCAAAACTAGGTTATCAATTTTCACATTCATGGAGAATTGCTGGAAGGTTATGCAAGCTGTACTTTAGGGGGTCACCCTTGGTTCTTGCCTTTAGAAACGGGATTCGACAATACAGCTTCCGTTACAAGCATTTAGCTCGAGCTCGGGTTTATTATCCTAACTTTACTTTCTTTTACTCTGACTACATCTACTTTCCCTAGCCTTTTAATGTTTCTGTAAGTTACCACTAATTGTTTTACAGTGAGGTAAGCCAAGTAAACCTAATTGAATGAGTTAAAACCAATAAGAAAAGTAACTGCAGGGCTTCCCTGGTGGCGCAGTGGTTGAGAGTCCGCCTGCCGCTGCAGGGGACACGGGTTCGTGCCCCGGTCCGGGAGGATTCCTCATGCCGCGGAGCGGCTGGGCCCGTGAGCCATGGCTGCTGAGCCTGCGCGTCCGGAGCCTGTGCCCCGCAACGGGAGAGGCCACGACAGTGAGAGGCTCGCGTACCGCAAAAATAAATAAATAAATAAATAACTGCAGGCACAGTGTCCTCTGGGAACTAGTAAGATTTGTTTATCCATCCTTCTCTTTCCTCCTTCTACACCTCTGAAATCAGAGGGAGAATGTGAGTACTTGTTTTGTAAAATGCATTGCAATACCCTGGAAAGAACCTTTCAACTGTATTGAAATTGAGAGTGGAAAAACTAGGCAGAGAACAACGGCAATATGCTCATTTTCAGCTTCCTTGCCTCTTGGGGGATCTCAACACAACTCTGAATGCCGGGAAATAATTTACCCCATTGGTAGATGTATCCATTTTGACAACAATATAATTTAGTCCAGTTCACATTACTGAATCCAGGAAAAACAAACAAACAAACAAACAAACTTGTCCCTAAAAGAACTCCTGGTTGAGGAGGCTGACCTGACAGGAAGAAAGTAATCACTCCTTTTAATACTAGTTCCAGACACACTGGCTATTTCTGTTGGATGGTGAAGAAAACCTTCCAGGGGCTGCCCGATAGAAATTTCTACAGTGATGGACATGTTCTACAACTGTACTTTCCAAGAAGGAATCACATTTTGAAATGTGGCTAGTGCAACTGAGGAACTGATTTTTAAATTTTATTTTGCCTTAAATAATGCAAATGTAGTCCCTGGTGGCTGGTGGCTACCATACTGGACAGCACAGCTGCTGTCTTTGGAAGGATACACACTGGCCCGTCTCCGTTCCGACATCTCACTGTGTAGGTTTGCTGTCCATCCCTGTTATCTCTTCTAATTATTTAGTAGTTAACTGCATTAATAAAATTCTCCAGTTCTATGCTTTCAATGCCTAAAGGCAACTGTACCCACAAAACTAAAATTTGTCAGGATTACCTACTGTCCCCAAAAGAAAATTTAGGACCGATACCCTAAAGATTCTCTAAAGTGATTGATGTAATTTAAGCTCTAAATTATACCCTATCACATTTATCTCTTTAATTCACATAGATTTTTGAAAACAGGAGATATCTGAGGATTGTGCCTATCAGTTTACAGATATAAAATTATATAAATAAATAAAATAACTCCAATCCTACAAATCTCTATATCGGCTGCTTAATACGAAGCCATTCCCCTCAGGCTTGGTAGAATATGCTAGTAAAGTTTATTACAAGTTAAGGACATACTGGTTTTGATCATTTGATGTATTTTTTAACTGAGTAAGAAGCAACTGATGGTGGTTCTAGTGTGAGTGCTGGTGGCATTTCCATTGTTTACACGAAGGATTTCCTTGTATAATTTCTAAATTATCCATCTATTCACACTCCATGATCTAATATATGATTGTCTTTTCAAGACAGATGGGGACAATGTGAGACAAATAATCTTGCCTATTTCTCCTTTGAGAAATAAAAGCGGCATATTTATCCTAGTATGTATGACCAAGCAAATACTGCAAAGGATTTTTAATTTAATAGCTTTTTTTTTCTCTTCCCAACAGATTTGAAAAGATAGTCTCTCCCTTTTAAATTAGTAAAACAGCAACATGCATATGCATGGCCTTGAAAGTCAAATCCTTAGATAAAAGTATTAAGATAAAGACAAACATGAACAATTCCAATGTCAAGTATATTCATCATATGGAAACGGTGGGCTAATTTAATATTAAATACTCATACGAATTCTGTTTTTTTAAAAAGTACACAAGTCAAAGACAGTTCTTATTCCTTCCTGGCTATTTCCTTTGTTACATTGGGCCTACTTGAGCTACTAGGGGAAAAATCAAGAAACATCCTCTTAGTGAAAAATTAATAGGCGCATACACATCTTTAGCAGGGTGCTCTGTCAATTAAAAATAAACCTGAGACTTCCCTAAATGTCTGTGCAATATGAAGCAGGATATTTCTGGGCCACCCTTTCAGTCTTTGGTTGTGCTAGGATTTTGATGATTTTTCTCCCGTTTCCAAGGAGTCTCCAGTGAATTGGATTGAGTTTTATTTCTGGGTTCCCATGGTTAAAGCCTAATTTGATTGACAACTGTTTGCAGAGAGCCTGCCGAATGCCCAGGAATTTGGCATTAAGGACCGAGAAACAACAGACAGCCTCTCTCCACAAGGAGACTCATAGATGCACGCGGTAACGACAGTGCGAGGCAACGTGTGACAGAGTACCTAAGACGATGGTGTTCTAACGGAAGTACGCAGCCCAAGGAAGAGGAAGAACGGGGAAAATGTGCAGAAACGCCTCCTCGTGACATGGCTGTGAGTCCCCCCGGTCTCTACCTGACTGCATCATTCCCTGGAGGCTCTCACCCCTGAGAAAAGGTTTCCTCTTGGAAGTCACCATTTATTTTTCAAAATTAAAAGAAAGTGCTATGAATGGAAAAATAAACACACAAAATTTAAGAAAACACAAAACAGGCAAAACACTAGCTTTAAAACGAGAGTAACAGAAATCAAGCTGAGAGTCATAAACATTAGACTGGAAGTTGATATAAATTCATGAGAAGGAAAGAGTCCTCTCTAACAGTGACAGACTCCGGGGGCTTCACGTTTTTCTTGGGATTTCATTAGGGCTGACTTGACTACGGAGTACAGAAGTAGGTGGTGGGTGTCTGCTGAGTCACAGTAGCTCTGGTGCCCTGACGCACTGGGTCACATCTTCCTCACCCTCCCAGGCCTTCCATGTAAAATATACTGCCTCCCTGTAGAGCTCCATATTTATATGATTTTTTTTGCGCCTAAATCAGAGGTTATCCAAGACAGATCAAACCTTACTCCTTGTTTCCTCCATCGTGCGCCTCCTGGACTCTTGGTGAGTTTCTCATTAGTCTCACACAGTCCAAACGTCTTTCACTGGCAGAAAGATCACGTCTGGTCTGGCCACCCCTTCCATCTCCATGCTGTCGGTCGTGGAGCCCTCTCACTTCAGCCCCTTTCTACTCCAAAAAGCTGAGAAGGGCAATAGCTCTTCCTTCTCACTCCACCCTGCCAAACCCGTGTCAGCAGGAGGGCATCTGCTTACCCTCCTGTCCCCAGCTAAACCCTAAGACTCTGGGCAGTCTTTCCTGCCGACCAGCAGGCGGGTCCCCCAGTTTTGTGTTTACATGACCCTGTGTACCTTTCTGTCATAGCATTTTTCACACTGTTCAATTAAACATAGTGCTGAATGGTAATATGAGTTGTACCTGTTTTGCCAAACTCACCATAGGTTCCATAAAAATGGACACATTTCTGGCACATGTTTTTCATTATTTCAAACCCTCAAGCGGCATGACTGCTGCAGAGAAGGTGTTCAGGATATTTTTCTAACTCAATATTAATATGTATAATATCAGTTTATATAAATAAATGTTTATGAATAAAAGTTTATAATATCAATTGATGGCAACTCCAACCCTTCACACTGAGTGAATTTTCAGACTTAAATTTAAATGTCCCTCAGACGACTGCAAATCCAATATACAGTTCTTGTAGAAGGGAACCAGTAACCCACATCGAATGGGACCACTACTCAAACTTGATGTTTTTCTGCACCTGATAGGTAATATCAACAATAAGAAGTGAAAATATGCCTCCTCAAAGTGCCACGCAGAACTTTAGAACCTTTACTAAATAGGTACATTATCAAGAATTTCGGGAAATGTTTGTCTTAATTCATTTGTGATCAAGATTTAAGACTAAAATTATACCAGATTATTGGAATGTAAATTGGTGCAGCCACTATGGGAAACAGTATGGAGGTTCCTCAAAAAACTAAAAAAAGAGCTACCATATGATCCAGGATTCCCACTCCTGGGCATATACCCAGACAAAACTCTAATTAGAAAAGATACATGCACCCCTATGTTCACAGCAGCTCTATTCACAATAGCCAATACATGGAAGCAACCTAAATGTCCATCGACAGAGGAATGCATAAAGAAGATGTGATACATATAACAATGGAATATTACTCAGCCATCAAAAAGAATGAAATAATGTCATTTGCAGCAACATGGATGGACCTAGAGATGATCATACTAAGTGAAGTTAAGTCAGACAAAGAAAGACAAATATCATATGATATCACATATATGTGGAATTTAAAATATGACACAAATGAACTTACCTACAAAACAGAAACAGACTCACAGACATAGAGAACAGACTCGTGGTTGCCAAGGGG
This sequence comes from Physeter macrocephalus, assembly GCF_002837175.3. Taxonomy (NCBI): domain Eukaryota; kingdom Metazoa; phylum Chordata; class Mammalia; order Artiodactyla; family Physeteridae; genus Physeter; species Physeter macrocephalus. The sequence goes on along the minus strand of NC_041220.1, from coordinate 151,709,347 downwards.
GAGAGGAGTGGGGGAGGGAAGGATTGGGAGTTTGGGATTAGCAGATGCAAACTACTATATATAGGATGGATAGACAACAAGGTCCTCTTGTATAGCACAGGGAACTATATTCAATATCCTGTGATAAACCACAACGGAAAATAATATGAAAGAGAAAAAAAAAAAATATATATATATATATAAAATGAGTGACTTTGCTGTACAGCAGAAATTAACACATTGTAAACTGTAAATCAACTATACTTCAATAAAACTAAAAAATAAATAAAATTATACCAGATTACCATAAGGCACCCTCAGCCGTTCTATGTGACACAAAAGAAAATAATCTTAAAAATAACTTCACTAGGGCTTCCCTGGTGGCGCAGTGGTTAAGAATCCACCTGCCAATGCAGGGGACACGGGTCCGAGCCCTGATCCGGGAAGATCCCACATGCCGCGGAACAACCAAGCCCATGAGCCACAAATACTGAGCCTGCGCTCTACAGCCCACGAGCCACAATTACTGAGCCCACGTGCCACAACTACTGAAGCCCGTGCACCTAGAGCCTGTGCTCTGCAACAAGAGAAGCCGCTGCAGTGAGAAGTCCGCGCACCGCAACAAAGAGTAGCCTCCGCTCACTGGAACTAGAGAAAGCCTACGCACAGCAACGAAGACCCAACACAGCCAAAAATAAATAAATAAAATAAATTTTTAAAAAATAATTTCACTTTACAGAAATACAGATGAAACATTATATACACAAAATTGTTTTGGCATTTTCCTTTCAATCACTGATCGTTAAAATACACATTGAGATATATTAGCACTACTGAATACACATGACCATCATGTGAGAAACTTGCCCACGGCATGCCCTAGACTAATAAAATACAAATTCCCTGGCAGATGTGACACAGGCACCAGTATTTTAAAACTTCTCAGGTAAGTCCCATGTACAGCCAGGTTGAGAAGCGCTGGGCTGGATCAATACCTCTCAAAATTTAACGTGCACACAGGTCACCAGGGCAAGTGGATAAAATGCTGATCCTAATTTCGGGGTGAAATCTGAGATTCTGTATCTTAACAAGGTCTAGGTGATGCGTGGAATACACTCTGAGTCGCATGGGGCCAGATGACCCTAAATGGGGAGAGACATCCTCATTCTAGAAAATGCAGGGGTATTTAGAATTGAGTTTTCAATTATTTGGGGTCTTTATTCTTTATGACCAACCTACTTTAACAAAGTATTCCATTTGCTTCCACTGAAAAAGAGGACTACTGTAAAACCGTAACATGCAATGTAAGAGGACATAATACAAATGTGCTGAGCCACATGGGAGGCCAGGCCCCGTGATCCTCCCTTTCTGCTGTTTATGCCCTTGTAGAGAGTCCTCTCCCGGTCAGGTGTGGGCTTCACCTAGCGAGTCCCCTCTAACTCGGTGAAGCATGCGGAAAAGGTGACGGGAGCTCACTCCTGTGACGAGGCTACAGGACACTGTGACTTCCGTCTTGCTAGTAGATGCTCTGTGTTCTGTTCTAGGACCGTAGGCTGACAAAGCAAGCTGCCATGCAGGAGAAGCTCACGTGGCAAGGAACTGCAGGCATCCTTTAGCCAACATCCAGCTAAGATGTGAAGCTTGCAGCCCAACAACCTGGGAGGGATTGAAGCCTGCCAACAACCAGGAAACTGGCTCCACTAACAAGGCAGATACCGAAGTGTGCAGGGCACACCACCCGTCATCTGGAAATGAACGTACTGGGTCCCGTCTGTGTACCAAATGTGTATGCCCTTCAACACCATTAACGTGTTTGACTCTATTTTATTTCTCAAAACTGCTACAATGGACTTCCCTGGTGGCGCAGTGGTTGAGAGTCCGCCTGCCGATGCAGGGGACGCGGGTTCGTGCCCCGGTCCGGGAGGATCCCACGTGCCGCGGAGCGGCTGGGCCCGTGAGCCATGGCCGCTGAGCCTGCGCGTCCGGAGCCTGTGCTCCGCAACGGGAGAGGCCACAGCGGTGAGAGGCCCGCGTACCGTAAAGAAAAAAAAAACTGCTATAAGATGTAAAATCACTTCTGTTCTTTTTCAACTGCTATTTTGGCATCTGAAATTACAGGGTGAAAAAAATTTTCTGTTTATTAAGACAGAAATTTTTGAAACATTGATGCTGTAATTATTAATTTCAATGCCTAATGTACACGTTTTTTGAGTTTCAACTACCTGACCACCCCGCCAACTGTGATCCCTCTTTTATTTTTCCTTTACTCACAGTACTCTCCCAACTCCTAACTGTAGCTGCTTTGATACCCAACCTGTGACTATAAAGGACACACACGCACTTAGTCACCAAGATGGTGGTAACTGAACGGACGCTTCCATCCGGATTCATTACTTAATCTTTAGCCATCAGTTGCTTTTCTCCATAAACTTCCTTTCCCACTCACAAGAAACTCAAACTGCATGGTGATATCAAAAAACTGTTGTGTGCCCAGCTCTTCTCAGATAATCTGCTGCCACGTTTTCAGCTTTGCCTATGTTCTTGCTCCATCTGAGAAGTATTGGGATTTATCTCCCTTCTAAAAGGTAAGGAAATAAAACGGATTAAAAAAAAAAGAGTATAAACCATGCATTGCATATGTCAAGAGTCCTCCAGGGGAGCTCTAAGCCCAGGTGCACATCCAGGAAGGGATAGGAGAACCAACATATACTCAATTTATTCTCAGCTTAACTGTATCATCTAAGGTGTAAATTACATAACATTCAGGTTATAAAGTATCTTTCAAAGGTTGTATCTTACACATTGTTTATTTAGAGATACTGTTATCTCTTTTACAATGTACGCCAATAATTCTGAGCACTTTTTCGAACATCTTTTATGAGACATCTGTCATATCCAATGGTTCACTCTTGAATGATGCTTTGAAATTTCTAGGAACAAACTGAGAGATCACACACAAACATATGTCAGTAATCTTTAACTGTTGAGAGTCAAAGTGATTTTGAAACCATGAATATTGTGTAATATTATTCACTGTAACTGAGTTATATATGAGGGAGAGGCATCACGCCCAAGAATTTCTTACCTCATGCTCTTCTGACTACACAGATGCCTGTTCGGTTGTGACTGTCTTCTGTGCGCCTGAATCTCCCCGTTTACCTCTCAGGTGCTGTCATCTTTTAAGGACACAGGCAAAACCTGGGCTCTGTCCAGTCTCCTCTGCTGCTGATTACGAGCATGACGGCCAAACTTTCTCACACCTCTTTGGTTTACCAATGCTGCTTGTTTGCCTTGCTATGAGGTCACATATGAGCTCCTCTCAGCCACAGTAAAAACATTATGGGGGTGTCATCTCTAGCAAGAAACGTTTCATGTCACTTAAAGAAAAATATAATTGTCCCTGGAATTAGAGAATTCTGCATGGGACTCTGCTGTTCTATGGAGTATAAAAGAGATTTAATTTTTCTCTGGGGTAAAATCATTTCTCAAGCAATACTTGACTGTTAACTTGCCATTCCATGCTAGTTGTTCCATAGGCTGGAATCTCCCCTCTTCATTCTCACTTCCCTGTTCCTTCTACCAAACACAGGCATCTAATAAGCACAGATTCCAGGGCATTCCCAAGCTTTTGAGCCAGCTCTTATGTGGGCGTGAAAAGACGCTTCTTGGGTTCATAATTCATCTGTGCTTTGGTTCTGGAAAATGAAGCCAGCTACTAGCTGGCGGCTGTATTTGAGGTTTCAAAGTTTACTTTGAGAAAATGTAGGCAAATAAGCCTACACACATCTTTCTCTTTCCCACAAGGAGAAAGCTGACTGTGTTCCAAAGTGATTTTCCCTTGGGCTAAGAACAAAATGTGGAACACAGCATGGGGATTACTTCAAATTTAATGTTGGAATTTTGTTCCAAATCCACACTCATGACAGCTAAGAAATACTGTACAGTAGTATGTTTACAATATCTAACAAATGTCACTTTGATGCCATCATCTATGAATTACTCAGAGACTAGAGAGCATGTACCTACACTCAAATAATTTGCTTCTTTACTCATTCAATTAAATAGCTAATGCCTAAAACAAGATTTCAGACAAGTAGAAGCAATGTGATTTAAATTTGAAATGTGATATAATTCTGTTAATAGCACCACACTTTCATATTAAAGAGGGCAGACCACAGCACTACATATTTTAAAAATCCTTAACTCCATTGTATAGATCTGTGAAATTTGTTTTCCCATGAAGAAAAACTCACGCTTCTCAAAAGTATCTTTCATGTTAATATGACTTATTTTAGTCTGTCAGTCTTTACGCATGTAGTTTCCAGTAAACTAAGTTTAAAGGCATAAATGGTTCTGTACTTATGTATGGGTCTATTATTAATATCACAGCTGGAATTTTATAACACTTTGAACTGATCTGAAACAAGCTGGTTGGATAGGTGCATCATTGTTGAAATTACGATAGCCAGTTGTCAGGGAAGCGATAGCTTGCTATGATATTCCATAGTAATATCTGAGCCCCAGAATGAATACGTTGAGAATAAACAGAGCCATGTTGATCAGAAGAAAAACTATAAGAGATCTGACATAAATGTGTGGCAAAGAAAAACCAAAGATTGTAGGAGAGTTTTTAAACTCCAAGAAAATCTAAACATAAAATCTAAATGACAAAGATTTTAAAAATACACAAGGCAGAGCATGTAAAGAGAGAGAGAGGGAACAAAAGTAAACTATAAAGAAGGAATATGTGCTTTCTGATTTGCCTCAAGGTCAATGGGAAGGCCCCTTGGCTGTCCTGTCAGACAGCTGTCTTTATAGCAACTGACTCCAAAATCATACCATGACTTGCCATCACAATGTGGTATTATATTATTCAAGTAAAAAAAAAAAATCTCAAGGAAGGAACAAGTCCCATTAGAATTTCTATTTCCATTCAATATCAATTCCATATTTGACTCTCCAATCCTTTTGCTTTTCTAAATATGGAGCCAAGTCGATACCCCATCCTAGAATTCACTTCCACGATTTCTCTTAATGTGAGCAGCCAGTGATTAAAAGACAAAGATCATTCCATCCAGTGGAATGCAATGATTCCACAGCACAGTCAGCACAGACACAGACAGATGGAGGTAAATAGTCTATGGATTTTAATCCACCTCTAGGTGACAGAAGACTATTATAGCCACACGCACCAAAAAAAGTCAGAACTCTACACTTGCGATGGTTATAAACTTCAAATGACTGTTTTGTTTTGTTTTTTTAATCTTGTAGCCGTAAAACAAGCACTGTAATTCTCAGGTTGTAGATTGGGCCAGTTTTTAAATCCACATGTATAATTCTTTATTTTTACCACATTACTGCAACCCAATTCATACACCCATGGCTGATACACACGCTGGTCTGAAGTTTCTGTTGGCACGAGCTGAGTGGTGACAGATTTCTTCATTTTTGAATATCTTCCCAGCCCGACAAGCTCGATTCTGCACCAACTCACAGCATATGCGCTTGTCCTACACTTTTCAAAGACAGCACCATTTTAAGGCACCACTTTCGCCTGAGTGCAGCTCTTTTACCTCCTCACCTATGCATTTGCTTTGCCTTTGTTTCTCAAATGAACACGTAAAAGGCAACTGACTACACAGATGGTGAGCAGGAGAAAGTGGCAGAGACATCAGGCTGCCCCTGAACTGGAGCAATTCCCTAACAGACACCAGGCAGGCCGAGATCGAAGACGCCACCACCCCAGGATACCCTGCCCTGACCCCCAGAACCGCGAACGCAGGACTTCACTGCCTGTACAAGGCAAAGGCGCTGTGGGAGATGCAAATAAGGGTACCAATCACTTGATTCTGTGTCAATTAAAATCCCTTTCTCTTTTTGATATTGAGCTGCATGAGCTGCTTGTATGTTTTGGAGATTAATCCTTTGTCAGTTGATTCGTTTGCAAATATTTTCTCCCATTCTGAGGGTTGTCTCTTCATCTTGTTTATGGTTTCCTTTGCTGTGCAAAAGCTTTTAAGTTCCATTAGGGCCAATTTGTTTATTTTTGTTTTTATTTCCATTTCTCTAGGAGGTGGATCAAAAAGGATCTTGCTGTGATTTATGTCAGAGAGTGTTCTGCCTATGTTT
>NC_041220.1:151688233-151703078 GCF_002837175.3 Physeter macrocephalus | reverse complement strand
GAGTTTTATAGTGTCTGGCCTTACATTTAGGTCTTTAATCCATTTTGAGTTTATTTTTGTGTATGGTGTTAGGGAGTGTTCTAATTTCATTCTTTTACATGTAGCTGTCCAGTTTTCCCAGCACCACTTACTGAAGAGGCTGTCTTTTCTCCACTGTATATTCTTGCCTCCTTTATCAAAGGTAAGGTGACCATATGCGGCTGGGTTTATCTCTGGGCTTTCTATCCTGTTCCATTTATCTATATTTCTGTTTTTGTGCCACTACCATACTGTCTTGATTACGGTAGCTTTGCAGTATAGTCTGAAGTCAGGGAGCCTGATTCCTCCAGCTCCGTTTTTCTTTCTCAACATTGCTTGGGCTATTCGGGGTCTTTCATGTTTCCATACAAATTGTGGAATTTTTTGTTCTAGTTCTGTGAAAAATGCCAGTGGTAGTTTGATAGGGATGAAATCTACATACAATAAATACAGGAGAGGGTGTGGAGAAAAGGGAACCCTCTTGCACTGTTGGTGGGAATGTAAATTGATACAGCCACTATGGAGAACAGTATGGAGGTTCCTTAAAAAACTACAAATAGAACTACCATACGACCCAGCAATCCCATGACCTGGACATATACCCAGAGAAAACCATAATTCAAAAAGGCACCTGCACCCCAATGTTCATTGCAGCACTCTTTACAATAGCCAGGTCATGGAAGCAACATGTGGCACATATATACAATGGAATATTACTCAGCCATAAAAAGAAACAAAATTGAGTTATTTGTAGTGAGGTGGATGGACCTAGAGACTGTCATACAGAGTGAAGTAAGTCAGAAAGAGAAAAACAAATACCATATGCTAACACATATATATGGAATCTAAAAAAAAAAAAAAAAAAAAAAAAGAAAAAAGAAAAAAAATGGTCAGAAGAACCTAGGGGTAAGACAGGAATAAAGATGCAGACCTACTAGAGAATGGACTTGATGACACGGGGAGAGGGAAGGGTAAGTTGGGACAAAGTGAGAGAGTGGCATGGACATATATACACTACCAGACGTAAAATAGATAGCTAGTGGGAAGCAGCCGCATAGCAGAGGGGGATCAGCTAGGTGCTTTGTGACCACCTAGAGGGGTGGGATAGGGAGGGCGGGAGGGAGAGAGGGAGATGAAAGAGGGAAGAGATATGGGGACATATGTATATGTGTAACTGATTCACTTTGTTATAAAGCAGAAACTAACACACCATTGTAAAGCAATTATACTCAAAGATGTTAAAAAAAATAAAACAAAATAAAATCCCCTTCTCTTAGTGGGTCTAATCCTGTCACCCAAGTCCTTCACAAGCAGAGCTTTTTCTCTGGCTGTTAGCAGAAGGGGAAGTCAGAGATATTCCAGGCATAAGAAGGAGTCAATGTATTGCTGCTGCCTTGGAAGACAGAGGGCCACATGCAGGGACAGGTGGGAGGTGTCTAGAAAGGTGTCTAGAGTGTGGCCACCGCCCAAAGTCCAGTAATAAAGCAAAAACCTGCATGCTACAACGGCAAGGGGCCGGGTTCTTCACCATGGGAATGGGCTTGGACACAGAGCCTTCTCCAGAGCCTGCAGCCAGAAGCCTACCCTGCAGGGCACCATGTGACTTTGGCCTTGTAAGACCCTAAGCAGAGAATCCAGCAATATCTTGCTGCGTTTTTGACGTACTGAACTGTGAGCTAATAAACAGATGTTAAGTTCCCACATCTAAGGTCGGCAGTAGAAAACTAATACCAATGTCTTCCATTACAACTTAGGATCTGCTAGGTATAAAATAAGCTACAATGATGCAATGTAAAACACAAGGAATATAATCAATATTTAATAACTTTGTATGGAGTATAACGTATTGAAATATTGCACTCGTTTGCTGTACCCTTGAAACTAATATGATACTGTGAAGTGAACTATACTTCAGTGAGAACAAAACAAAACAAAATAAACCTCCAAAAAACCTTAGGATCCGCTCTTTTGAGATGAGCCTGAGCAATAAATGTCTATTTGGAGATTAATCCTCTCCCCTTTCTTACAGTGAACAAATCACACTGCTTCTACTATCTACACATTTCTTAAATCCATCCCCTTCTTGATTCTCAGCCTGGCAACTTTCATCTAAACTTCTCCTCTTCTCTTCTCATCTCCAGCCTCTGCTCTGAGCTCCCTCTAATAATCCACTGCTAGATTCATCACCAGAAACATAGCTGTGACCATGCTCCGCTGCTAATTAAAAAAAAAAAAAAAAAAAGAGGAATCATCATTACCTCCTTTATTAAGTAGGAAACCATCCTGTTGTAACTCAAGCTCTCCAAGACCTGACTCCACTCTTCCTTTCTGGCATTATTTCCCTTCTAGTGACATCAAAGTGTTGGCTCCAGTCAAACCTATGCCTTTGCTGTTTTTGCAGCATGTTCTAACTTGTGCCTTTGCACAGGTGGGTCACTGGTATACCTGCCAAGATGCTGCCCATTCTTTACAGCTTAGCTCAGATATCACCTGCCATGTGAGGATCTCGTGCATGGTAGGAGTGTCTCTTCTACTGCGGGTTTCCATGGCCCAGGGATGTAGCCCTGGGCAGTCTATGCCTCATGATCTAGCATGTCTTGTAGCCTTGACAAGCTCACAGAAGGCAAAATCTATACTAGATTCATCACTGTATTCCTTGGTTCAATGCCCTACGTTATGAAGATTCCCCAAGAGGATGAATTTATGCAAGCTGTAAAGAATATCTAAGCATGTGGGAGTCTCCTCAAAATACACAGGCAGTACGCACTTCAGTTCAAAAACTGCCAGAGTACAGGACATCCTGCACGAGATGATCTGTGTTTCTGTTGTGGTTGTGCTGGTTCACTTTTGGAAGAAAGGAAAAACAGGAAAAAAGAAAGGGAGATTGGATTCAAGTGGTGGAAAAATACCAAATGCTAAGAGTGGCTAACTTCCTGTGAGCAGACGAAATGAAATATAAAATATCTTATTTTTATACCGTGCATATTTCACAAATGATTTCTTTATTGTTATTTCACATACTATGGCTACTAGTATTAGCAATTCCCAGGCTGATGTAATGAGTCGTAGGTAAAAATGCCCAGCCGACGTTTCCTCTATTTTCTCAAACTTCTAACAATGAGCAGTTCATTGCCACAGGCATCCTTTGCTCTTTAACTTCCAGTCTAATTTAGGCAAACAGTAGGGGTCAGATGGTAAATGTATTAGATGAAAGTACGACAGATATAAAATCCAAAGTCTAAATAAGAGTCCTTACTTGAGAGGCACTTTCTTTGCTTTTATTTGAAAAGCTAAGGGACAGTCTATAGTTCTGCAGCCCTGAATTCATTAGGCGGGATCCAACCTTCCATTTCCATTATTTCAGAAAACAGTGAAAACAAAACTATTGATATTTAAAATAAAACTGTTGAAAAAGTAGGTGTTTGAGAGGTGCTTTCATATTTAAAAAATCAACCTATTTTTCTTAAAGTCCATACAAAAATATTTTTATGTTCTCTGCTTTCAGACATAAGGCTATATTTTTATTTGTGAAACTTAATTCCAATAAAATTGCGTCAAGTTTTAAGTGATTAATGTAAATGTCACATGAAATGGAACTATTTCATAGGAATGAGCTGTCATTTGTAATGAAATGTTTTTGTTTGTGAATCAAATTTCAAAAATGGCATATGTTATTTGTGTCTTAAATGTTTTCCCTGTATTAGAGAGGAAGAATATAGAATATTCAAGTAGAAGGAATACTACAGACCATTTATTCAATCTCTTCATTTTACAAGAAAAAGAGTCAGTGAAATGAGGGGTTATTGGGCAAATTATGTTCTCTGTGTCTTAGTTGTGAATCACCAAATTGCACTGCATATACATGAAATGTGTCGATGGAAACACAGGTTCCTGTAAATTAAATTATTTAAACATAAACTCTCAGTATCTTCTGGTTCAACATTGTGGATGGAGAGCAAACAGAGGTCTTCCCTCACTCCCAGATGCCCATTTAAAAAGAAAAAAAACCCAGGAAGGAATCCATAATTGGAAAGAAAAATGGAAGAAGTTTAACACTGAACAACAGATTTCAATAGGTTTCTGGAAGGACTCTTAATGTCAGAAAGTGAGCAGCGCACCAGAACATGTGTTTCATTCTCCAATGTCAATCAGATTCAGAGAACAAGAAGAGGCTAGTGGGTAGGGAAAAGGAGCTGGGTGATACTGCTGCCTAGAAGGGAAAGTTCACAGTTTCTCCACCTGCCTTCCACGTGCCGGCACAAAAACAAACAAACAAAAACCAAAGGACTCCTCTCTTTATAATTGGAAAGACTACCTGCAGAAAGTGAGTAATTAGGGTGAGTTTTGATACCCCAGAGAAAATGATATCCTTATTCCATCATTCAGGGGCTCTGTGACATTGAATGCAACCCTCAAAAGCTCAACCCTTCAAAACCTGATAGCTCACAAACCCTGAGCACCTGGAGAGCTCTCACTTTCCCTGGAGAAAACTGAAGAAAACAAAACATCAGGAAACCACAGCGAAAGAAACTCACAGCATCCACCCAGTATAATCAACCTCGTCTTCTGAAAACCGAAAGTCCACAGTCAAAAAGAAGAAAAATGGTATATATGAACCTGTTTGCAAGGCAGAAATAGGGACACAGACATAAAGAACAAACATATGGACACCAAGGGGGGAAAGTGGGGTGTGTGGTGAATTGGGAGATTGGGACTGACACATATACACTAATATGTATAAGACAGATAACTAATGAGAACCTGATGTATAGCACAGGGAAGTCCACTTCACTTTGCTGTACACTAGAAACTAATACAACATTGTAAAACAACTATACCTCAGTGAAAAAATGTAAAAAGTTAAAAAAGGAAATGACTTGGGCACACTAAGGTCAAAAACAGGTATGACTTATGAAATTAGAAAATTTCATCAACCAACAAACTGACGATTGCCCAGCATATGGCATGGAATAATGTTTATAACAGGCTACCTAATAGACAAATGTATATTACTAGGAAGTTGTCAAAAAAAAAAAAAAAAAGAAATCAGGCAGAAGCTAAGGTAAAAGATTATGTAAATTTAACATAAACACTGATCTCAAAGAAAATAGACATGATTTAGGGAAGAGAATGTAAAACACACTGACTTAACCCTCAGCAACATTCTAGGTGTTTTGCATCCATTAGCAAAGATTAGATTTAAATGAAAAAGAAATAATGAAGATGCCAGAAAGAATACTTGAAAATTAAAAATATAAGGATGGAAATAATTCACTGGAATGATGGACGACAAGGTAAGGAAACTCCTAGAATGTAAACCTAAAAGATAAATGTATACTATTTGACATATAAGCAATTTACTTGCTCAATCGAGAGCTTGTATTGTACTGGTAGGATTTTTAGAAAGAAAACCAAAGGGATTACATTATTTTAAAAGACATAACATTTGAAAAGGGGTTTTAGGTCAAAGGTAAGAGGAATGAAAGAGAAGTCATGCCCTTGTGAAATCTCAGAACCTCAAGAATTAAATCAACTCCCAAAGTGGTAGGACATACAGTCAGTGTAGATTATCTACAAAGTCATGCTATGGCCTGATGAAAGCTTTGTTCTTGTTTTCACCTTTTAGAATCAAGTCACAGAAAAAGCACAAAAGATCAAACTGTATTTCCAGAACAAAATCTAGGTGTCATAAACACCTGACAATGGATAATTAAATATATGTATTTTATAAAATATTTTATCTAATTTTATTACTTTACAATTATTATATAAAATAGTATATAATTATTTAGGAATTATATAAAAATACATATATCCATCTCCAAGAGGTAGAAGATCAGATAAGAACTGGAGGAAAAGTAGGGGTGTTAGAATTCTCACCTTATTTAATGGAGAATCAACAGAAAGTGTCAAACGGAAAAATACATTTTTTAAGTTCCAAAGTTCATCAGTGGGCTTCCCTGGTGGCGCAGTAGTTGAGCGTCCGCCTGCCGATGCAGGGGACACGGGTTCGTGCCCCGGTCCGGGAGGATCCCACATGCCGCGGAGCGGCTGGGCCCGTGAGCCACGGCCGCTGCGCCTGCGCGTCCGGAGCCTGTGCTCCGGGAGAGGCCACGACAGTGAGGGGCCCGCGTACCGCAAAAAAAAAAAAGTTAATCAGTAAAAACAATTAGAGCTGTCAGACAGAAACTGATTAATAACTGCCTAGAGAATATTGTCGTAGACAGAATAACTCCATCCTCCTATCATGTCCATGCTCCAGAAACCTATGAATAATATGTCACCTTATAGGGCAAAAGGGACTTGGCAGACGGGATGAAATTTAGGATCTCGAGACAGAAAATTATTCTAGATGATCTGGGCGGGCCCAGTGGAATCACAAGTGCCCCTGGGAGAGGGACGCAGGACAGTCAACGGTGGAAAGATGACGTAAGGAAAGAAGCAAAGATTAAGTGATGTGCTTGAAGACAGAGGAAGGGGCCACGGCGTTAGGAATGCAAATGTCCTCTAGAAACTGGAAAAGGCAAAGGAACGGATTCTTCCCTGGAGCCTCTGGAAGGAATGAAGCCCCACCAACACCTGGATTTTAGTCCAGGGAGACCCATTTAAAACTTCTGACCTCCAGACCTGTAAGATAATACGTGTGTGTTGTTTTAAGCCACTAAGTGTGTATTTGTTTGTAAGAGCAGCAAGAGGAAACCAATGCAAGCATGTGCATGAATTAATACGTGGCTGAATAAATGAACGGGGGAATAAATACACTGACAGAGCTGGTTGTACAGAGCGTCTCCAGAAACAGGGACTAGTACCACCGAGGTCCCAGCGTTGCTGAGACCTTTTTTTATATATCTATCATGTCTGGACACACTGCCAGTGTTCAGTGGATAGCTTGCTTCTTGCTCTCTCCTTCTACGTGTTTACTTACTTGATCACCACTGCATACACTCATCGAAACTAGGGGAAGGCAACAGAGAGAAGATGCCCCTCTTGCTATTTGTTTTGAGACATCTCATTAAACTGTTTCTGACTTCTGAGTATGCATACGTTCCCGGCTTGTTACGAAGCAGTAGGATGGTTTCTGAACATTTCCCAAGTTTCCCATCATCACAGCTGCAAACCACGTACCAGCCACTTGAAAAGAAACAAGAACCAGCCAGTTGACATCCTTAGCTGAAAGTGACACCAATCCTTTTGTGAGTCTGTAACCACCTTCTATTAATTTAACATGACGGTGCCTGAAACATTATTTTTTTTCAGACCACGACTGTGGGTCACTTCTCAGGGAAAATGCTCATTTAGAATGCACTATGTGCATTCTGATATTAAACTATAATGCGCAAAGATGTTTCTAAAATATGTCGGAAAATAATTGTATATTTCACACCAGGCCTTGCTAATCTAATAGAAGTGAAATAGAAAAAGACACAAGTATGGAACTGGTTCTATTAATAACTCCAGGCAGGAGTTTCAGCTCAGGTCGCATATTCAAATCAACTCTAGGAGACTTTGGAAATGAAAAGGCATCCTCCCAGCCCTCCCACCATTGAATTAGAATCTCTGGGCATGGCACCCCACAAATAGCATTTTTACAAATAACTCCCTGGTTGACCGTAATGTGCAACCAGGCTAAAGGAAAAATGACTACAAGCAACTAAGCTATTGAGACTCTACATTTGTGGTTTATTGTCCAATGAATATAAGGATTTTCTGGCCCTGTTTCATCACACCTATAACACTAGTATTGACGTACGCCTCGTTCTTCCTCTCATCTGAAAGCTGTCTCTAATGCATAATATCTTGCCTTTAACATGCCACGTGCTCCATAAGTGTTGTCACAGATATTACTAAATCTGACTCTAAAATAACTCTTGAAATTGATTCACAATCATATAACGGACATATTGGGCCTATTTACAAATTGTAAGGTTGGACCTCCCTAAGAACAGTCAGGCTGAAATCAGGCACACAGATGAATGTTGTTAAAACTGAATTGTGCTACGATGGTTTAAAAATATTTCATTTTGTTTAAAAATTCATGAAACTGTTTGAATCCCTTTTTGAACTCACTTCCCAAATCAACTGGTCCTTATTTTGAACAGATACAATTGAAAAAGTATCAAAAGTAAAGAAAGTAATTTTCAAAATATAGCACCTTGTAAAAAAAATATAGTTCAATCTAATTTTTTCCCCCAATTTTAGTTCACATCTCTTCCAAAGATCTAGTTATTTTCTGGATGTTGGAACATTTTTCTCCATGGTAAGATCACCTTAAATGTCGCATTGTGTGGGAGTTCCGGGGTGTGTTGCTTATTTAATTGGGCGATTTCCCCACCTTTCTCTCCTCTTTCTCATCCTTGGCACAATTTCGGATTATCCATATTTTCAAACACCTGATTGGCTCTCATCCTAGTCTTACAAGCACAGTTTAATAAATTAAAGCGAGCATTCCACATCGCCTGAGAACATCAAAGGAGTCGCTTGGGAGTATCTACTTTCTCCCCTGCATCCTTCACACTGGAAAGGATTAGTAAAAAAAAAAAAAAAAAAAAAAAAAAAGTTACTCTGTAGCACTTACGTAAACATTTTTAAGTGAGCGACAGATTGAATGGTAAGGTGTCCTGTTCGCATAATCTTATGTAAGGATCTCCAGAGTTGATTCTTCTAAAGTTTACCAGCCAATCTTATTTATTTATTTATTTATTTTCAGCCAATCTTAATGCCATTATTCTTAGATGTCTGATATCTCGGTTATGCACTGTCCAAGGATAGACTGATGAGTGTTGAGAACATAAGGTTTAGCAACATTGTTCATAATATTCAAGCTATAAATATTCCTCTGCAATTTCTGTGGCATTTTCTTTCTCTGCACTTAGTTTCCCCTTTGCATTTAACTCTTTTAAGAGATTACAGTAACATGTATCCACCCAAAAGGGATTGTCAAAAAGGGAAAATGACCATTTTCATCAGCATCCTGAGGCAGAATATTTTCTTTTCTATTTGAAAGTTAAAATCATCAATACCTGTTTACTTTTACACATTTAGGTAGAAGGGGAAGATAGGTAATATTTGTTTGATTGCTGACTCAATGTTCTGCTTTAACTTCCTACAAAGTACTAAAGTCTCTGTATCTTTTTTTTAAACAATATGACTCCATGAAAAGGGCACATTGCATTAAATATATTAAAACACAAAATATTCTCAGTGGACCATGAAAAGGATTACAAGTTACGCTCAGCTATTTTAAGAGTAAAATCAGTAACTATTTATGTATTATACTGGGTATACACATGTCCAATTAAATGTATAAATATATTTTACCTTCTATTCCCACAAAAAATATATCGAGTAACAACAACAATGGAAAATGATTACAATGCTTGCCATTCTATTTATAAGACACTGACTCAACTAGCAGTTAATGTGAAAGCCATTTTTCTACTACTCTAGGAAATACACATAACTATGACCATACAATGTAATAAATGGGTCCTTTCGTTAAAACTTACACATATATAAAAGATCGGAGAGAACTATGTCTAAGTATTAACAGACTGTAAAGGTAGAGAGGGCATATGGGTGGTTTTCCATGGATGAAGAGACAGAGCACAGAGGATTCTTAGGGCAGTGAAACTACCCTGAATGATTCTATAATGATGGATACGTGTTATTATACATTTGTCCAAGCCTACTGAAAGTACACCAAGAGTGAACCCTGGGCTTCCCTGGTGGCGCAGTGGTTGGGAATCTGCCTGCCGATGCAGGGGACACGGGTTCGAGCCCTGGTCCAGGAAGATCCCACATGCCGCAGAGCAGCTAGGCCCGTGAGCCACAATTAATGAGCCTGCACGTCTGGAGCGTGTGCTCCACAACAAGAGAGGCCGCGACAGTGAGAGGTCCGTGCACCGCAATGAAGACTGGCCGCCGCTCGTCGCAGCTAGACAAAGCCCTCGCACAGAAACGAAGACCCAACACAGCCAAAAATAAATAGATAAATAAATAAGTTAATTAATTAATTTAAAAAAATGAGTGAACCCTAATGTAAACGATGGACTCTGGGTGGTGATGATGTGTCCATGCGGGTTCACCTTTGATAACAAATGTACCATTCCGGTAAGTGATGTTGATAAGGGGAGAAACTATGCACGTGTGAAGGCAGGAAATATATAGGACATCTCTGTACCTCCCTCAGTTTTGTTGTAAACCTAAAACTGCCATTAAAACATAAAGTCTTAAAAAAAATCACCAGGCAGGATGGCTCTGAGCTCAAGCAGCGTAGAGTCACATGTGGTACATCAGTGTCACCCAGTGCTCTCATCATTGCTGAAACTGGCTCCTTCACAAAACTGAGCTATGGCTCTTGAAACGGCCATCACACACAGTTGATCTTAGCATCTCAGAAGGGGTACAGCATAATGTCTCCTCATCATTACAGGGGCTCCAACTTCTTCCAATGCAGAGTGAGGACCCCCAGGTATCCCTTCAGATTCTCTGGGGTTTTAAATGCTCACGCTTTTGTTTTCCCCCGCCCCGGATTCCAAATGTTTTGGATCCAATATTTTATGCTTACTTCATATGATTAGAGAAATGATATGTCACCTGGGGATTCTAATGGGCCATTTAAGCCTGATAAATAATCATTAAAATATTATCTGGTATCTTAGTCAATGAATAGGCTGGACATTCTCTTTATGCATTACTTTTTTTTTTCCTAACGTAATAACTACTTGATTAATTTGAGAAGGATAAAATCAGAGAAAATTAGAGAAATCAAAATCAGAGCAAAGTTAATATCTAATTTTAGGTTCAATACATAAGCCAGATATTTTAAAAAGCGATGTGCTCGGAGTTCCCTTGTGGCACGGTGGTTAACAATCTGCCTGCCAACGCAGGGGACACGGGTTCAAGCCCTGATCCAGGAAGATCCCACATACCACGGAGCAACTAAGCATGTACGCCACAACTACTGAGCCTGCACTCTAGAGCCCACGAGCCACAACTACTGAGCCCGAGTGCCACAACTACTGAAGCCCGTGCGCCTAGGGCCCGTACTCTGCAACAAGAGAAGCCGCTGCAATGAGAAGCCCGCGCACCGCAACGAAGAGTAGCCCCCGCTCGCTGCAACTAGAGGAAGCCCATGCATAGCAACAGAAGACCCAACACAGCCAAAAATAAATAATAAAAAAGATCCCACATGCCACAACGAAGACCCAATGCAGCCCAAAATAAATAAATTTTTTTAAAAAACCCTGTATGTCATAAAATGGGATGTACTCCAGGTGCACAGTAGGAGAAGAAAACACCACAATGCTTTCAGAAAGGACTATCACAAGAACCATGAAGAAAATGTTAAACATCATTAATAAAGCACTTGCCCTATTTTGCCACTGGACAAAATATTTTATTTATAAAGTGTCCTAATAACATTCGTGTTTGATATATGTGTGTCTACCATCATTTTACCAATAAGAAACTAAACTTTGAAGGGCTACGTGAAATGCTGAAGGCACACTGCTCCAGGAATGAGGTGGGATTCACTGCGAGGCCTTTCCTTACCGATCCACTCTTGCGTCTTGTATCCAAATGTTTTACTCATGCTCTTGAAACAATCCCAGTAACCTCCCTCCCAAACCTTTATCAAAAAGAAACTGTTGTAACAAATCAAAAGTTGGGTGCATCGAAATATTCATAACAGTAAAAATTGTGAAGTACCAACAGAAGGGAAGAGCAAACAAGGTTTGGTATATTGATCAAAAGACAAGAATTAACTTATGATTTATAATTCTGAAATGCATTCAGTATTGTAGAAAATGATGCTGATAAACTAGTAAACAAAAAAGCAGACTAAAACATTTTATGAAGACTATATTTCTAATATATGAAACACAACTCTCATGCAACATTTAAAAATCATTTAAAATGTAATTTTAGTACGTGAGAATTCTGTTTGGGGGGATCAAACCATTTTATTGAGGGGCTTTGGGCTTTTGACATTGAAAATATTAGTGTTAGTTGTATGTAATTTGAACTTAATGAAAATCTTCAAAGAATCCAATTTAGGTGTGATTAACAAAACAGAGACCCATTAAGCCTGGAGTCTTATAATGAAAAAAAATAATAATACCATTAAGGTACCCTTTTGCCATTTAACAAACCCTAGAGAAAGTGTGAGGTATCTTTTGCTATAAACAACCTTTGCATTTTGGAATCGTTGGTGTAACCTCTCTGAATATGCTTCATTACCTGAAAAAGGAGGGGTTTGGAGGCGATCTCTTAATTTGCCTTTAGTGGTAATATTCCATGAATTTATAAATCCAAGGAACATA
The DNA here is from genome assembly GCF_002837175.3 of Physeter macrocephalus. Classification (NCBI taxonomy): domain Eukaryota; kingdom Metazoa; phylum Chordata; class Mammalia; order Artiodactyla; family Physeteridae; genus Physeter; species Physeter macrocephalus. The sequence continues at coordinate 151,690,737 of NC_041220.1, read as the reverse complement.
AAAAAAGAAGCAAATTCACCAGCATGGTACTATGTGTAATAATAAGAGAACAGTTTTAGAATAAGTGAAATAATCAAAAACACTGAACTTGGCCCATTTCAGCTAAGGATAAATTACATACCCCTGTATAGATGTGTAAGAAGGAAGATTATTTTTCTATTGATGGATACTTGGACAGTTTCCAGGATGGGGCTGGAAATCAAATATTCAAATGGAAAGTCTACTTCATGTGTGTACCTGTTCCTTGACTTAACCCAAGCAAACGATGGCCAAAAAAGTGAGGCATGACATGGACGATGGAGATGTAGTCATGCAGGATGAATTTCTTTAAATCCTCTTTGCTATCTTGAAGCTTTTATTTTTTGCCTGTAGTTATACATTCAAACCCTTTAAAAAGGAGTGGTCCACAGCCAATGCCTCTGTGCTCAACATTAACTAAGTATGCAGATCAATTCCAGGATGTTCAAACCAAGCAGTTACACACGAGATACACTGAACTCATCTATATGCAGTTTCATTCTCTTCTGAATACTTTTTTATATTCTTCCCATCTGTTACGAACACAACTTCTATAAAGAGCGACATCTCATACAATTCTATTTATCTATGGATTGCGCTTGATCCTAAAGATCCTAAAGCTTCTTAGGAGTACGATTTTAGTGGCCACAAGTAACATGCCCTTTTGAATAATTACGTACCTTCTTCCCGGTCTTGGATAAGAGTTAAGTCCTTTCCTCTTACCTCACTAGTTTACAAAGTGCCCAGTCTAGATGGCATCCATACCTCACAGGCTAATGTTAGGAGGTTCTAAAAAATGGTCAAAAACAACACTAATATACTGACCAGACTTCTGGACCTACTTGAAAGAATGAACTTGACACATTTTTCCAAGGAAGCCAAGAAGAAAAGTGATTTCGGAATTTTGGGTTTGTGGAGTGGCCTAGATGTAAATTTCTTTTTAAGTGATTGAATTTCATCTTGTCTGAAAAACTAAAATAACAGGAAATAACTAACACCAAGAATTGAATTTCAAAGGCGATAACAGCACAGTACGATTTTTAAATGTCTCCAATTTTATTTGAAAACCAAATAGGTATTATATTTTCGTAGCATCAAACTAGACAAATAGGTCTGTGACAGCAGATATCCTTAATTCTAAACTTTTCCCTCAATTTGCCTTCTTAGGAATACCGACTCTATTACATGCAGGATGTTCCAACAAAGACCATCACTTTTGAAGATATAAAATGACGACTACAGTCCATGTCTGTCTTCAGTTCAATTATCTGGTATATTATCTCCATGTTATCTATCTGCAGGGTGCCATGATGAAAATTCGTATACTCACTCTTTTTTCAGCAAATATTCCTTGAGTCTCTGTCTCTGAGCTAAAAAAAAGTGATTATTATGGTGGTGACAGAGACTCACGAAGTTGTTTTTGTTGTTTGCTTTTAGTGAAAAATGACTGTAAAGATTTAATCTTCTTCCAGGTTTTCAGACAAGAACATGCTTGAGGCATATGTGTTTTAAGACTTCCAAATCTCTACATGACCATCCCTTAGAGCCTTTAACTGAATACCTTTATGTAAGAATTTAAGTCTACACCTCATTCTCTTTGTAAATGAAGGACACAGTGACTTTATCTTTGATAGAACTTTGAGTTTTCTTATTTTCACCTTAGAGTCTTATTTTCTCCGTGTGGTTTTCAACTGACTAGCCTACAAAGGATTTATTCTCCAAGTTACTGGTCACTTTATTGCTTGAATCTGAGAGGCCCCTTGAACTCTTCCAAATATCAGAAAAATGTCACTACTGGTGTTGGATTAATACTAAACCTTCTTACAGTCATTATGAATTTCAAATAATTTAAATGAATTTACATGAAGCTCACGTAATTTATTGTCGGACGTATTAGTGCCTGAACGCTGGAAGGCGAGACACTCTTTCTCAAATGCCTATATTCACAATCTTAGTACCCGGTTTTATTTTTTTTAGCCACTTACAATAATACCTTTGAAGACTTGGAAGGTCTTCATTCCTGGAACTGTTCATACACAGCTGGATGTACATGTAGCAGAAATGTAATAGCAAGTTTCCAAACAGTGGCAAATTTTAGTCTAGAAAATATTTAACTTCCCTTCAAATACTCACCTATTCTAAGGTTCTGTGAGACTAAGGATGAGTGTTTTTGCTTGACTTGCATTCTGAATCCTCCTTGGGGAATAAAAGGTCTCACCTTTATTTCCAGGGATCCAATAAATACAGAACTGAGATCTCAGGGATTGACCCAATACGCTGATGACCTGTCACTGAGACAGAACTATAATCTGGATAATTAATGTATATCTATACAAGCAATTTCATTTAAAGGGCGGATAATCTTCCACTTTATTTTTGTTTTTTTGTGTTTTTTTTTAACATCTTTATTGGAGTATAATTGCTTTACAATGGTGTGTTAGTTTCTGCTTTACAACAAAGTGAATCAGTTATACATACACATATGT
>NC_041220.1:151663083-151688189 GCF_002837175.3 Physeter macrocephalus | reverse complement strand
CGAGCTGATCTCCCCGTGCTATGCGGCTGCTTCCCACTAGCTATCTATTTTACATTTGGTAGCGTATATATGTCCATGCCACTCTCTCATATTTTTGTTTTTTAATGATGATCCTGCTTACACAGAAAATGTAGTTAATTTTGCTTTTACAAAATGCAAAGAAGCCAGAGGCAAGCAGATGAAGCTTAGCACCCCCTTTTGTTATTTTGCGCAATTTGTTCTTGAAATATTTCAATGTTTCAATAACAAAGTTATTTCTTATGCAGTGAATCTTTGCCAGCCAGGCACAGGAAGACGAGAACAGGGCAGTACTCAGCACTCTGACCTCAGAAGACACAAGAAAATCTGTGGTTCCCATACCCCAGAATTTTCTTCCAAAACTAACTAAAAGGGATGTTCAAAACTAACAGACTTTGGGACTTCCCTGGTGGCACAGTGGTCAAGAATCCGCCTGCCAATGCGGGGGACATGGGTTCCAGCACTGTTTCAGGAAGACACCACATGCCGCGGAGCAACTGAGCCCGTGTGCCACAACTACTGAGCCTGCGAGCCACAGCTACTGAGCCCATGTGCCACAACTACTGAACCCCACGTGCCTAGAGCCCGTGCTCCGCAACAAGAGAAGCCACTGCAATGAGAGGCCCGCACACCACAATGAAGAGTAGCCCCTGCTTGATGCAACTAGAGAAAGCCCACGTGCAGCAACGAAGACCCAACACAGCCAAACATACATACATACACAAATAAAGAACTAACCGACTTTAAAAACCAAATTAAATATAAAGGTTGGTCATAGGCTTGAGTCAGTTTCCTCACCTATTCCCATCTCTATTTTTAGGTTCCTCAAATGGAGGTGAAAAGTAGCCCCTGCTTGATGCAACTAGAGAAAGCCCACGTGCAGCAACGAAGACCCAACACAGCCAAACATACATACATACACAAATAAAGAACTAACCGACTTTAAAAACCAAATTAAATATAAAGGTTGGTCATAGGCTTGAGTCAGTTTCCTCACCTATTCCCATCTCTATTTTTAGGTTCCTCAAATGGAGGTGAAATATACATTTCACAGATGGATGACATATACTTAAAACAGCCATAACATGTATTTAATAATAAGTGACTCTATAATATAGGTTTCCTCTTTACAAAATTCCACATGAATTTCTTTTTTTTTTTTAATTGAAGTATAGTCGGGCTTCCCTGGTGGCGCAGTGGTTGCGCGTCCGCCTGCCGATGTTAGTTTCTGGTGTACAGCAAAGTGATTCAGATACATATATGTGGTTTTTTTTTTTCTTTTTCAGATTCTTTTCCATTATAGGTTATTACAAGGTATTGAATATAGTTCCCTGTGCTATACAGTAGGGCCTTGTTGTTTATCTATTTTATATATAGTAGTGTGTATCTGTTAATCCCAACCTCCTGATTTATCCCTCCCCTCCTTTGCATACATTTGCTCTCTACATCCGTGAGTCTGTTTCTATTTTGTATATAGATTCACTTGTATATTTTAGATTCCACAATAAGTGATATCATATGGTATTTGTCTTTCTCTGACTTACTTCACTTAGTATGATAATCTCACATAATGTTTCTAAACAATTCTGGAAACAAAGTCTACTCCTTCAGTCCACAAAGGCTGCTGAGCACCTACTAGGTGTTAAGTAATGGGGATACAAAAAAAAAAAAAAGAGTGTGTCATACCTATAAACAGATCACTGTAATCAACAGAAAGATCTACTATCCACCCACCTATCTCTGTGTCCACCTGTATATCCACCTACTCACCTCCCTCCCTCCATATATATCAGGAGAGTCACAAAGGAACAGAGGGAAAGCACTTCTCTTTGCGGGGAGTCAGGTTAGGCTTCACCACACTAGTGAGAAGTAAGCTTTCTCCACCCAGACAAGAAGAAATCCTATTTCAGAGGGAACAGCATCTGCGAAGCTATTTAGGAACAGACATTGTGCTCGAGGCTAATCATATACAATTTGGTGGTGATTACAGCCAAAGGAAGTAGGGCCTTTTTACTGCTATATTACGATACCAACACTCTGTGTCTTATTAAAACAATAATTTTATTATCTCTCATGATCCTGTGGGTTAACTGGGCTCAACTAGGCAGTTCTTCCTCAACGTGATACTGGCCGAAGCTGCAGCTCTCTGAAGGGGCTCAACTGGATGGGAACATTTAAGACGGTTTAGTCATCTTTCCGGCAGCCTGTCAGGGATGCCTGCAAGGCTGGTTGGTCTCTGCTGAAATGTATCAATATATAGTCTCAGGGCCTCTTCCTGAGCCTCTCCCGGCTGTCTCTCCAGCAGGGAAGTTGGATTTCTTACATGGTAGGCTCAGGGATTACAACATCACGAAAGTAAAATCTGCAACACCTTCCTGAGACTGAGGCATGCACGGGCACACCACCAAGTAGCCACATGCCACTGGTAAAGGAAGGTCACAGAGAGCCCAAATTCAGGGGGGAGGGGACTACATTAGGGCTTGCATACAAGAAGTCGCAGTTCAGTGGGAGTTATCTCTGGAACCAGCATCTAATATCTGGCTTCCAAATATTCACTTCTCTTCCGAGACCCCAAAGTCATGTCACTGCAGAGTCAAGGTCAGGCTTAAGTTAGAAGAGCGTGTCTCCTAAGTAACCTTCAGGTGCAGAGAGGTTTGCTTGGGTGCGGCCCCTCTTGATCTGAAGGCACGTGAACTGAAGTGATGAGTCATTTGCCTCTCAGATGTAAACATACAACCATGACACAGGCAGACAGGCGGGAGAACCGCCACAGGCACATTAGGATGAACGCTCAAGTTTCATACAGACTTTTCAACTACATGAAAATTCTTAGGAACGACCGAGTGACAATGGCCCTTCTTAGCACTCATATTTTGGTTTTGATATACCACTGCCTATTTCAAGAAGGCAGAGTTTCTTAGAGAAATGACTGCTTCTCGTTCAGGACCAGGGGTTAAACAAGATGAGACCAGAACACCTGGACAAAGCAGAGAAATAAAGATACCAAAGACTAGCAGGGTTCTGTCAAAAAGACGCAGTGGCCAAGTTGAAGGAGCTTGCAATGGCCGAAGCTGAGCCAGTCTGAGCTTCAGTAAGGATAGATTTGTAAATGAGTGAAACCCAACAAATATATTTAGATCCGAGAATTTATAAATATATTTAAAAAATAAAACTAGTTGATCACACTGTGAATATGAGAGGTGGCCAATTTATTACCTTGAAAATCTAAATGTATGTCTTGCTTTTTCCATGTAAGCAACAGAATGTTAGCAGAGAGTTATACTTTTACTACAGTTAAATAAATGAATAAATAAAGTCATCAGATTAGAACATCACCATTTTGCAGGCCTCAATGAATTCATGGATATAGGCATTGAATACCAAATGCTGATAAGAGCAAAAAGATTAAAAGCCAGAAAACATGCATCTCCTGATGAAAGAATTCAACTCCAGCAACAGTCTTGCCAAACGGACCAAATCTGATTTTGATCGAGCCTCTGAATTCACCTGATGATCATCAGGAATCGCAGGGAACAGAACAACCTGTTGAACCGCAGCTTAAATATACACTAAGTAACACGCAGACTGTGGAAAACACTGCGATTCAAACAACCCAGGTTCTTCAACAGATAAGCTGTAACAGGGAAAAAAAAGGGGGGCAGAATAAGCAAGACTGCAATTTAAAGACACGCAGACCAACCCCTAAGCAGCGCACTCCCTAATACCCGCAGCGTTCCAACAAAGGGAAGGATTTATGAGCGGCACGTCATCTAGCCTGACATTCTCGCGCTGTCTGCAAAGCTTTGCTGGGTGCAGCTCCGTGTGGCCTCTCCTGTCTTTCTCCTTTAAGGAAGGAGAGAGTTTAGTAAGACTAAACCTGTGAAATGATCCACAATTACCCTCAACTTTTAACAGTGGCATTAGGATGGACAAAGAATTTGGCCCAGGAGGGAGCGGAGGAAGTTTTTCAAGAAGACAAGCTCCTTGGTGAAGGCCATGTGCTATCGAAGACATGAAAAGACCAATGGAGTCCATGGTGAGATGAGAGAATGGGAAAGGAATACTACTCTAGTTCTTTCCTTTTCCTTGCTTTTCTGGCTATCAGGAACTTAGGGGAAAGGAAAACTAAAGAGAAATCGAGTCATTCAAGATCTTCTCAGTGAGTTGGGCCACCCAGAGAGCCCCACATGAAGTTTACCTCCCTGCCCTTGGAGAAGGAAAGCTGGGACCAGATACCAAGTCTCCCTCCCCTTTTCACTTTCTGCGAGGGGTTGTGGAAACCTCAGGGGAAGCAGTGTGGCCAGAAGGAGAACCAAGCTGACTGTGTAATGAAAGGAAAGGCTCCAAGGGTTTCATTTGAATTCAGAGAACAACCAGATACCTGAGAGTAGCACCTTCCAGGGGGAGAAGCCATCCCCTACAGAAAAGAGTAGAATTCTGCTGTGCAAAGAATGGCATGTCCCAGAAGGGCAGAGACCAACCCTCCTTGAATCCAAGGGCTCAAGAAGACAGTATTTAAAACCCATTCCATAGAAAAAACAAGGGGAAAGGTGTTGAGAAGCATTTGTTCATGTCCCATAAGGAGAAGCAAAATCTCAGGACACAGCTACCCATGACAAACATGATCAAAATGGAACAGTAAACCAAGAATCTCTGAGAATGTAGGAGGCTGTAAAAATGTCAAGGAAACTGTTCTAAGAGACTGGAAAAAACTGTGATCATGTTTTGCAGTCACAATCACAATGGTAGAACTGTTGTCTCTGGTAACTCTGGAAGACAGAAAATGTACCTAAGAAATTGTTGCACTGGGACAGAGAGCTTTCCGCAAATTACTCTAAGAGGCAGCTGGTCCTTAGTAACTGTGTATGAGAAGGTACTACTATAAAAAGGAATAGATGCAGAAACAGCAGGTTAACTTGGAGACAGAATTTAGAGAAAATAGAGATTCTGGGAACAGCAAAACTGGAAAACAAATATGTGTCTTAACACCACCTTGTTTAGTGAGAAAATGATTCCCCCAGAAAGTTAAAACCCTGGGGAAAAAAAAATCCAGCAAACTACCAGAAAGCTGTAGCCTCAGGGTAAAGACCAAAGCAGGAGTGTAGCACTAAGACCCTGTATTAAGACTTGGGAAATCTAGTAGAACCTGTTGGCTGGGCAAGATAGCTACTAAGAGTGTGAGGGCATTGTTCTAGCACAGCCTTGCATACCCAAAGCAGTGACCGAGTCCAGGAGGAAAGTATATCTCAAAAAGAAGTGCTAACTCCATTCTAGCACCAGCATGGAATCCAATTCATAGGAGACCCTCCAAAATTTTGAGACAGTTGTACTGGCAAAAGTGTTACCAGTCTGGAATAAAACAGAATGACTTAGTTCAAAACGTAAATGTGACCCTCAGCATCCCCAGCTGTGTATGGGCAGGAAGCAGAGAAACTGATAAATCTGTTCAAAGGGTGTATTTTCCCGTTATTGAGCAGCTAAGGAACACACAGAAAAAGAACGAACATTCCAGATGGTGGAGCCCAAAGCACTGGAGAACAACAAACTAGGTAGCCACTTCTGGGAAGCTGACTTAATCTAGAAATATTTCCCACCCCGGGGGTAGGGGCTCTTCAATAATTCATAGCTGTGTAAACAATGAGTTAGATTTGCATATGCTCATATGCACAGCTCTCCGATTTATGTATTTCAAGAAAAGGAAAAGAAGGAAGTTGTCACTTGTCATTTTCAATTTTTTAGTGCTCTATGCATTTTTAAACACGTGTCTACTTCTTAAAGTATCAGTGGTGTCATCTGGATGGTGATATTAGGAATCATTTTCTCTTTTCACTGTACTTCTGTATATTAAAAAATAAACTCATGTTACTGTTAAAAAGCACAACTAATGAAAGAGAAATTCTGATTCTAGGATCTTCTGTTGAAACACTTCAGACAAATATTCAAAGTTTATGAAAAACAGCTGCCATAACCTTGCTTATTTTAGGGAAATAAATGAACCACTTTATTGCCCCAAAGTTGAAGACTGAATTTTTTTCAAAGAATATATACATAAAATATTCTTTAGCCATTAAAATGCTCTAGATGCATTTTATTATCAGCAGCTTATGTTTCTAAATATCATACTAAGTGGTTAAAAAAAAGATCTGTCAGCGGATATAGTTACAATCCAGTTTTTGAATACATATATATGTTCAGTATTTGTATATATATATATACATTCCAATATTCTAGTATTTGAAAAAAAAAATATATATATATATATATATATACACACCTTTCCACTCAGGCAGTAGTATGAGTGCACATACACTTCTAACTTAAATACATATAAAAATAAATCAATTCGATAAAATGTCATAACATTAAAAAATTCCACCAAGTTTAAAATATGTAATTAGCTTTCAATCCTGAACTCTGCCCCTTGTTAGAAGCCAATATGAATGTTAAGTATTAAATGGATTATAAAAAGAAATAACTCACACATTAAATCTTCAGATGAAAACCTAGCATCACTGTCAGTAAGGTGATGATTTCCAAATGTATGAACCCAACTCTTACAACCTATGTGAGCCCTAGAACTGCCTTTCTAATGCTTCTGAGGCACCTCTTCCAGGATATCCCATAAACACTATGTGAAAAAAAATTTATTTTTTTCTCCCAAACCTATCATTTGCACTCTCTAGTATTTAGCTATTTCCCAAGACTATTCTCTGATAATCACCATGGAGTATCGTCATCACAGGCATTAATCAGTATTTATGGTGAGTAACATCTCTGGCCAGTACCATGAGAACAATAATATTTATCTCACGGGGTTGTGGAAGATATTTAAACGCAGTGCCACTAATATGCCCAGAAGAAGCCCTGAGACAAAGTAAGCACTAAATGAACAGTAGATACCATTTAAATTATCATCATTATCATCCTCTTCATTCTTCATGTCACATTTACATATATATGCTTCTTTTGTAACTGGCCACCTTATTTAATATGCTTGTGTTTTCTATTATCATTATCATATAATTCATTATCATTATCATAATGAATTCTTTTGGCTTTCCTATCTTTAAAAAGTTAATTTTGATTTCCAAAATTTTAAACAATTGTATTGGCTAATACTTCCACACTGATGTTAATAATAAAAATGACATCAGGCACCCTTCTTTCTTATTGACTCTAGTGGAACGTTTCTTTCATCATCAAGACATAGTGAGGCATTCTGTTGAAGTTATTTTTATTACTTTCATGTCTATTTTACCTAGAACTTTTGTCTGAAATAGTGGTTGAATTTTATCAAATTTGGGGGGCACTTATTGAAACACCAAAGTTATTTTTTTCATTTTACTTAATAATGTCATGAATTACATTAATACATTTCCTAATACTGAATCATTTTGGTATTCCTAAAATAGATGTTATTTCATCATGGGTTATTACTTCTTAATATACTGCTGGTTTAAAGGTTCACCTAAAGAGTTTGTGTTAATATTTATATAATTGAGATGACACATTTTATGGATGTAACTTTTTTACTTTGTGATTGCTGTCAGATTTTAATATCAGAGTTAATCTACCTTCATACTATTTAATACAACTACTCCTTCTTTTTACGTGGCCTTGGTCCGTTTCAGTACCATAGGGATTACTTGTTCCTTTAAAGCTCAAGAGCATAGGAATCTCACTTTCCCTGTATTATGGGGGAAAACGACCTGTGGAATAACCTTCATCTGTCACTGTGTGAGCAGAGAGTGGAGGGAGGCCTTGACCCCTGTTCTCAGTTGGGCCCACGACTACCAGTCTGTTCACACTTTCCTAACATTTCACCAAGAAAAAGATGCACCTCATAACTTAGCAATATTCTACAGTTTTCCGTATATACTCCACTTTTACATTCTTACTTATCCTTTCTATTTCTCTCTCCCTCCCTCTCCCTTTTCCTCACTGAGACTGGTGTACACAGGATTTCATCTACAGGTTCTGCAATGTGCACCGTGCCTTAGGAAATCAGACTCTACTGGTAATTATCAAGTTTGTTTCTAGACTGTAAGACCAGCTCTAGGACAGCAAATGTAAATCTACAACCTACTAATCCTTGGCTTATCATAAATTGCATGGAGAAATTCACTGGAACCAACATGAAACTATCATTAAAGTGAATATGGTCATCTCGTCCTGGAATAAGACAATGAGAAGCAAGCTCCCAAGCCTCATGAGACCAGAATCAAGAAAACAAAGAAATGAACAAACACTGGGCTCTTTGCAGAACCAAGGCTGCTGCAGTGGACACTGCTGGTTTGTTGTCTGGAGGGTGCTTTGAACCCTGACTCTGTTCTGGGAACTCCCCAGAACGTGGCTCTGCGGTAGGTACGCAGCTGCAGCCCAGCCAAGAGAGACCAAGTCCCTTGTACCCACTGGCAACCACCCGCATCCCTAGTAGAGCCCTAGATCATGAGGATGCCCAGCACTGAGACTAAGAGCTACAGATAACCCCCTGGGTCCATTTGCTCCTCCTCTTTCCTCTGCGCCCAAATAAGTAAGTCCGGGCGAACAGTCTGGATTTCTTAAAATACTTAGTTTGGTCAGCCCAGGTTGGGGAGCTGAACAAGCCAGACTGGTAAAAGCTGATCCTACCGCTGGTGTAGTCAAGTCTTTCCACATCCTTGGAACCAGATCCAGGACTTACACGCTTGGTGAGGTGCACCCAGCATGGAGCACGTGAAGCTGTACTGAGCCACATTTAATGCTCTGACCACAGGGGAACTTTATCATCTCCAAGCTCTCAGAATTAGGCCAAGGGACTTCCCTGGTGGCGCAGTGGTTAAGAATCCAGCTGCTAACGCAGGGGACATGGGTTCGAGCCCTGGTCCAGGAAGATCCCACCAGGATGTGGGTCCCACTTAGACACGGAGCAACTAAGCCCGTGCGTCACAACTACTGAGGCCGTGTGCCACAACTACTGAAGCCCGCACACCTAGAGCCTGTGCTCTGCAACAGGAGAAGCCACCGCAAAGAGAAGCCCGCACTCTGCAACGAAGAGTAGCCCCCGCTCGCTGCAACTAGAGAAAGCCCGCGCACAGCAACGAAGACCCGATGCAGCCAAAAATAAAAATAAATAAATAAATTTATTTAAAAAGAAAAAAAAAGAATTAGGCCAAAATACTTGGCACTTAAACCGACTTTAGTTCCAAAACAGGTGGACAGCAGGTAACTCTACAGAGTCATATGAATCTACCCCATAATCTCCTACAAACACTCCCCTACTTCCTGTTCTGGCCTTATGTGTTCTGTTCTCCACGTCCAGCACCTTCTCTCTTAAGAGGACCGGGGATCAATGGGAACAAGGAGAGTATCGCCAGATTTTAGTTGTGTACATTGCACATTTGTTGAAAGAAACTGGCAGAGTATTCATTTATAAATTCTACCCTGTCTTCCTATTTTCTAAGTACTATTCTTGTTTTTAACTTTATTAATTTTTCCTTCCTCCTATTTTTAGGGCTATCTAGGTCAAATTACTGTAAGGTGTATTTTATCGAATTAGAAACGAAAACAATTCTAAGGACACTCTGGACTGGAATTTTCTCCTTCTAAGGACACTGTGGACTGGCCTGTCTGCCAGTGACGTCTGGAGCTAGCTCACACAGATTTATTAAATGTTCAGGAATTCGGGGAGCCTGCTGTTCAAGGCTGTCATTATTAAAAATTAACATATAAACTTGCAGTCAAAACTCTATTAAAACCACAGTAATAAACAAACAAATGCTGTAATTCTCTCATCATCTCCCTACTTGTTACCTCTGCTTTGGAGGTTATTGGCGTCTATGGTGGAAACACTACATACTGGCGGCTACTGTCCATCTCCTCCCATTTCTGTGTCCAGTGACCATGGTGGGAGCTTGAGATTGGCCGTGGTGGGGGCATTTCCACCACAGAAACTGGCAAGTGCTACAAATCAGGACTTTATTGTTTCGATGATTTCCTAAAGAAAATGCTGGAGAAAATAATACGAGTGTAGATTAACCATAAAAAGAGTGTTGAGTCTTCAGCCATTACCCTGTGAGTGACAAGCACAAAAAAATGGAGGAAATATCTCCCAGTATTTGAAGTTTATTAACTACCGAACTCAGTAAACAAATTGCTCAGCTGGGGGATGCACAAGTTCTGATGTATACTTTCCCCGTTTTATTTTTCTCTCACTCATTAAGGTAAATGAATACACAAACACCACTCATGCTTGAAATACACCCACGAAAGCAACTGGTTAATAGTTACCAACCCACCACTAACCATGCGCAGCTCGTTTTGATTTGTACTCCGCCCAGCAGCATTATTTTCTAAATAACTTGCAATTACATTTTAAATGTTCCCTTCTTTGAATGTCCTTAATCACTAAATGCCCTCCTAAATAGCTCACTACTTAAAGAGTGCTTTTTTTTTTTTTTTTTTTTTTTTTTTGCCGTACGCAGGCCTCTCACCGCTGTGGCCTCTCCCGTTGCGGAGCACAGGCTCCGGACGCGCAGGCTCAGCGGCCACGGCTCACGGGCCCAGCCGCTCCGCGGCACGTGGGATCTTCCCGGACCGGGGCACGAACCCGTGTCCCCTGCATCGGCAGGCGGACTCCCAACCACTGCGCCACCAGGGAAGCCCAAAGAGTGCTATTTTTAAAAGAACAGACCCACTTAGGATTTTATTACATTTTGTTATTAAGTTCGAATTTTATTGTTCCCTAGTCATAGAATGTGGTGTCTACTACTGCCCCCTTTATTGATTGATTGCGGGGTGTCCTTGTGGCCAAATATAAAGCCAAATTTGGAAATGTTTCGTGGGTCCTGGAGGGGAAGGCATGGTCTGCCTAGCTTGCCCACGGGTATTAAATATACAGACGCACACGCTAAATTCTGGTAATTATTCTATTTGGGTCTTCTACCAAGTTTCCAAACTTTGTTTACATGATCTCTGGAGGTCTCAGCCTCCCCTTCTCCCTGAATTTCTAATGGTTTTACCCATGATGATTAAGCACAGTCATAGTTTATTTATGCTTGTTGACACTTTTCCTAAATGTCTGGATCAATTTGTTTTAGGTGTGTCTCCGGTAGACAATTTATCACTTGGTTTTAATTTGTAATTGAGTGCCTTTCTGTATTAATAGACCCTATTTGCACTTACTGTCAAAAGGCAGTTAAGATTCAACTGCGTCATTTTACATGGCGTGTTAAGTACAGTAAGATGTCGGTGTGTGCTTTCCTGCCCGATTTTGGTTTCACTAGTAATATGGGGAGCGTGCAGTGAGTTTTTAGCAGTGTCAATTTAGGACATTTCTTTGGCTGTCTTAAGAGGACCACAGAAGTACCCTATTTTCTCAACGGCAGTAAGATGGTCTAGTCATCTCTACCTGGTTGACAGGTGACGGAAGGCTGTGTTTTCTCTCTCCTTCTCTACCTGACCTTCAGTTAGTCTCTGAACCAGATACACAGTGTGGACAGGCCAATCTCACTAGCCTCACTGCCTCGCTGTGCTCCTGTGGAGCGAGGGCCCTTCCCTGCCTCACCGCGGGTGCCACTCCCCCGTAAGACCAGCCTTGCCGTGGTGGTAGCATGAAAGTCAGGGGAATGTTGGCCATGTCACTCTTTTTAGTGGAGCTGAGCTTTCCTTTCTCCACCAGAGCCCTCTGTTTTGCTACTGTCCCCAGAGGAGACAACTGTTGATGATTCTGTGGATGCTAAAAAGTACACCACCACCAATGTCATGCAAAAATAAAATGTCTTGTAAAGATTAAACCACCTGTGATACATTTCCACGTTTTCACCTCTCGAACAACCTGTTTTACTGGGAGCCTCGTGACCTCAATTCAATAACCCGTATGGATTGTTATTACACATACAGGCTGCAATCAAGGCTGCAGACTGAGTTTCAATGCACATGGCAATATATTTTCAATTTGCTGTTCATTACTTTTGTAAAACATCGATTACAGCCAACACTGTTTCCTTAAAAACTTAGGAACTGGATCTAAAACTTAGTTAAATTCAAAGTTATAAAAAGCTAGAAATAAATCATTGAAAACCTGAGAAGATGGAAAAACTAATAAACAAGCCAACAATCCACGAATTTCGTTCTCTCTTTATTCCAAATACGTATGTATTTCCTAATTTATGAGGTAAAGACATACAGGTATGCCTGTGTGTATGTGTGATAAATATAGAATATGTATAATATGTCATATACATATATCACATTTTTTTGTGAGATATATATATCACAACAATTGAATCACTATTCTTTTTGCTTTAGGGTTATTCCCTAATTTATTGCTGAGATCTTAGTAAGTGCAAAGCAGAAAATGACTTTATAAGCTCCTGGGAATAGTAAACCAGAATCTATCCTCAAGTTACTCAGAGTAGAGTACCAGAAAGCCAAACATACAAAGAAAAAGCTGCAGATACACCAATTATTGTATGATTCGTGAGGACAAGGTAGACTATGACACGGTATCTAAGAAGCTCCCCCATTTCGGGGACTCCACACAACAAAGATGTATCTCTTGCCCACTCATCCTCGGTGGTCCTGCTCATCTACCAGCTGTCATGTCTACAACTTGGTGGCCTCCCGGGTCCCCAAGCAGGGGACATGAGGCTGAGGCATTCTGCAGGACGCTGGTGCAGAGCAGGCCTGCCCAATCAAACAATGGGCAGAAGACCTAAACGGGCATTTCTCCAAAGAAGACATACAGATGGCCAATTGGCACATGAAAAGATGCTCAACCTCGCTAAGTATTGGAGAAATGCAAATCAAAACTACAATTAGGTAGCACCTCACACCAGGGTCAGAATGGCCATCGTTAAAAAGTTTACAAATAACAAATGCTGGAAAGGGTGTGGAGAAAAGGGAACCCTCCTGCACTGTTGGTGGGAATGTAAACTGGTGCAGCCACTATGGAGAACAGTATGGAGGTTCCTTAAAAAACTAAACATAGAATTACCATATGATCCAGCAATCCCACTCCTGGGCATATATCCAGACAGAACCATAATTCAAAAAGATACGTGCAGCCCAATGTTCATAGCAGCACTATTCACAATAGTAAAGACATGGAAACAATCTAAGTGTCCATCAACAGATGAATGCATAAAGAAGATGTGGTACATCTATACAATGGCATACTACTCAGGCATAGAAAAGAATGGAATAATGCCATTTGCAGCAACATGGATGCAACTAGAGATGATCATACTAAGTGAAGTAAATCAGAAAGAGAAAGACAAATACCATATGATATCGCCTATATGTGGAATCTAAAACAAGACACATATGAACCTATCTACAAAGCAGAAACAGACTCACAGACATAGAGAACAGACTTGTGGCTGCCAAGGGGGAGGGGGGGGGTGGAGCAATGGATCAGGAGTTTGGGGTTAGCAGATGCAAACTAGTATGTATAGGATGGATAAACAAGGCCCTACTGTAGAGCACAGGGAACAATATTCAATATCCTGGGATAAACCATAATGGAAAAGAATATGAAAAAGAAATATATATATATACGCATAACTGAATCACTCTGCTGTACAGAAGAAACTAACACAACACTGTAAATCAACTATACTTCAATTTTAAAAAATTTTAATGAATTACGTGTTTTTCTAAACATGACACTTATGTAACGGTTCGTACACATTTTTAAAGTCATATTTTATCCAAGTCCTTCAGGACAAATTTCTTTAAATTAAAATCACAAATAACCCCATAATTTATATTTTCTTTCTAGTACACGCTAGAATTTTTTGCCATTTTTGTCTAGGGATACTTAATGATTTTCATTATTATTAAAGAAAAAAATAAGCCCATTAACATTTGATGAAAGTGGATTTTTTAAAAAAAACCCTGTTACATATGACAAACGACTACATGATCTGAACCTGAAACTACTGTTGCAATCTCTTGGTGTTGGTCAATTTCAGGAAAGTTGATTAAAGAAAAATATTCAGATGGCAAAATTTACAGATTTAAAAACTAAAAAAAAAAAAAAAAAAAGAAAGAAAAGAAAACAGAGATGGTAAAAAGATCGGTGGTTGCCAGGGGCTAGAGGGGAGGGAGGGGTGAATAGGTGGCGTGCCGAGGATTTTCAGGGCAGTGAAACGATTCTGTCTGGTACTGTAATGGTGGACACGGGATATGGTGTATTTGGTCAAACGTAGAGCACACTTGGCACAAAAAGTGAACCCTAATGTAAGCTAGGGACTTTAGCTAACAATAATGTGTTGATCGTGGTTCATCAATTTTAACAAAATGGATGAAACTAACTCAAGATGTTAATAATACAGTGACCAGAGGGAGGAAGCAGAGGACGCAGGAATGCTGGGCTTTCTGTTCCAATTTTGTGTAGACCTAACAGTGCTCTGAGAAACAAAGTCTACTACTTTTTAAAAAATTCCATCTGTAGAAGTCGGGAAATGAAATGTTTAGGATGGTAGGAAATTTAAGTGATGCCTTGATCAGTAATTTGCTGAGACGGTTTAAATGAATGGCACGGTATGTCATGATATGTAAAATATAATCCTGAATTTAACAGTCAGAAACTTCCCCCCCCAAACCCTCGTTATCCAAAGTCTGAAGAGAAAAAGAACGTTGCATCTGGTTTGCATAAACACCTACCTGAAGGGCTTATAAGATGATTTAGAAGGACTCCCTGCCCTCCTTTGTTGCCTAAATTCTTCCCCATGCTTAGATTCTTTTGTGTAAAGAGGGCAGCGTCCTCATCATCTCCTCCTGATTTGCAAAGAGCACATGAATTGCAAATAACTGAGACTTAATAAATTTATTAGAGGGCTTTGTTCCATGGCAGGGGGGAAAATCAGGCCAGTGTGACCTCAGCGTGAGCAAGCGGCGGGGCACATCCCCGATTTCCCTCCCATGGCAAATCTCCGCATCTGACCGGGAGCCTTCACAATAGCAGTGTGGAGAGGTGCTTGCTTCTCCCCACCCCAGGCCCTGAGAACACGTCCGAGCTAGCGAAGCTGTCTCTACGGCTGGTGAGCTGGGCCGCAGCATCCTAACTGCACCCTCAGCCGCGGATGACCCCAAAAGGCTCCTTCAAGCCCATTAACTTTGAATGCGGTCCCCACCAAGGCCGCCCATTGTTAACCACAGCTGAATTCCGTGAAATGCTGGTTTTGAATGTTTTGAGTAAAAATTCTTCCCAAGCTGTGAAAAGTTGGCAAGAGCCTGATTAATGGGACTGGAGCTGAAACAATGCACCGTGCAGCTGAGTAATCGGGGAAGCTTGGAAAACGAAGAAGAGCTTGAAACACAGACATCAGCCAAGGCCAAGGACGCCAACCAGACCGAACAAAATAAGGCCATCCTCTTGGGGAGAGAAACATACAGACTGGCTGCAAAGTGCTCTGGGATGATTCAAAGATAAAACAGCCATGTCTTCAAACGAGAGCCAAAAACAAACAAAAAACAAAATTAGGGTCACCATTCTCCAAATATGAGGACTTAGCTTATATCATTGGTTTTACCACAATTAGGAACAGGACTCCTGGTTCTAGCTGAGTTAAGCCCACAGCTACCTGTGCATCTCTCTACACCTCCTCGAGCAGCCGTACTTCTTGAAGGGATTGAGTTCACATCCCTTGGGCTTTTCAAAGCTGACCCAGTCTCTTTTGTCCTCTATGCTGTATCCTTGTCTCAGACTCCTGGAATCCTTTCAAATGGTTTGTCTTCAAAGCTCTCCCAAACCTATTCTCAACCAAAGATGCCACCTTTTGCTTCAACTGGAAAACAGGAAGCCGTCAGCCGCCAATTCATACGTGTACCCACTATTAGAATCTTACGTACGTTATCTGTAGCCAGACTCTATTCTGGATTCAAGAACTATTACTTGATTCAAGAATACAGGTACCAGGGCCAGATCACTCTCACAATTTCTCTCTATCAATAACCGTCTCTGAGTCAGTTATTTAGCCTTAACAGTAGTACCTGCCTTCTTCCGGGGTCATTTTGACAAATGAACTCTCTAACACATGTTAGATGCTCAGCACAGGGGCATCTGAGGCTGGGCACTCCCTCACAAGCTCGCAGTAAAAGTCAACTCTAAGGACCCCCACTAATAGGAACCTTGTCATAGGAGAAAGCCAGATAAACACCGTAATCATATTCTCATTGCCATTCTGCATCCACTGTTTAATACCCTATACCCTACATATTAAACACCATGGAAGACCAGGGATGTCTCCTCAGCAGTATTCCCTAATTTCTCCGCCTGATACGACATGCTCATGAAGTTACAACTACATTCCACACATAGAACAGTAACTACTTACTGGATATCTGCTGTGTGGCATGAGTTTTATACGAAAACAACGGATCCAGGCAAAATGACTACATAAATGCAATGCAACTCATTCATCCAGTAAATGTTTACTGAGCCCTCCATACACCAGCCTGGTGATATAGCAATGATCGAAACAGATCAATTTATTCTCACTGAGGACCTATTTTAACGTGAAGGGACAAATAACACACCGAAATGTCCATCAGGGAGTGATCATTTCCAGGAAGAACAGATCAGACAGGGGAGAGAGCTGTTGGGAGTATGCAGGGACAAGGACCTTTGTGTCTTCATGGAGAAAAGACAGGGGTCCTGGGCGGGGTCAGGTGTAAGGGCGTACTCATTTTTTCCCTAGACACTCGCATCATGCTTGACTTGATGTGTGCTGCATTATCATGCTTTGATTAATAACTAATAAAATAGTGGGAAAGAGCAAATTAGATTTCTGCACTGTCACGAAATAAAGGATGAAATGCATTCAACTAATATTAGTTGGGGGGACTGCCCACCTATTGGTCTGCTCCAGACATCACATATTTTGGAGGTTCCCTGGCTGCGTGGAGCAACGCACCTGTCTCCCACGCTTATGATGTCCTATCCTGGACTTGCTGTCCGGAGTGGATGTGGTCAAGGGTTAATGAAAAACAGAACAGGAGTGTGCTCTTTCTCCTAGAACCCACGATGCCCTCCCTCTCCCCCCTTCTCCTCCCCTCCTGTGGGACCATTACGTACTGGGCTGCCATTGTCCAAATGGGAGATTATTGCTCTGGAACCAGAGTCCAAAAATGTCAGTCTTGTTTTAAAAAAAAAAAAAAGCAATAATGCAGATGTATGACAAAACGATTTGGAAAAATAAAAGCCAAGTGCTGAGTCAATTTTTCTCCTCCTCCTCTCCCCCTCCTTCATTCTTTTTCTTTTCTCTCATCGTAAAAGAGAGGATAGGGGGACTTCCCTGGTGGCGCAGTGCTTAAGAATCTACCTGCCAACGCAGGGGACGCGGGTTCGAGCCCTGGTCCGGGAAGATCCCACATGCCGTGGAGCAACTAAGCCCACGAGCCACAACTACTGAGCCTGCGTGCCACAACTACTGAAGCCTGTGCCCTAGAGCCCGTGCTCCGCAACGAGAGAAGCCACCGCGATGAGAAGCCCACGCACCGCAATGAAGAGTAGCCCCCGCTTGCCGCAACTAGAGAAAGCCCACACACAGCAATGAAGAGCCAACGCTGCCAAAAATAAATTAATTTTTTAAAAAAAGAAAAAAAAAAGAGAGAGGATAGGAACTGCATGCAGTGTGAAGGCCACCCAGGGGCAAGCCAGGGACCAGAACTGATGCCTCATCCCAATGCAGTGACTACAAACAGCCTAGGTTTTCTGACGCCACTGCAGGCAAGGGGAGGAGAGAGCAGGCAAGATTTAACTGATCCGAAGTGAACAAGTTTACGTACAACTTTGCTGCAGCCTGTCTGTCTGTCGTGTGGCACAAGGAGGACTCAAAAGTTAGCTTACGTAGAGTTACAAAATAATAGAAAAATACTTTCACATGACTCACTATTTGATCTAAATACACACTCACCCTTAAGGCCTCGGTAATATCACTGCTAGTCATGGTGATAATAATAACACCAAGAGTAAGAAGAATAGAAAAACTAGAGAAACATTTGAATCCTAGTTTTTGTTTAAAAAAAAAAAAAAAGCTATGAATGTGCTGAGGCAGCAAAGCGCTTACTTAATCCGCAAAGCATTTATAAGTCGCTAAACAGGGTCCCCCCCCACCCCCGGAAGGGACAGACATTTGTAACAAACTGAGCGGGCACCTGCCCTCAGGTTGACTTCACGTGGCATCCTCTTCCACACCATGCACTTCTGTTTACCTACAATGGAGCCCTGACACGACAGCTAGTCAGAGTGGAGCAGGTGGCTGTCAAAGAGAGCATCTAGAAAGGTTCTCCTCTCTCTCTCTCACGATTTATACTCATTCTTTAACCAAACCAATTATGTAGAAGACATAGGTGGCAAAGCAAGGTTATTTAGGGTCACATGCCGTTAGAATCAAGGGTCTGACTTCACAAATGGAAGGCAACCTGAGTTGACTTGTTCTCTTTCAGTTTCTTTTTCAGTCTGTCGTTTTCTCCCCCGCCCCCCCACCCATATAGAACCAAAAACACTTGCTCCAGTCTAGCATTCTTGCCTCTCCATCAGGGCTTGGCAAATAGCTCATGGATCAGTTCAGCCCACTGCCTATTTTTGTGGATAAAGTTTTATTAGAACGCATCCTTGCCCATTCATTCACACAGCGTCTGTGGCTGCTTTCACACGACGGCAGCAGAGCTGAATGATGGCAACAGAGACTGTACAGTGTTCACAAAACTGAATGTATTTACTCTACGGCTTTTTACAGGAAAAGTTTCCTCTACATTGCAGTATGGACCGACCCAAACTGAAGGACATTCTGTGTAGTACCTGAGCAGTGCCCCTCAAGATTGTTCTGCAAAACTCTGACTCCCTAAGTAGTTCCGAGAAATTCCTGACGTGACTGAAGGAATCTGGATGAAGATCTTGTGAACCGAAGCAAAGGTTACTTTCGGTACGTACCTCCAGACCGGCACGAAGTCAGTGGTATAGACCCACGGCCAGCACAAAGTCAGCGGTATAAAACCCAAAGAGGGCCTCTTACAGCAAACCCATCCCACTAAGGAAGGCCACGAGAAAGGCCAGCCTCTGCACGTCAACCCACCACACCACCGGCATCAGAGTCAGGCTGCCCAGCACACCACTCGTTTCCACACGTGGCCAGTGTACACTGGAAACGTGGCACTTCCAAACTGGGATGTGACGGAAGTGCAAAATACACACTAACCTCAAAGGCTAACCAGGAAAAGAGGTGGACTATGAAGCATCTCATTCAACATTTTACAATGTGTGTTGAACTGATACTTGGGATATACCGTATTAGATAAAATATACTGTCAAATTAATTTCACTACTTGGGATATACCGTATTAGATAAAATATACTGTCAAATTAATTTCACTACTTGGGGTATACCGTATTAGATAAAATATACTGTCAAATTAATTTCACTACTTGGGGTATACCGTATTAGATAAAATATACTGTCAAATTAATTTCACTACTTGGGGTATACCGTATTAGATAAAATATACTGTCAAATTAATTTCACTACTTGGGATATACCGTATTAGATAAAATATACTGCTAAATTAATTTCACTAGTTTCTTTTTACCTTTTTAATGTGGCTGCTAGAACTTTTACAATTACAGAGGCACTTCAAATTTTGGCTGACGTATAAATTCTACTAGACACAGATGATTCAGAAGAACCAGAGAAAAAACTTTCATGTACTATTGCAAGTATCATTTCATGTTTTCATAGAAAACTTCCAAGTGTAATATAGGAAATTTATCAGGATACTAAGTATACATACACACACAGAGACATATTTATACACACACACACACACACACACACACACACACACACACACACACACACACACACTAGGGTACATGGTACGTCAAAGGTTGACCAGTTTAATGTGGAAAAAAAAACCAAAAAAGCAAAACCACTGTTCACTTAAAAGGAAGACAGCATTATTACACTTCAGTTTTCCTAGGAGTGTCCATCCTTACACCTTTCTGTAAAAAAAAAAAAAAAATACACGTGTAATTAATAGCCAATATATGGAGACAATCTAAGTGCCCATTCAGGGATGAATGGATAAAGAAGATGTGGGGTGTGTGTGTGTGTGTCTGTACATATACACACACACACACAATGCAATAGTACTCAGCCATAAAAAAGATGGGATTTTGGCATTTGTGACAACATGGTTGGACCTTTAGGTTGTTATGCTAAGTGAAATAGGTCAAACAGAGAAAGACAAATACCGTGTGATTTCACTCACATGTGGAATATTAAAAAAAATATGTATCAACAAACCAAACCAAACAAAAACATTTACATGCAGAGAACAGAGTAGTGGTTACAAGAAGGCAAGGGGAGGGGAGAAGGCGAAATGGATAGAGGGGATCAACTGTATGGTGACACATGGAAACACAACTTTGGTGGTGAGCACACGGCAGTGTACGGTACACAGAGTAGAAATATAATGGTGTACACGTGAAACTTATATAATGTTATAAACCAGTGAAGCCAATAAAGTAAAACCTGTGTGGTGAATTTAAAAAATTTTTTAAAATACACATGCATTCTCCTTCTTGGGAGAACCTGGTCTTCATCTTGAAACGAACATACCCTGCCTGGCAGACCACTGGACTTGTCTAACCAATAACCGCAAAGGCAAGGTAAATAAACTCCAAGGCTTTCCGAAAAGCACAGCGTGGGTCTCCGAAGCTACGAGCTCCCATGGACTGGACGTCTGACCCCAATAGGAAGAGTGTCGGTTTCTGCAGGTAAATATAGTGGGTTTCAGTGTGGTCTCTCAGATACCCCGTGACCCTGTGCAGAACTGCTGTGCTTCCAAGGTGACTCACCACCCCCCAGGCATTCCCAGGAGGGTCTCAGCCTCTCACGCCCCCAGGCCCACAATGAACTCGCCAGTCTACCAGAGACAAAGAGGCAACCAGGCCTCTGTTCACAAATACGTGGTCTCCACGGGAAAAACGGTGGAGGTACGACCACTGTGAGACACTTTATAAAATTATTATTAATATTAGTTTTACCTAAGGGCAAACCTGAGCTTTCTACCACTTCAGCAAAACTCATGACCTAGAGCTTTCAACCTAACCCCTTCGTGTTTAAGACGTATTAGTTGGGGGAGTTGGCCATTTTACAAATGTTAAAGAAGTTAGTTATTCTTGGCTTCAGTATTTATTTACTCCAGCAAATAATGGGGAAAACACTGCTGCAGTGAAACAACTGGGCTTTGCAGAAGTTCAGACTTGTCTGTCTTCTGCAAGTTTTTATAATACGTTCTCAGTTACATAATGGTTCACATTATCTGGTGAGTGCCAAGGTCAAACTAAGTTCATATTTTGGAAATACCTGTATAAATAGAGTGCTGTGAAATGATTTTTTTCCGTGGCAGGGGGAGATGGGGAGTTGTACGCAGACAGAAGCTGATGTGTGCTCTTACGGTGCCATTTTATCAAACGAGCTAGAGCGTTTGCTTCAACTGACTGACCTCAAGCTATGCCTCAGCATCTTAATTGCTGGGAGAGATGAATAACTGATAAAAGATGGTTTCAAGATTAACCCTGAGGACAGCAAACAACTCAGAGCCCAAGAAACCTAATTCTGAACATGGCACCAACATAATTTAACCACACACTGCAGACAAAGGGCATATTTCATTGTTGGTAACACGTGTGCCTGCAACCAGTCCTATTTCCCAGTCTTGCCGTTTTACTCTGTAGCACAGATAGATACACTCCCTACTGCAGAAGGCACGTCCCTAAACCAAAGTCTCCTTTTTACTTATGGGTCAGATGGTCAACCACCCAGTCCCAACATTTCTGAAGTCCCAACATTCTTGTTATTGGTCATTTGATTAAGTGACAACTTCATCTGAAAATCTATCTCAAATATATTTTAAAGGAATTTTGTTTCTTAAGGACCCCCCCTCGCAGCTCCTGACTTGTGTGGAAGCCATGGAGAGAACATGGATTCAGGAAACTTCTATTCTTACACGGGAAGATTCCATGGAGCTACTTCCTGCAGTGTGCAAAGGTGAATTAAGATGCAGAAGGGTACATGAGAGAGCAGTGTTCCAAGAGTAGACAATGCCACTAAAAAGACCACTGGAACCCTTGCTTTACACTTCCATCTACTTAGAGAACCAGGGCAGAAAACGCCCTTTGGTAAAAATCCTAGCTCAATTATCACGGGAACCACTCATAGGAAGAAGTGATACTGATGTTCTCGCCTCCTAGTTCTGTAATACACAGCACGTGAAATATGGTTAATTCTGCACCATGCACCTGAAAGTTGCTGAGAAGAGTTGAAGTCCAATGTTCTCACCACAGAACAGAAATGGAATTATGTCACACAATGGAAGTGTCAGCTAACCTACAGTGGTATCAAATCCACATTTTCTACACCTTAAACTTACACAATGTTATATGCCAATTACATTGCAATACAGCTGGGACAAATATCATTAAATTCTCCCCAACCCCGGACCTTGACTCCCTTATTCCTGTGCCTGCTCTGGCTCTTTCAGTTCTCACCTCATTTTTAGCACCTGTGAAGGCTCGATTACACCCCTCCAAGCGGTGCCTCCTTGCTCTGAAGTACACGGTACTTAGGACACAGCTGATCTGGCAATATTACAAGCAGCCCGTACAGCCACCTCTTTTCTAATGTGAATACTGTGTCTCAGTTCCCACTTGCATTCTCCTTAAGACCATAAAATGTGTTCTATTAGTATTTTATCATCCCTGCACAGAAATATGCAAAGGAAGGTGCCCAGTGCAACTCAACAGGAAAAATAATATGGAGTGCGTGTTAATTACAAAATGGAGTTTTAGAGGTTGGTGAGAAGACTGTTCCTTGAAACTCCTTCAAAACACTGTTGGCTGACCACCTGGACTCTGCCTGTGAGGGTCTCTCGGCGACCCGCACATCCTTGTCTTGTAGCTACATTCACTGCTCTAGATGACACTGGTCGTGTCTCTCCAGTTATTACTGTATGTATCTGCTTTTCACATTCATGGCTCTTCTTAATCATGTCTACCACACATATTGTACTGTAGATACGTGAAAGGTTCGCCGCGATACTGTGTGACAGATAAATCACAAACTGATGTCTGAAGGAGCAACAGTCAGCCTCAACCTCAGCTATCCCACTGCCTAGTCCTAAATCTCCAGCTTCAGGACACAGACGTTCGTCTCTCCTCCCAGGATATTAATCTCAGAAAAATACACAAGGAGTTTTCAGGGAACATGAGGTAAGCATTAAAACTTTACTCTCCAGAAAACTAAACATAAACAAGAGTAATCATGCTTTGGGAAAGATCTGAAAATACATCTAGTGACATTTTACCTTTAAGTTCAATTTTTTCCCCCTAAGTAGCTGTAAGATTAAATCTAGAACAAATAACCCTTTAAGCACACGAGTAGACATTTTTACTTGATTCCAAGAGTTTGAAGTAAAGCAATTTTGGTCTACAGTGATTAGAGTAGGGGCACTGAAATTCATCCCTGCTCTTTTTTTGTGTTTCTAGAAAATGATCTGTTCATAACATGTGCTGATATAATCCTGTATCCAGGTAGAACAATTATGTTGTTATCCAGTGTAGTTTAAGAAAACATTTAGGTTGTTTTCATACACATGTTAATAACTATGTGAGTTAAGAAGGCTTAAGGTATTATGTTTCCTTATGAACTAAAAAGAATTCTCTAAGATTTCAGGCAAAGATAGGCATCAGGCTCCTTAAACAAGCAAAAATTCTTAACTCCATGTTACTGTGGTCACCAGGCACTTGTGTGGGATAACAATTAACACATTTTAGTAAAGTAGAAATCCTCAAATGTTTCACAGTAAGAAATGACTCAAATTACTGAAGAAGTCCTACATGATGGCAACTCATACGCATTAAAAATTATCCTTTCCAAAATGTCCTGAAACAAGTATCTGATATTTTAAGTCCAATGTTAGCGAATGTTTATCAGCTAAATTCCCAAAGCTGGCAGCACTTTCTCTCTCTGTCCTTCTGCCCCTTCTTCCCTACTCCCATTTCTGTGCATGCTAGTGACACAGAGTTCATAGACACAACGATGCCGCTTCAAAGTCTCTGCATGTTAAGACGAGATTTAGCTAATTATGTTGCAAAAGACATTATATTACCACAATTATAGTTGGTGCAGAACAAAGATAGTATTCTTTTTTTTTTTTTTTTTTGGTGGTATGCGGGCCTCTCTCTGTTGTGGCCTCTTCCGTTGCGGAGCACAGGCTCCGGACGCGCAGGCTCAGCGGCCATGGCTCACGGGCCCAGCCGCTCCGCGGCATGTGGGATCCTCCCGGACCGGGGGGCGAACCCGGTTCCGCTCCATCGGCAGGCGGACGCGCAACCACTGCGCCACCAGGGAAGCCCCAAAGATAGTATTCTGACCAGGGGAAAAAAGGAATCAGGCAGATGTGTCTCTGAGGAAAATACTTCGAGCAGCATCTCAACCTGTCCATCCTGGACTTGCCTGCTGTTTCTCCCCAGCCCTATTCTTCCTCCGTGCTCAACTCTTATCTCCCTGGACTCAGGGGGAAGTCAACACATCCCAGCCTCAGGCATAAGTCTGACTTAATTAGGACTCGGGTGGTGCCAAGGATCTCAACCGGGAAGGGCAACAAACGGCCAGATGCTCCAGGGTAGGCCAGGCGAGTGACAAAGTCTACAGCAAACGAGGAAGTGGGTCCACTGCCTTGGAAAGAGCTTGGCTTTGGCTCAGGACGCCACACAATCCATTCAAGCTGATGAGACAGGAGGAGACTCCCTTGGGTATTCGGAGGAAAGCGTCTTCGCTCTTTCAGCAGGACCATGGGACGGAACAGCCCTTCTCCTCTGCCTGTGTGCACTAAGTCCTGCCCCTCTGCACGTTCTCCCTACCAGGCGGGCCGAGGAGGACTGTACTCTCAGAGTCTCATCAACAGAAGTCAACATTGAAAAACATCTTCCAGGGCTTCCCTGGGTGGCGCAGTGGTTGAGAGTCCGCCTGCCGATGCAGGGGACGCGGGTTCGTGCCCCGGTCCGGGAAGATCCCACATGCCACGGAGCGCCTGGG
>NC_041220.1:151646446-151663024 GCF_002837175.3 Physeter macrocephalus | reverse complement strand
AAAAAAAAAAAAAAAATCTTCCAAAGAAAAACTGCCTTTTTCTGAGAACCATGACATGAGTTGAGTGGAAACTACCAAGCGACTGAACAAGTGGTCCTTTGATTCTTAATATGCGTCTGGGGGAAGGAGTTGCTGTACAACCAACTGAAGCCCAAGGACTCATGTAGAACCCCTTCCACGGGCTTCTCAGGAGCTTAAACACATTTCCCAAGTAGACACCCCACAGACCGGAGTTTCAGGTCCCATCTGTGCTACTCTGAAGCTTGAACTGGGATTAGAAATGCAGTGGGCTCTTCTTTGCTTTCTTTGAAGTGTTCCCTGTTACTGAGATATAAAATTCTGTATTGATAGATCAAGGTCATTTTGATAGGAATTCTCAGTTTTATGGCATCTACAAGATCTTAATTTTTTATCTTTTCACTTGGAAATGTAGCACACGTTATAACTATTTTCCTATCAAATGCTAATCTTTTTTAAAATAAATTTATTTATTTATTTATTTATATTTTTGGCTGTGATAGGTCTTTGTTGCTGCAAGCGGGCCTTCTCTAGTTGCAGCGAGCGGGGGCTACTCTTTGTTGCGGTGTGTGGGCTTCTCATTGCGGTGGCTTCTCTTGTTGCGGAGCACGGGCTCTAAGCGCGTGGGCTTCAGTAGTTGTGGCACACAGACTCAGTAGTTGTGGCTCGCGGGGTCTAGGGCACAAGGTCAGTCGTTGTGGCAAACGGGCTTAGTTGCTCCACGTCATGTGGGATCTTCCCAGACCAGGGCTCGAACCCGTGTCCCCTGCATTGGCAGGCAGATCTTAACCACCGCACCACCAGGGAAGCCCTCAAATGCTCATCTAACCATAAATATCTCAGACTGCAATTAGACGCTTCTGGATTCTCTTCCACAAACTGAGGGTTGGGTTTTTTGTGTTTTGCTTGTTTTGGTCACACCATCTTTGAATTGCCCTTGTTTGCTCTTCACTATTCTGGGTAACCCTGGTGAGAACAGGAATTTTTGCTTTCTTCCAACACAGCACTGAGGTCATTTCTTCTAATTTAGACAATTATTTTGTCCAACTCTGTTCTCTGTAGACCCTGGGCTCCACGAAGATGCCTGAAGGCCGATGCTGAGTGGGAGAGGGGTCGCTGAACGTGTGTCTTCTGACCCATTAGCCACCGTGTTAACGTTTACAGGGGAGGAGGTCCCATCTCAGAGTTTATTAATAGCCTGTCGGTCCATTTCCACAGGAACATGTGAAAGTCTTCACTTCAGTGTCTGGAACCCCTTGGTCTGGTCTGGTTTTTCGGTAACCTCCCCTACCCCACCCGTCGCTCCTGCTCCAGCCCGCGGTCTCTCAAGACCTTTCTCTGTGCGCGTGCGTGTGTGTGTGCGTCTCCTCGCCTTGACTGCTCTGCCCAACGCCTACAGCAATCACAGCAGCACAAACCTCCGAGCGTGAAATGACGTTCTGGAGGTGCGCTTCTCTCAGCCACCAGAAGAAACCCATTCTCAAAAACGAGCTGCCGCCAAGCAAAGCATTTTAGAAGGTGAGGGTATTTGATAAACATGACACAAAAACGCCCAATTAAATCTGGCCAAGTAACTGTAACAGACAGAAAATCAGAAACTGTGAACTGCCAAATTAGACTGGGCCTAGGCTACTGGTCCATTATCATCCTCCAGGGTGTCCTTGATAACGTTCTAAACATCAAGCATCACAATAAGGCAGAAATCTCCTGATAATGAACTTGACAGAGTATCAGAAATGACAACAGGAGAAAAGTCTTAACCTCAAAGGGTCAAATTCTACCTTATACTATTTAACGTGCTTTATAAGCTTTATTTTTCACTCTATAACCTAATATAGTTATGCTAATGCAGAACCCAGTAGCTACATGGCTATTCCATTTATATTTAAGTGAATTGAAATTAAAAATTAAGCTTCTCAGCCACCTTGGGCACATGTCAAGGGGTCAAAAGCCGCATGTGGCTAGTGGTTACCATACTGGACAGCACAGATCTGGAACCTCTGGGTCATCACGGGAGATTCCACTGGACAGCGCGGCAGCTACAAGGATATACTATGTCTGAGGACCGTTGTCAGGGCTTGTGTCTCTGTCCCGTGGGGTGAGCCTAGATTATCTCCTCTCACGTTAGCCTCGGTCTTTGGAAGGAGCGCGCAATCCCCCAGTTCTCTAGCGGTGCCATGCGACCCGCTTCTTCCGCTCTAAGCCACCAGCGGTCCCTCCTGCCCGCCAGTAACCCCCCACCCTGGTGTTCCCAGTCCTCCCGGGTGTGACCCAGCCCCTGTCCCTCCGCCCTCACCCTACATTCACCCTGTGTTCCAGCTGGTGAGACTGCCGAGTCCCCTTTGAATTCTTGTCCCTACGAGACCCATAGAAAGTTTGCTTCCTTAACCATCTGCCTCAGGTTTTTACTCCCAACAGAGTCCATTTACCTGCTTCTCTGCAGTCAGCTACAATCTTCCCCGGATGGGAACCCCCGAGTCGTTAAATGCTCTCCTTTGAGAACACACATCTTATTCTCCCTCGTACTGCAGTGATGAATAGACACGCTTGTGGGTGAAATTACCTGAGGACTCTGGCATGTCCCTGGGTCCCGTGCTTCAGCCTCCCTCTCTATGCCTGACATGCATTAGGCAGTCCATGCAGGCACTGAGAAGTAGATTTAAACACCAGGGTAACACTTCGGAGACTTGTCTCGGCCTACACAGAGTTAGCATGAGCACTGAAAGCTACAATTCATTGATCAAAAATGTTAACTCTGCTCGCTTACAATTTCCATAGGACAATACGGCAGGAGGACACAAAAGATACCTACTTTTATAATTTTACAATTGGGTATCATTCTACACTGATATAATGGGGGGGATGGCACGTAGAACTATCCACTTTTAAAAAAATCTCCCACGAAAATCCTGCTTGTTTGAATCAAGAATATTTAGGTATAAGGGTGACAGAACCCCTTCCTTCTCTATGTCTCTACCTGTGTCTATGTGTCATTCTCTCTCTCTCCACACAGACACACACACAAGACACACACACACACACACACACACACACACACACACACACACACACAGAGATACCGGGTTCTTTTCCTGTTGCTGTTGTCTGTGCGTCTCTCTGTGGCTGATTTTCTCTTTCGCTCTCACTCAGGTGTCCCTGTCCTTGTTCTTTCTTGCTCTTTTGCTCTCCTCAGCAAACCCTGCTATTTCCATCCACGCTTTCTGCTCAGGCTGCCTGCTGTGTTTGAGCCTCTCCCTCCATGTTCTTCCCTGACGCTCTCACATCTCTGAACGCTGTCCCACTCTCTTCCAAGAATGCAATGCAGCCTCGTAGCAAGGCCCCTTGCAGCTCTGGCTGTCTTGGTTGTTCAGGCGTAACTACATCGTTCCTGAGATACGCATCTAGGCTATACCCGGTTGAGAAGATGGAGGGAGCCCTTTTCAGCTCTGTTCCAGAGGTTCGATTTTAGCTGACGTGGGGGAAGACCAAAAGTACACCCAGATATGAATTCTGGAGCAGCCAGAGCATTGCAGGGTAAAAATCTGGGAAATTTGTGAAAGACAACAGCTCAGCTCCATGGGGCTGGAGCACTGGCCCTGAGTATGGCTCTGCTGCAGAGCACCTCAAAACTTCGTGGTTATTGCAACTGTTCAGGTTTTCTAGTGTGCCGGGGGGACTGATCATTATTATACATATTTAAATAAAGGGTATTTAGCTCTAAAATATCTGATGATCAGTTAGAGTGATACTTCCAAGCTTACAGTTTTATAAGTTTTTATGCATAATGATAAATTACCCAGCGGACCCCACTGCTGATACATCACCAAACACGAAGCCAATTTGATCTAGAGGTGATCTAAACAGCTCTGCGCCTCTCATCCTCAAAGTGGCGTGTGACAGAAGTCACGCTGACTCGGTACTGTGAGGTCCTGTGATAAAAAGCATCCTTCCTACCGTGCCACCGAGTTTTTATTTCAATTCAAGCTGAGACACTCCTGTAAAGGAACTCACGAACGTGTCACGAGAATCATTTCTGGGCCGTACGCGCCTTTGCCCTGCTGTAACAGACACAAACGCTTAGCACAGACACCATCATGCTGCTTTTCGAAATGTGACCATCACCCCTGTGGAGTCAGACCCTAAGAGGACACAGCAGTCAGGGCTCTTTACTTCCGATTCATCCGTAGTAATAAAACATAGGATATGAGTCTAGAGAAATGGGCTGGTTCGCTTACTTCTCAGGTAGAAGCCCCAAATGCATGTGCCAGGACCCAGCGGAACAACACAGCCTCTCTCCTCCGTGGACGGCCCCATCGTGTTGGCGTGGTCAGAGTGTCAAAAGAAGGAAATAATTGACATTTGTGCTTTCAAGAGCCTAGGCAGGGACAAAAGCTTTTAGCACCTACACACGAGATTTTGTTTTAAAATAATGTATTTTGAAACCGGATTTTATGTGACAGATCACTTTAAGGCTAAATAAATTGGGGTGCGCGGCAGTTCACAGCCAGACTTCTTGATCAGTAAAGAGAGTGATTTCTCCATAGACGAGTGTTGGCCTAGACAGACACCCCTACCCTGCAGGTGAGGACGGCTGAGACGTAACAGAGATGAGCGTGCCACAATCACACGGCCAGTCAGTGGCTCATCTTTCAGTAACTGACCACCTGCTGCATTTCCATATTGGTTCAAAGTCTGTTTTGAGTATGTGTTTTCCTGCATTAGACAATGATTTCAAGATGGGTTTCAACGGAATGCCCTTGCTGAGCTCAAATAATTCAGAAGACCTTTCACTGATTCTAGGTGTCTGCCCTCCCCGCCAGGTTGTACAATATGTGATGGTTTTGCATTTGTTATCATTTTGCCTCAATAGGTATTAGGAAAACAAACAAACAAACAAACAGAAAGATCTGCCCAATCTCGCACCACAGCCCAGCCCTGCAAGCCCTCTCCCAACACTACCCGGGCCTCTTCCACTGCCATCACAGTGAGGAACAGACACCATGTTCACATTTCAGCCTAGTTCAGCCTGTGAGTCCCTAAGGATAAAGTCATCGATTACTCCAACAAACACTGACTCAGCTCACTGACAGCAGGCAAAAACTGAGCTCCACTGTGATGTCGTTTTTTTCCCAGTTCATCTGTAGGTAGGTCCTAATGAATCAGACTGCAGGTCACTCACCCACCAAAACAAACCTGAGGGAAACTGAGAAGCGGTAAGAGAAAGGCCCTCTGTGGTGGCTGCTGGCCTGTCATCCATCCACCCGTATGCCCGGCAGGGCCAGGGTACAAAGTGCATACAGCGTGCAGAATCGTGCTAGGGCGTCGCAGCACTCTATTTTTTTTAACTGACGCCACACTGCTTTTCATGTCTCCGTCCCTTCCTCGCGTCTCCCACAACTGCCCAGACTGGAACTGCGTCTGTGGTCGTCTACTTGTTCGTTTTATTTTTCCAAGACTGTTCCCTCTGCAACAGAGCAAACTGAAGTCTCTCATCTTCAGACCTCCGTCTTCTACCTTGCGGATTGCTTGACTGACCACTGCCACTAAAAATACTGCTCAGTACCTCCTGGCCGAAATACACACGGGATCCATCGCCCCTTGTTATTTTTTCTTGTTTGCATATCCACTTACGTCACAGTAAATGTTCATCTTCCTCATAACTTCCCTGCCAATAAGCTAACCTGCCTTGGCTCTGCATTTTCTCATACCTAACAGACAAAACATCCTCACCCAAATCTCTCTGTTCCCTTTCACCCAGACAGGTGAGGACTGCCAGGGAAACCACACCCAAACGGCACATGGATAACAATGCACATTGCTGATCAAAGAAATCCATTAGGGACTTTAAAATATGCAGAAAAACGAACACATTTTTTTACTTCAACTCCATACCCACTGTTCACAACTATTCTTTTAAAGGTTCACTGCTCTCCAATCCATTCCTGCCTCACTCCTTATACTCAGTAGAGGACACAAGGCTTCCATCAGGGTAAAACCTCATCCATCCAACAGGAACTCGCGTTCTCCCGCTTCAAGTCCACCAGCCACCCAAGCCTGCACTGTCCCTCCTCATCCCTCCTGGGTCCTCCTGAGGGCAGCCCTCCTCTGTTCTCTGGACTCAGTTCTCTCCTTGTCAGCGACATTACTCTTTACTAGACCTTTGCTCCTTAGTCGTTCCTTTTCTACCAGAAGAATCATGAAAACATTTAAATATCTTTAAGTTTCTCATCAAGAAAGCAAGGCAGGCAAGACAGCAGGCAGTGAGGGGGGTAGAGGGGAAGGAAGGAAGGGGAGGAAGAAAGAGAAAAGGGAGAGGGGAGCGGAGGTGGGGAGGTGATCGGAGGGGGGGAGGGGAGAGGAGGGGAGCGGAGGGGATCGGAGGGGGAGGGGAGGGGAGCACAAAAAGGGGGCATTTCTCTGTACCGTGACTTCCCTCCCCAGCTCCCAGCTTGCCGAGCCCAGCTGTGGTCTCCGCAGTGCCTGTTCTCACCTCCCCACGTGCAGCTCACTCCTCAGGATGCTCCCACGTGTCTTCCACCCCGTCACTGCAGAAATGGCTCTGCAGAGGTTCCCACCACCTCCGGCCTGCACAACTCAGCGGGGCCTGCCGACTCTTTCTCCTTCCTCCAAACGCAAATGTTCTTCCTCCCTTTACTCAGTGGGCTTAGCTGCCCTCACCCATCCCTGCCAGCCAGCTCTCTCGGTGTCCAATGACAGAAGACACGCCGTAACTAACTGAGGCGACAGGAGGGGGAGGGGGCTGGCGCAGCAGACGCGGCACAGGGCTCCCCCAGGGACAGGCAGGGCCGCCTTCCTGTGCCCGCACACTCTCCAGGGCACGAGCGCGTGAGCGCCTGCTTCTCTCCAAACACAGCCTTTATTCTTTCTGCTGAGTGGGTCTGGTTGCAAATGCGGTCACCCGGGTGTCCCTCCGCTGGGAGTTCCCACGCCTCACACCTCTGAATCTGTACACCGGAACAAAAGTGAGCCTTCTCTCGGCTCCAGTTCAGAGCCTTCCAGAAAGAACATCCAATTGTCCCCTTGGATCACACTGGACCCCTGCATCCATCCACTGTTGTCAGAACAGTGGCATACAAAAAACTACAAGGCAGCCTCACAGAGAATCTGGCTCCAGCCCATCTCCAAGAAGAAATGTGCGCAGAGGAGTCATTTATTTTCGGCAAGGAAGAGGCACCTCGCGGCGTGCCGAGGGAGCGCACGCTACGCGGCTGCTGCGTGAGGTTCGGAGTGGGGGAGTTTCTCAGGAGTCCTGCCTTGACTTGCTGTCTCCTCGCTCTGTACCTCCCACCTAAGCAACACCGCTGACACCATGATAACTATCCGTATTAGCCAGGGCTCTCCAGAGAAGCAAAACCAGTAGGAAACGTAAATATCTAGAAAGAGACGTATTCTAAGGAACTGGCTCGTGCTATCAGGGCAGACGGCGAGTTCCAAATCCACGTGCTGGGCCACCAGGCCGGAGACCCAGGAAGAGCAGATACTGTAGTTCAAGCCTCAAGGCCGTGTGCTGGCAGAGTTTTCTACGCAGGCCTCTAAATGATTGCAGGAGGCCCACCCACATTAGGGAGAGCAATCTGCTTTACTCAACATCCTCCAATTTAAATGTTAATCTCATTCGAAACCACACTCACACAAACATGGAGAATAATGTTTGACCACACGTCCAGACACCACGGCCTGGCAAAGCTGACATATAAAATTAATCATTATTCCATTCCTAGCTCATGTTTCTCTACAGAAATTCACACCGGTAACCAAATGTCTATCACTACTTATCTCCACTGTTTCGAAGGCGCCTCAAGTTCACCAACCCCAGACGGAATTCATCACCTTTTTCCGTAGGCTTGAATCCTTCAAGTATCCACTTCCCATGCACTCAGTTAATCCAACCACAAGCCTGAGACGTGTTCCTGAGGACTGCCCCCTCGCCGACCTCCTCCCACCATCCAGTTACGAACGATGCCTGTCTTGTCAACTTCATCTGCAAACCTTCTCTCAACCGCAACGGATGTGTTCCAAACGCCACCACCACCCTCATACGAGCTGTCCTCGTCTCCAACCTACGTTACTGTGACGGGCTTCTCACTGCCCTTCCGTGCCCTTCTGTCTCTCCTTCTGAAGGGATGGCTAAGACTCTCTCTTAAACAGCCCTACAAGACACTCCCTCCTCCTCCTTCCTCTCTCCAGATGATCGCATGCTATGCCTCCACCTTGTAGCGGCCAGCCTCCTCCCATCCTATAAATACTCCCTGCAAGCGACAGTCTCTCAGTCCCTCAACCATCCAGGCGCTTTGCCCTCAAGGCGTGCCCCCGAACTACGCGCACCACGCTTGTCCCAAGCTCTGCTCCCACCGGCCTGAAGAACCAGCATCAATTCATCAGGGAAACCTTCTCTGCACCCCAAGACCAAAAACAGGGCTACCAACACGACATGTCCCATTTTAATGACATATCTTTGTATTTTAGTATCTGACTCTCCACTAGTTTGACAGTTCCCTGAAAGCTGGGGTTTCGGTGAAGTAGAACTTCAGCTTCATTCAAAGAGTAAGTGCCCTAAAAATGTCTGTTAAATGAGTGGTTTTAAATTTTTCTTGGTCTTTATCTCATTTCAAAAAATTTTCCTATTGACAGTTGTAACCAAGAATAGCACCTCCCCATTTTGTCATTGATCTTTTGATTCCTCCTCTGTCACCATCTCCACAAACAATATTGAACATGGATATGAAAGAATTGGGTATTGGCTGTGTTTTTCCAATTTAACTAGAAAAATTCTTCCCAAACAAAAGCAGACTTTCCATGAACCCACACATTTTGCTAACTCCTACTGTTGTACCTTTCTCAGTAATTTTTTAAAAATAAGTTTATTTACTTTTGGCTGCACTGGGTCTTCGTTGCTGTGCGCGGGCTTTCTCTAGTCGCGGCAAGCGGGGTCTACTCTTCATTGCGGTGCGCGGGCTTCTCATTGCGGTGGCTTCTCTTGTGGCGGAGCACGGGCTCCAGGTGTACAGGCTTCGTTAGTTGTGGCAGGCGGGCTCAGTAGCTGTGGCTCGCAGGCTCTAGAGCGCAGGCTCAGTAGTTGTGGCTCACGGGCTTAGTTGCACCGCGGCATGAGGGATCTTCCCGGACCAGGGCTCAAACCCGTGTCCCCTGCACTGGCAGGCGGATTCTTCACCACTGCGGCACCAGGGAAGCCCTCTCGGTAATTTTAAAGGAGAATCATGACACCACTGTCAACCCCTTTGTGTGAAAAGCAAAGATGTCAGCATGACTCACAAAAAGCAATTCATTAAATTGTCCATAACAATTAGAATATGCAAATACTGTCATTTAAAGACTCTGTCCAAGATTTAGTGCTATGCACTTAAACAGAACTTGGACATTTTCTAGACTTAGTTTTAAACAGAAACAAGAAAAATAAAATAAAATAGCCCCACGAGCCCCTTTTCATCTTTCCAACAATTTCCCAGCAATTTCCCTACACATATCCCATCACGGGACTTAGATACTGACCTCTAAACTAGTCAACCCCTTCATCCGATTCACCTTAGCAATTTTGGCAATAACTAGTTTTCAAAGTGAGAAAATACAAGAAATCTTTCCATGATGTCCTCGGAGCATCTGGCCAAGTCTTCTCACCTGGCACATTCTATGTTTACAGTGTGTGTGTGTTTTTTTTTTTTTTTAATTATTTTTTTCTGCATTGGGTTTTCATTGCTGTGTGCGGGCTTTCTCTGGTTGTGGCGAGCGGGGGCTACTCTTTGTTGCAGTGGGTGGGCTTCTCATTGTGGTGACTTCTCTTGTTTTGGAGCACGGGCTCTAGGCACACAGGCTCAGTAGTTGTGGCACGTGGGCTCAGTAGTTGTGGCTCATGGGCTCAGTAGTTGTGGCGCACGGGCTTAGTGGCTCCGCGGCACTCTGGTTCTCATTAATGGTACGCTTTCATAATACATCTGTCATCACACATGTATACACCAAGTCCCGATAAGAGCAAGTAGATGCTCAAATACGATCATTACGTCTAAAAA
The DNA here is from genome assembly GCF_002837175.3 of Physeter macrocephalus. Lineage (NCBI taxonomy): Eukaryota > Metazoa > Chordata > Mammalia > Artiodactyla > Physeteridae > Physeter > Physeter macrocephalus. The sequence continues at coordinate 151,652,960 of NC_041220.1, read as the reverse complement.
TTTGTACCTCTTTGTACTATGGAAATTCTGTAGAGCAAAGAGTTCTTTAAAAATGTACCCTAGCACGTGCATAAATGCACTGCACAAAGTCTTCAGGTTTGAGTTTGATACAATAAAACCTAAGTATAATCAACACAACTATGTAATTCCTGGACACTTAAATATTTAGATGTTAAAAATATACATTTGGAGATTTAATCCTCATCAGCCAGTTTTAGGTAGAAAATAATACTGACAATGTGTTTTAAACAAAGCATAGTAAACTGAAAAAGGATTGTGGCACAGTTTAATGAAACTTGCCACTTACAGTGCTAACCCCTGCACCGGAAATACAGGAACCCCTCAAATATCAGTGAAGGGTTAATGATTACAGGGGAAAACCATGACATCCAGTGGCCAAAGACTTTCGATGCTGCATAAATTTCTCTGTCCCCTCTTCATCAGTCACCCATCCATCCATCTAGCTACTCATCTAGATAGCCGTTTATGTATAGAATGAAATTCACAATATTGAAATAGGCAAGGCATTCATGAACAATTTTGTATTTTCACATGCATGCATAAAAATTATCCTTTTTATTTGAAAAATCGTGGATGCTAATGTATAGTTTATGCACAGATACATGGTATCTGCATCAACAAAACTGTGAGTGTATCTCTTAAGTACATACACCCATTTGCGAAGAACCCCTTAATCTTCATGCACGATTAGAATTCATTCTGTCCTGGCCCACTTTTTTTTCTTTTGAAAAAACCCTCAGAGAAAAGAGAAATGAATTATTTCACTTAGTGAACTGATAACAGAAGTAGGCCTTGTTTATATACTGAATAGAGCATTACATGATAAAAAGGGGGCCTTCAGGACGGGTAAATTTATTCACACATTTGTTGATTCTCTTTCCTTGGCCAATTTCATTTATTACAATTTTTCCTCCTTCATGTCATTACTTATGTAAACCTAAGAAGTTATATTAGCAGTTTATAAGGAACTTAAGTATAATCAACACAACTATGTAATTCCTGGACACTTAAATATTTACATGTTAAAAATATACATTTGGAGATTTAATCCTCATCAGCCAGTTTTAGGAAGAAAATAATACTGACAATGTGTTTTAAACAAAGCATAGTAAACTGAAAAAGGATTGTGGCACAGTTTAATGAAACTTGCCATTTACAGTGCTAACCCCTGCACCGGAAATACAGGAACCCCTCAAATATCAGTGAAGGGTTAATGATTACAGGGGAAAACCATGACATCCAGTGGCCAAAGACTTTCGATGCTGCATAAATTTCTCTGTCCCCTCTTCATCAGTCACCCATCCATCCATCTAGCTACTCATCTAGATAGCCGTTTATGTATAGAATGAAATTCACAATATTGAAATAGGCAAGGCATTCATGAACAATTTTGTATTTTCACATGCATGCATAAAAATTATCCTTTTTATTTGAAAAATCGTGGATGCTAATGTATAGTTTATGCACAGATACATGGTATCTGCATCAACAAAACTGTGAGTGTATCTCTTAAGTACATACACCCATTTGCGAAGAACCCCTTAATCTTCATGCACGATTAGAATTCATTCTGTCCTGGCCCACTTTTTTTTCTTTTGAAAAAACCCTCAGAGAAAAGAGAAATGAATTATTTCACTTAGTGAACTGATAACAGAAGTAGACCTTGTTTATATACTGAATAGAGCATTACATGATAAAAAGGGGGCCTTCAGGACGGGTAAATTTATTCACACATTTGTTGATTCTCTTTCCTTGGCCAATTTCATTTATTACAATTTTTCCTCCTTCATGTCATTACTTATGTAAACCTAAGAAGTTATATTAGCAGTTTATAAGGAAAAGTTCCAGATTCCGACCCTGTCACTACTGATTTGTAACTCTGACCATGCTCAAGCCCCTGAAATTTTAGTGCCTTTATTTGAAATAAGGGATATTTTGTATGCATCACGCAAAGACTATACTCCCCCTCTGCTTCACATTACATCCCTGTGACTTAGTTATTTTATAACTGGTATTGTGCACCTCTTATTCCCCTTCACCTATTTTGTCCGTCCTCCCACACCCTCCCTTCTGGCAACTATTAGATTGTTCTCTGTGTCTGAGTCTATTCCTGTTTTGTTGTACTTGTCCATTTGTTCTGTCTTTTACACTCCACATGGAAGTGAAAAAAATATAATGAGTCTTTCTCTGACTAATGTTATTATGGCTGAGTAGTATTCCATTGTGTGTGTTTATATGTATATGTGTATATATATATATACACGTGCCACATCTTCTTTATCCATTCCTCTGTCGATGGACACTTAGGTTGCTTCCGTATCTTCACTATTATAAACGGTGCTGCTGTGAACACTGGGGTGCATGTATCTTCTTAAATTAGTGTTTTCATTTTCTGGGGATAAATACCCAGGAGTGGAATTCTACATCATATAGTAGTTCTTCTACTTTTAATGTTTTTGAGGAACTTCCATTCTGTTTTCCACAGTGGCTGCACCAATTTACACTCGCACCAACACTGCATGAGGGTTCCCTTTTCTCCACATGCTTGCCAACACTTGTTATTTGGTGTCTTTTTGATGACGGCCATTCTGACCAGTGTGAGGTGATACCTCATTGGGGTTTTGATTTGCATCTCCCTGATGATTAGTGATGTTCAGCACCTTTTCATGTGCCTATTGGCATCTGCATGTCTTATTTGGAAAAATGCCTATTCATACCTTCTGCCCATTTTTTAATCATTTTGTTTGTTGTTTTTGACACAGTTGCATGAGTTCTTTATACATACACCCACAGAGGTCTCTATGGGTTATATATTAAACCTTCTATCAGGCATATCATTTGCAAATATCTTCAATTCAGTAGGTTGCATTTTTGTTTTGTTGGTTTACTTCACTGTGCAAAAAGCCTTGTAGTTTGACCTAGTCCCATTTGTTTATTTTTGCTTTTGTTTCCCTCACCTGAGGAGACAGATCCACAAAAATATTGCTAAGACTGATGTCAAAGAGCAGATTTCCTGTGTTTTCTTTTAGGAGTTTTATGGTTTCAAGTCTTACATTTGAGTCTTTAAACCATTTTGAGTTAATTATTGTGTATGGTGTGAGATAGTGGTATGGTTTCTTTTTTTTTTTTTTTTTTTTTTTTTTTTTTGCATGTAACTGTCCAGTTTTCCCAACATCATTTATTAAACAGGCTATCTTTTCCGCATTGTATATTCTTGTCTCCTTCATCAAAAATTGACCATTTTGTGTGGTTTGTGTCTTCAGTTCCAGAATACTCTAATTAGCTTTCAATCACCTATACCCTGACTAACCCATCTGAGCCAGAGTGTCTGTCACAAAGATGGTTAGAGAATAACAGAGGTCTCCATGGGTTATATCACTTCTAAACCAATTTTTAAAGGCAAGAAAACCTGGCCAGCGAGAAATAAAAAGCACATATTAAAAATAAAAATAATGTAGCCAAATTCACAAAAAAAATGAAGAACATAGTTGAAAATGATCCAAAAATAACAATTTTCAAATTCTGGACACAGGAGGAATAGAGTTGATTATTTTTCTTTTGGTTTTAGTGCCTGTGGAAACTTCATCATAAACTAGCAGGCTTTTACAGTAATTTTGTTTAAAAAAAAAAGATACAATATAAAATAGATTAACCAAGAGAAAAATACATACATAGTACAAATTAATATAAACATGTTTTCACATATGAACATAGGGCAATTATCTATCATTTTGGAGCAGTTACATGGAGCTGTTTTGTTAAAGCTCCACGGCCTGAAAAAAAAAAAATTGTCCTAACTTCAGATAATGCTTCATTGATTGATTCATTCACTAATACATTCATTCACTCAGTATCTCAGCAAATATTTATAATGGTTTTCTTCTCAGTAAAAGACTATGCTAGCACTATAAGATATCCAAATCTATTTGATAATAATCCTGGGCTCTGTAACCTTAGAGAAGAGTACGAAATAATTTTATCAATAAAGTATATAATTGCACTTAAAATATTTCCTACCAGCTTTAACTTTAAGAAATAGGAGGGACTAGGGACTTCCCTGCTGGTCCAGTGGGTAAGACTCCATGCACTCAATGCAGGGGGCCCAGGTTCGATCCCTGGTTGGGGAACTAGATCCTGCATGCCGCAACCAAGAGTCCATATGCCCCTACTGAGAGTCCGCATGCCACAACTAAGAAGTGCACGTGCTGCAACGAAGATCCCACATGCTGTAACTAAGACCTGGCGCAGCCAAAACAGATAGATAGATAGATAGATAAATAAATAAATGTTTTTAGAAAATAGAAATGGAAGGGACTAGAAAATAGTTTATATTTACCATATAATGCATGTGTAAACATACAAATACACATATTATTAAAATGCACAGATGGTATATTGTTAAATCATGCTTATGGATTTAGAAAAAAAGAATTATACATATTGAGAACTTTCCTGACACTAAAAAGTTTCAGGAAACCGTGAATGTGAGCTCTCTACATTAGTGTTTCTATGTTTGGCAAAGTTGGTATTACAACCCAAAAGGCAGTAACAGGGGACAGGATACAAGTTGCAGGATACAAAATTCACACACAGAAATCTGTTGCATTTCTATACACTAACAATGAAAGATCAGAAAGAGAAATAAAAGAAACAATCACATTTACCGTCACATCAAAAAGAATAAAATAACTAGGAATAAACCTACCTAAGGAGGCAAAAGACCTGCACTCTGAAAACTATAAGATGCTGATGAAAGAAATCAAAGATGACACAGAGGGAAAGATATACCATGTTGTTGGATTGGAGTAATCAATTTTGTCAAAATGATTATACTACCCAAGGCAATCTACAGATTCAATACAAGCCCTATCAAGTTACCAACGCCATTTTTCACAGAACTAGAACAAAAAATTTTTAGATTTGTATGGAAACACAACAGACCCCAAATAGCCAAAGCAATCTTGAGAAAGAAAAATGAAGCCAGAGGAATTCAGGCTCCCTCACTTCAGACTATACTACAAAGCTACAGTCATCAAAACAGTATGGTACCGGCACAAAAACAGAAATATCGATCAATGGAACAGGATAGAAAGTCCAGAGATAAACCCACACACCTATGGTCCATTAATCTTTGACAAAGGAGGCAAGAATATACAATGGAGAAATAAACAGTCTCTTCAATAAATGGTGCTGGGAAAAGTGGACAGCTACATTTTAGAAAAATGAAATTAGAACATTCTCTAATACCATATACAAAAATAAACTCAAAATGGATTAAAGACCTAAATGTAAGAGTCTTAGAAGAAAACATAGGCAGGACACTCTGACATAAACCACAGTAAGATCTTTTTCAAGCCGTCTCCTAGAATAAGGGAAATAAAAACAAAAATAAACAAATGGGACCTAATTACACTCCAAAGCTTTTGCACAGCAAAGAAAACCATAAACAAGACAAAAAGACAACCCAAAGAATGGGAGAATATTTTGCAAACGATGCAACTGACAAGGGATTAATCTCCAACATTTATAAACAGCTCATGTGTGGCTCAATATCAAAAAAAAAAAAAAAAAACCCCAAAAAAAAACTTAATAAAAAAATGGGCAGAAGATCTAAAGAGACATTTCTCCAAAGAAGATATACAGATGGCCAAGAGGCCCATGAAGAGATCCTCAACAGCACTAATTATTAGAGAAATGCAAATCAGAACTACAATGAGATGTCATCTCACACCAGTCAGAATGGCCCTCATCAAAAAGTATACAACGGGTTTCCCTCGTGGCGCAGTGGCTGCGCGTCCGCCTGCCGATGCAGGGGAACCGGGATCGCGCCCCGGTCTGGGAGGATCCCACATGCCGCGGGGCGGCTGGGCCCGTGAGCCATGGCCGCTGAGCCTGCGCGTCCGGAGCCTGTGCCCCGCAACGCGAGAGGCCACAGCAGAGGGACGCCCGCATACCACACACACAAAAAAAAAGTATACAAAAAATCTACAAACAATAAATGCTGGAGAGGGTGTGGAGAAAAGGGAACTCTCCTACACTGTTGGTGGGAAGGTAAGTTGGTGCAGCTACTATGGAGAACACTATGGAGGTTCCTTAAAAAACTAAAAATAGAGCTCCCATATGATCCAGCAAGCCCACTCCTGGGCATACATCCAGAGAAAACCATGGTTTGAAAAGATACATGCACCCCAATGTTCACTGCAGCACTTTTTACAATAGCCAAGACATGGAGGCAACCTGAATGTCCATCAGAGGAACAGATAAAGATGCGCTACATATACACAATGGAATATTACTCAGCTATTAAGAAGAATGAAATAATGCCATTTGCAGCAACATGGATGCAACCAGAGATTATCATACTAAGTGAAATGAGAAACAGAAAGACAAATATCACATATCACTTATATGTGGAATCTAAAAAAAAATGATACAAATGAACTCATTTACAAAACAGAAACAGACGCACAGATGTAGAGAAAGAACTTATGGT
>NC_041220.1:151574593-151646367 GCF_002837175.3 Physeter macrocephalus | reverse complement strand
ATAACTGAATCACTTTGCTGTACACCTGAAACTAACACAACTCCAATATAAAATACTGGATATATACTCCAACATAAAATTTAAAAAATTAAAAACAAAAAATAAACAAACAAAGAAAACAAGAAAAAACAAGAAACAAAAAGACCCAAGGTAAGACTTTGCTCCTTATGTATTAATAATGAATACAAAATTAATGTTTTAAATAAATATATATCTTCCCTTAATTATCATAAGCATCTCCTTTTCTGTTTACACACAAAAACCTTAACAAATTCAAATAATAAAAAGATGTTTTCAATTTGCACTCAGTAATAGACATATTTTGGATAAAGAGAATCTTTTAAAAAAACATATCATCGGGCTTCCCTGGGGGCGCAGTGGTTGAGAGTCCGCCTGCCGATGCAGGGGACGCGGGTTCGTGCCCCGGTCCGGGAGGATCCCGCGTGCCGCGGAGCGGCTGGGCCCGTGAGCCATGGCCGCTGGGCCTGTGCGTCCGGAGCCTGTGCTCCGCGGCGGGAGAGGCCACGGCAGTGAGAGGCCCGCGTAATCACAAAAAAACAAACAAACAAACAAAGAAACAAAAAACATATCATCTGTGTGGAAATTTCCTGGCGGCCCAGTTGTTAGGACTCCGCTCTTCCATAGCTGAGGGTGCGGGTTCGATCCCTGATCGGGGAACTAAGATCCAGCAAGCCGTGTGGTGTGGCAAAAAAAATAATAAAATAAAAAATTTAAAAAGTAAAAAATCATATGTAGCTAAACGTCTTCAGTTCAACTCACAGAAAACAAGCCAAATGGATCTAAAATGAGTAAGAGATTTAGAATAGGGGTCAGCAAGTGTGATAGCCTGCTGACCAAACCCAGCTACCATTTTTATAAAGGTTTTGCTGGAACAGAGACACGTCTGTTAATCTATGTACTGTCTATGGCCACTTTTAGGCTCAAACAGCAGAGTTGAGTAGTTGAGATGGAGACCACATGCCTGCAAAGCCAGTAACGTTTATTATCTGGCCCTGTTCAGAAAAGGCTTGTTGGCCTCTGGTCTAGAGCTGTGGATCTCAAACTTGAGCTCGCATCAGAATCCCTGGAGGCTTGTTAATGTACAGACAGCTGCTCCCACCCTGCAGCAGAGGTTCTGATCCAGCAGGTGGGGGGTGGCTGCTGAAAATCTGCATTTCTAACCAGCTCCCAAGGAACGCTGATGCTGCTGGTCTGAAGACCACACTCTGAAAACCCCTAGTGAAGACAAAACAGTATTCGCCAAAGCTGTATCAGTTTCCTCTGCTTAAATGATGATACGGTTAAATGGCTAAATATATGCTGGTGAAGTAGCAACTTCCATTGCACCTTTAATCTAAGCATTATCCATCCCACATTATTCTTATCAGTAGCTCTGAAGGGTAGGTAATCATTACCCACCTCCCTCACTGGACTGATGAGGGGCTTATGTCATCACAGGGGCTGAACGACTTGTCCTGGAATAGACCCAAAGTCAAGAGCACTAGGTGACTAAAAGTCCAGATTTCTTCAGCAATTACTGGGCTCTCCAGGTCACATGTTGTTTTTATAGGAATTCTAGACTCGCATAATGGAAAAAGAACCAGAGGTCAACTTGACAGTTGCCTTGCCTCTAAGGTCCAGGCAGACATAGAAGTTCCCAGCTACTCAGGGTCCTCAGTGCCATTCTCCAGCCACAGAGAAACAAAAGGGAGCAACTTGCCAAGCACATTCAAAGTCGGAGCTCTCAGCAAAACATAGGTGCCATTTTCTCACAGTTTCAAGAGAATTCAACAAGGGTAAAACGACCTTGAAAAACAAACTAATTCTCTGGCAGTCAAGTGGTGATTCTGTTTTCTGTGATTACATTCCATTGTTTGGAAAAGAATTTTCAATGCCAGTGTTATCAAGACTATCTATCATATTAGTAGTAAGGAGTTAAGTTTTTAAAGACATGATCTGGAATCAATTATATTGTATAATAGCTTTGCAATCTGGGACAATATAGGAGGTCTTTTCACGAACGTCACATCCAGTCAAAATACATGCTCGATTTGAATACCAGAGCCACCCAGATTAGTTACATTAGTAACCTTCAAAACTCTTGACATATATAGCCCTTAAAAGATAATCACGTTTGGTTAGTCATTTTAAAAAGATGAAAAGGAAAACAATAGTTCTGAGGTCAAGTTCACAGTTTGCTAAAAGAAACAGTTGAGAACACACTGAAAGATTAAAACTGCCATGTGACATGTGAAGGTTGAAGCCAGCCCTTGATGAAGGGTTCAGATTTTATCTCCTTCTGCATATGCAGAATGGCACCACTAAAGTTACAAGACAAAGAACCACAATTCGATGACCATCATTTTTCTCTGGCAACTACGTCTGTCCCTATAAAACATGCCCTTTTCCTGATGGTTGGCATCTTCCACAACGGAAAATTCAGCACGGATGAGCAAGAACATGAAAACACCTCCACCCTCCCCATTACGATGCTCTTCAAAGGCGTCATCAAGCATCCAACAGATAATGAGCACAGACCTTCCAATGCAATACACCAACCTTCAGAAATCCACGACTGTTCACACCACTCATCAGCCGAAGTAAATCGAATACCACGTACAAAGCCATACATTATCCTTCTTAAGAGGAATACGTACATTTATATTTCACTTTGATGGCAATCTGGAACCAAGCCAGTTCAAAAAAAGCAATGTACTTTGATATGGTGTCATATTAAGTAAATTTCACTTCTCTCTAACACTGTTAAAAATCTGTGACACCGTACTGATTACAGTTCCAGTTTCCCAGTGGTATAATATCTCCTCTCTAGTTACCAGCTGCTGACCTCTCACCCTCCCTCATCGCCCCTGGTTCATCAGTCGTGGTCCTCTCTGTGATGCCCAGAGCCTTGTTCCTCTTTCCATCTTTCTGCTTTTTATTAACGCTCTCCTTTACAGAACCAACAAACCATTATGGCTCTGCTGTTTGGATGTCCCCAAACACTGCCTGCTCCAAATACCCGCTGTCCTTCCATCAATTTGCCATCATTTGGGATGCCTTCATCTCAGACCTCTTTTGTCAAGTACTCCTCTCATTGGCCATGCGCACTTCTATTCCTCGAGCTCATGTCCTCCTGCGAAACATCTTCCACCTCCAGCCCCTTCACCTCTTTGTCTTCTCCCGTACATCGTCCAGCTGTCTCCTGTTCCTTCAGGTACCCAGCCAATGCCTTCAACTCCTGCGGTCCAGTGTCTTACACACATCCTCTATCAACAGTCTAAGACTAAGTTGATGTATGCCCCAAATATTGGCTTGTGCGCTCTCTATATTTGTTATTTACTTACCTCCGCCCTCGGGGATACGTACCATCTTCATTGTAGAGATGAGAAACCTGAGAAACAAAGCACCTGCCTAGAATTACATCAAAGATTGGAATCAGGCAGCCTGGTCAGAGGCCTGACTTGGTCACTAGGGCTCCCATTTCTCTGCCTCAGTGAAAAGTACCAACACGTCTCTTCTGGTGAACGTGTGAGTGGGGTGCAGGGGCCCTGCTACCCATGTTTCCCCAGCAGTGGCCATGATCAATATATCTAATGAAACCAACAACCAGGGAGAAAGATACAATATGGAGAATTAAGCATGGAGAGAGTAAACCCTAGTGGTACTCTGTCTTTGGTTCTAGTTTCTTGGACACTTACTACATGCTTATACCTCTTGCATTTTTCTGAGTCTTTGGATAGATGCGGCTTTTTCTTAATGTCTAAACCTTACATCCGATGACTGTATCCCTCATTCTCAGCCACATAATGTACTTTTCTACAAAGAGAAAACAGAAGTACTGAGATTGGAACGTCTTAGTGTAAGACTCACTCTTTTATCTGTGAGAGGGGCAATCTTTTCTTCCTTACCTCCTCCTGCAAAGATTCCTATTGTCTACCTGTATGCTGGATCCCACTGGCTACTGACTTCTCAGGATAGTCACCAGAACTATTACCTACTCTCCTTCCAGAATTTTGTCCTCTCCCTCCAATGCTTCCTTTCCACCCACATTTAAATATACTCATTTTCGGACTTCCCTGGTGGTGCAGTGGTTAAGAATCTGCCTGCCAATGCAGGGGACACGGGTTCGATCCCTGGTGCGGGAAGATCCCACATGCCGCGGAGCAACTAAGCCTGTGCGCCACAGCTACTGATCCTGCACTCTAGAGCCCACGAGTCACAACTACTGAGCCCACGTGCCACAACTACTAAAGCTTGCAGTTCGATCCCTGGTCCGGGAAGATCCCACATGCCGCGGAGCAACTAAGCCTGTGCGCCACAGCTACTGATCCTGCACTCTAGAGCCCACGAGTCACAACTACTGAGCCCACGTGCCACAACTACTAAAGCTTGCACGAGTAAAGCCTGTGCTCCACAACAAGAGAAGCCACTGCAATGAGAAGCCTGTGCACCTCAACAAAAAGTAACCCCCGTGTGCTGCAACTCGAGAAAGCCCACACACAGCAACAAAGACCCAACACAGCCAAAAATAAATAAATAAATAAATAAATAAATAAATTTTAAAATAAATAAATATACTCATTTTGAAAATAAGCAAAACAAAACCTCTCCTTCCACTTCCATCTGCTTCCCAAGCTTGTCCTCTTCACACAGCCAGGGGTCCCTACATTTGCAAGCTTTGCTCTCTCATCTCTCATTAAACTTCCCCTTTAAATGGAAAGAAATCACCCTAAGCACGAGACAGAAAATGCTAAATCACATTTTTTTTTAATTTAGTCAAAAAAAAAATTTAGTAAACCTTTTGTTATAGCATAGTTTTAGATTTACAGGAAAGTTGCAAGAAGGGAGAGTTCCCCTATTTTAGCATCTTACATTCATCCGGTACTTTGTTACAACTAATGAACTGATACTGACACACTATTATTAACTGATATTTATACTATATTTGGATTTCCTTAGTTTTCCCCTAACGTCCATTTATTGCACCAGGATCCAAACCAGGACATCACATAAACTTTTAGTGGCCACAGCTTCTTGGTCTCATTTAGGCTTTGACAGTTTCAGACATTCCCTGTTTTTGATGACCTTGACAGATTTGTAGAATGTCTTTCAATTCTGTTTTTTCCAGTGGTTTTCTCGTGATTAGGTTGGGGTTACAGGCATCTGGGAGGAAGACCACAGAGGTCAAGTGCCCTTCTCATTACATCATATCAAGGTCACATACTATCAACATGACATATCCCAGGTGACATTGACCTTGACCCCTGGGCTGATCAAGTGTTTCAGGTTTCTCCACTGTAAAATTACTCATCTTCTTTTACTACTGAGGAACAATTTTTTTTTTTTTTTTTGCGGTAAGCGGGCCTCTCACTGTTGTGGCCTCTCCCGTTGCAGAGCACAGGCTCCGGACGCGCAGGCTCAGCGGCCATGGCTCACGGGCCCAGCCGCTCCGCGGCACGTGGGATCCTCCCGGACCGGGGCGCGAACCCGGTTCCCCTGCATCGGCAGGCGGACGCGCAACCACTGCGCCACCAGGGAAGCCCTGAGGAACAATTTTTAACAATAAAAGTTTCAAATACTTAACTTGAGGGTATCTAAATCACTAGTGAATGTGGTTACGCCAACATGTCTGTGTGAGCTGTCCTTTGTGGAAGTGCACCTTGATTTTGTACCGGGATGGAGAGGCACAGAGAGAGCGAGAGACACAGAGAAGCCCAAGCACTCCAAAGAACAGGGCCTTCAAGTGACCAGGAGAATACAAGCATCTGGGGTTGAACAAACATCCTAGGCTAAATGTGGAATCATGAACTTAAGTGGACCGACAGGGTTATATTCTCATTATTTGGGAAGTAAAGGTACTGTAAAACAAAGACTCTAAATACAGAAGTTCAAATAGACTACACGTTTGCTTCTCTCTCATGCAACAGCCCAGAGATGGCTGGATGGCTAGCTTTGCCATCCTCAACCCATGACTCAGCACCTGAGAGTTAAGGTCGACTGCTCCATTTGTCAACACTGTTAAGCCAACAGGAAGGAAAGAAGAATGGAAGGTATCTGTCCTTCTTTCTCAAGAACTGGAGGCAGACATTGTTCATGTTGTTACCATTATATTCCACTGGCCTGAACTTAGTCATGTGACTGCATACCAAGCTACAGACTAGTGGGGCAAGGCAGGATCTAGCTGGATGCCCATCTGCTTGCTAACACCTGGTTAGGCTTATAGGAATAAAGTACCTAGAAAAGAATGGACACTGGGAGAATCAATACTGGTCAGAATGAGACCTTTAACTGAATACCCGGTGGCAGGTTGGTTGTTTTTTCTTCCAATAAAAAGACAACATCTGGACCAAAGTTGCACATCGAATCAGCATCCTGCTGAGCTTACAAATCTACATCATTCTCCAAACAAGCCAGTCAAATGGGGCTGCGACAGAAAACAATACACCTGACACTTTCCAGTTTTGACGGTGGCCCTAGTCTCTGCTACCCTCCTCAGGAATGCAATATTAACTTTGTTTCAGTCTTTCAGGAGGGAAGGCGATTCTGGGAGCTTCCATTCTTCCTACCACACAAATCTTCACTCCGTGGATTAGGGAGACCCAGGCGTCTCCTGTTTCTGTCCCGACTATGCACTCGGGTCTCGGGAAAACGAGCCCACTCCCCCGCCCCGCCCCCCAAAGATTCTATTTTTACCTGACTCTCAGAATCCCGCTCTGACTGGCGGAATCATCTGTACTCTGGGACCCGGCAGCTGGAATCAGCTCACAGGCAGCGTTACGTACAGCCTAAGGCGCAATACATTCTCCTTTTGCCGTTATCAGACGCCCAGGGAAAGGGCCACCAGCCCCTGGAGGAAGGCCAGAGGAGGAGGATTTGTAGTTCATACCCGAGCATCGTCGCAGGTACCTGGTCCAGGCGGCATGGCTTGCCCTTCATACCAAGTCCTGAGGTTGACTGAGAGACTAAGACTACTTCTGTGCTTAACCTGTGGCTTCTGGTTACTGGTCCTAATGTGCTTCACGTGCACAGGTCAAGCAGGACAGTAGCAAAATTCTTAAACTCTCCGTCACAAAGAAAATGAAAAGGGGATGAGGTGGAGAGTAAGTAATGAGTGGACCTGATACAAGGCCTGACAACAACTAGGAACGTGGAAAATTCACACATCTTGTCCTTACACCCTGCTTGGGTATACGGCTGGGACCTTCTGACCTAACAGTGTCAGATCTCTATAACATGCTCAGCGAAAGCTACCCTGTGCTATCACGCTGAAGTGACTGAAGTCAGGAATCCACCGTAGCGAGCAGTGATAAGACATAGTTATGCTGAGCCTGCTGCGTTAAATATGAATATATAATACCTCTCCACAAGCAAGAAAACACACTAGCAATAATTCTGCTTTCTCTGAGCATTTTGGAGTGGTTTTTATAGGTATTAGAGTCGAACTACATACATTCAACCAGTGCTTCATCACTTACCCATCTAAATGACAAATGGGGAAAACATATAGGAAAACATAGCCATAATTTTCTGAGCTACAGACAAAATGCACTTAATGAGAACCATTTCAATATCCAAAATTAACTTCTTAATTTCAAAACTAAAATTACAACGGAAATAAATTTTGTAGTATAAATTGAAACAGTCTGACATTCCGAAGGAGTCTGAAATGAACATACGTATCTTGATAATTTGCTGAATTTACTGATACAATGTTTTGGATGTCTTGAAAACGTTTCACCTTATTTTTAGCCTAATTAGTAATCAACAACTTGATCTACTCGCTTATTGGTGAAAAGAAATGGGGAGGGCTTTGTTCTGTTATATAGGAAACATTATTTTTAGCAAGCAAACATAAAAATATGTTTCCTCTGTGAATGTAGGCCAAAATCTTCAAATACGATCTGTGCCTTTCCCTATGTAAGTGACACACTGACAGATTCAATTTAGTTTTAAGATCTGCTCTGGCACTGACAGAATGTTAAGCATTCCATTGCTATAGATCTGCACCGTTTGAATTTTTTAATTTTTTTCTTCCTAATAATGAAGTTCCAACAAAACAGCTAGCCAAGTAAATGCCATGTGAGTGTTCAAGGTTGATGGATTACACTCAGTAATTCTGGTTAATGAGGCACTAAAATGATGAGCGGAGAGACCAAGGAATTGGCGAGAGCCTGGCAGTGCTGATGACTTCTCCAGGGACAGATAGGAGGAGAAGCACTCAGGGATAGGTAGTCTGCACACTCTGTAAACAACAAGGGCATTAACATATCAGGTCAACAGGCAGATTTCAAGAGTGGAGAGGAAAACCTACCTCAGGGCGTCCCTGAAGCGCCTGCATTCACCTGTACCTCTCATCACGATGGAAATCAAAGCCTTCTCTTTCTTCAGGTGACTAGAGTTGGTTTTCACTCTCCTGAAACCAGAGGTTTCCTGATCAGTACAGCTAACTCACCAAGTTGAATTATCCCCTTGGCTGTGTATTGGTTTGCTATGATTTCCAGCCCACTTGCTCATGACAACAACAAGGTTGTGATTACAAGTAAAGTTGTTGGGAGGTATAAGAGAAATTGTTGTCAGGACGTCATCATGCTTGCATGTGGTTAACCACAAAAACATGGGAAGCAGCAGCAGCTCTAGGGCAGGGGCCCTTCAGACTACACACGCCCAGAGTCTGTGAGGACCGGCCCAGGGTGTTTGGTCTGGGCAAGGCGACTGCTGACCTGAATGGCTCTCTGAAGACCCGGGGGCATCAGCTCCAGCCTGGGCAAGGCGACCCCTTTTTTCCCGGCAGTGCTGGAAAACATGCAGCAGCCCCAGGAAGGAGGTAATCTCACCCACAACACCTGCACCTTCACCCGCTGGCAAGGCGCTCCAGCAACAAGGATTTTCACTTTGGACCCCTCGCCAGCACTGACACGTGGCTCTCAGTTGGCCCAGCAACTCTTCAGAGAAGCAACTCAGAGAAAGGTACACCTCAACTAAACTTGGACTCTATCCCTTTCATCGTCCCCTTGCCTGGAACAATAGCGTGATCAATCTATTATTGGTTTGGAGTATGTTACTTCTTTAGTGGCTTATCAAGAGACATTATCCTGTACTCTTGGCTTGTGAAATTACGGGTAATTTCCGCAGTGAACCTGTGTTAAATAAATTACTGGCAAAGACAATCTCAGTCTCTGAGCATAATCTGCTGCCCCGACAAAACACCCTTCTAAAGAGCACGGTATCCTTTTATGATTAAATGTTTGCTATCCATAAAAACTGACCTTGGGGAGACCTAAGAAATCTTTTTCTTCCTAGACCGGGGCAAGGAGAACAGAAATGATGGGAAGGTTTTGTATGAATTTCACAATGGTTAAGACCAGGAAACTGACAACGTTGATATCTGCTGATACAAAACTCAGTAATGGTTTTAATGATAACTCAAGGTTTTTACCTCTTTCAGAAATAAACATGAAAGTAACAAGTCAACACATATAATTCTCCGGTTTAAACCTTAATTAGGAAAAATGCCCTAGGATATTATTTTAGAAACATGAAGAACCATACATAGGCTTCTTTCAGCTTCTTAGCTTGCCTTATTTTGACATCAAATTGCATGTCATTGTCCCTGCATGTGTCTCCATGGACTCATATAAAGACAACTGAATTTAGTAATTGGAAGATATTACCTTTTTAATTGAATTTACCAGTAAGTTTGAATCTAGAGCCCCTGGATAGTACTGGGAGTAGGAGAAAAAATTCACTGATTTTGTTATTTCCTCGGGCAGCAAGGGGTCAATGGTGTCTGGCCTCCTTCAGCAGTAATGATACACTAGAGTCTGCACTTTTAATTGTTCCATTTTTAACAGGGCTGTAAACCGAAATGCAAAGCTTTTCTTTGTAAAGTTTTGCGAAGTTTTATATATATAGATATAGATATAGATAGATAGATAGATAGATAGATCAAACTACATTCACTCACAGTTTCTATTTAGAATCTGGCTTCAGGGCATAATTTTCCTGCACCTGCTTTGATGTAACACAGCTGAGAAATCCTGCCTTAGAAGAGGGCGTAGAATCTCATGGAGGGGAAATGCCCAGAGAGGCTGCCTACCCTTTTGCTGGTAACCCTTCCTATCAGGGGTCCTCCATGCCGGGAGAGGAAGGAGGAGCTGGCAGAGACGACCGAAGGCTATGTGCGCTGGGCCATCCCTTGAGAGGCCAGCAGAGAGCCCTATCCCACTCCTGCCATACTCTTCTGAATGTTCTAACACCCCTGACCAGGTAGAGTCTGCTCCCTGGGGCAGCACACGTTCTTTCTGCACCTCTGGTTCCCAGCACGGGCCTACGCACGAGGCGGACACTTCGTGAACATTTCCTGAAGCAATGGAAAGTGTTTCCATTCCTAACACCAATGACTAGGACAAATACTTGGGCTTCTTTCTTTTTTCTTCTTCTTCTTCTTCAGTTAAACACAGAGTGAGTAGTATCTACAGCCATTTTCTTTTACTGCCATTCCCACTTTTCTATTGGTTGAAAATGATAACACCACGTAACCCCTTAGTCCTTTATTTATAAATTCCTTATGGAATACCAATAGATTAGTAAAACGAGGGCCCCTACGAATTTCATTGCCCTCTACTCATAATTTCCTATTGCCTATTTTTATTTGAATAAGAGCTCAAACACATTACAAACTTAGAAAGAGCATCACCATGGTAAATATTTTACTCGTGTGATTTATGGAGGCCCACAGGTTAGCGACAATTACTGTCCCCGTTTGACATTTGTCATCCAGTGCAGAGACGTTCAGATACAGAGCCCCGAGGCGGAGCCCTGCAGTTCCCACCCAGGCAGTCGGCCCGCGGTCCCCCTCCCCTTCCCCAGCACTCTGTCTCCCCTCCAAGCTCGTGCATGAAAGACTGCAGTGCGTTGTATGACGCGGTTATTTCATCCCCGTCTCGCAGTCAGGACTGAAATCCCGTGTGGTTAAGCGAGCTGGCTCAGACCTCCCAGCAGGAAATGGCAGAGTCAGGACCCAGGCTGTTTGACTTGTCATGCTTCCAGCGCCCTCGCTGCAACAGTGCGCTTTCTGTGTGCCCAGACGTCAACCAGCCACCAGCACCGCCACCTACGACTGTGGTTTGAAAGGCATGAGACCCCTTTTCCCAGTTCCTTGTGGGGAGAGGGCACTGGCATGGACAAGACGAGCCAAAGGAGGCTAGTTGCTCCAACTGTTTTTGCTCTCTGATAACCAGGCCACGTTCTCCAAAGACACCGCAAAAAAAAACCCTTAAAAAGTAGACCCTATTACGTCCTCATCTGTTGCCTCAAATGTTTTCACCTGGAGCAGGGGCAACCTTGACTTGCAGAATTGAGTTGCGTCTTGTCTAAAACATATTTTCAGTCTCCTCCCCAGTCGGGTTTTCAGGAAGGACAGAGGAACATCTTTGAAAAGTACTGGGGTTAGCTATTTGCAAACAGCAGATGCATCCGAAGAAATGGGAGTGTTTTCTTTTAACATCTGAGATGCTAATACCTCAGAGACCTCTCCTAAGCGTTTGGTTTCACCATGTGATTTGCTTTGCCAGGCATATTCTATTTGAAGTTTCCTACTCATCAGCGAAGCACTCCGGACTTCAAAGGCACTTCAACATCGGTGGACTTGAGTCAGAAATCTTTTGCATTCACACGGCATGAGTCATGGCACCCGAAAGAGTTTGCTGGAGTATTTCTCAATCCCTTTCACTCAAGGGAGAGTGAGGGCAACAGCTCTCCTTAGGAAGCGCTTCACAATTCTTGCTGAATGTTTTTAAATGGCTTTTGCGTAGCTCTCATTTGGTTTTCTATTAGGAATACCCTCTTTAATTTGAAGACATCATTTTCTTCTTAACCTATTTATAGTTGAACCAAACTTAGAACGACAATAACAAAACATTGCACTAAGGTATATTTCATGCCCATTTAACTCAAATAAAAGTCAAAGAAATTCTTTTGTATTTTAGAAACAATTATAATGACTGAAATCTAATGGAATTTGGGATTCAGTCTTAACTGTTCTAAAATCAATAGGAAATTTTACGAATTTATATTTTGACTGATATTCAGGAATGCCAAACTTCCCACGAGATTCTAAGTGATCATGAATAAAAATGTCATTATAGCTTGGTAGCCTGTAACAGGCCAGGATTCATTAAATTTTCCATTCTGTGGGCTGTCCTGTTTAATCAGTAACTCTTGGCCCGGCCTCATCTCTCTGCCAGGCTTAATAGGTTGAAGTGGATTGAAATGGATTAGGAATAAAGTACCTTTCTGCTTGGAAAAAGCTAGATCTTTGATTGCACTTTAAACTCATATTAAAATTAATTTAAAAAGACACCAAACACGGACACCACAATCCCCTTTTTGCAACTCCCAGGCAACCATAAAACCACACAATTAAGGTATATATGTTTTTTAAAGGCAAAGCAAATTTTATTTTTTAGAACATTACTACCACTGAAGGGTTACGTTCCCTGCAGCACCGGGCCCGAAGCATTCTTCGTTTCATCAGATGACTTAAGAAGCTAATTAGAGAATTCTACATGTTTAACCAGCTTTAAGACAGAATTGGAAAATGTGGAAAAATATTCTAACAAATTTGTTTTCTTGTAGCCTATGGTACCAGTCAATATTTTTACCAGTGACGCTGTTCTTATTCTGCTGTTCACTTTGGTTACAAGTTTACAAAAATCTATGAAATAACAAGAAAATTTCCAACACTTAACTTTGTAAACCTCCAGTGTGGGATCCTGTGCCTTGGACTATAAACCACATCCTATTTTTTTTCCCCCTTTCGCCAGAAATAATTTGAGAACATATCCATTTGATCTTTAAAACGTTCTGAAAAGAAGGAAGGCCCAGA
Organism: Physeter macrocephalus; assembly: GCF_002837175.3. NCBI lineage: Eukaryota > Metazoa > Chordata > Mammalia > Artiodactyla > Physeteridae > Physeter > Physeter macrocephalus. Next base: position 151,633,481 of record NC_041220.1, on the reverse strand, counting down.
CATGTCTTCAGTTTATAGACTCAGAAAGGGCAACTGGAGACTCTAAGCACAGTACATGGACACTGTGTTATAAAATTGTGACCTTGTGCTGCCAGAGAAGTGGGTGCAGTCTGAGGCTTCAGGGTACCTATTTAGCATGCTTGGGCTGCTGTAATAAAATATCAGACTGGGGGCTTAAACAACAGATACTGATTTCTTCCAGCTCTGGAGGCTGACAAGTCCAAGGTCAAGGTGTTGGCTGATTCCATGATACCCTCTTCCTCTCTTTATAAAGACACTCACCTCAGCACAAGGGTCCCACCCTTACGACGTCATCTAACCCTCACTACTTCCCAAAGACCCCTACCTCCATACGCCATCCCACTGGGCGCTAGGCCTTCCACACATGAACTTGGGGAACACAATTCAGGCCATGGCAGCACCTTAGCCTCCCCAGTTTCCATTGAGAAATCAGGGTCTTGAGAACTGAGAGCAGGGTGCCGAGTGCACAGAATTCTCAGAGGCTCTGAACAAGAAACCTCAGCAGCCATGATGCTTCCCCTTGGAAAGAAGCACTCTGGGGACAGTGTATGTGTGTGTGTGGGGGGCGCGAACAAAGCTGCCACTTTCAGGAGAGGATCCTACAGTGGAGAAGGGTTGTCCTCAAGATCATGGAATGGGCATCCAGGCTTGGAAGACGGGGAAAGTGCAAAGGAAGAAAATAACCACCTGGGAGTGATGACACACTTTCTGATGTGAAGAAAGGAGAAGAAAGCGCTCCAGTGGAGTTGACAGACAGTGAGAGGCCCACTCAGTGGGACAGGTACAGCAGAAAGAAAGACACAGAAGAAGAAAATAGTTACTCTGGAGAACAAGTGTGATAGAAGGAGAGGAGAAAGCAGGCATGAAAAGGCGCTGAGGGAAGGAGCACACAGAGCCAAGACACCAGAAGGATATCGTTCTGAGAGTGCAGGTAGGAAAACCTGACTGGAAAAGAAGGGACGGCGACAGAGAAGCAAGTTGGAGAGTGGGCCGTCACAGACTGGGTGTCAGACTGCAGGGAAGGAAGGGCAGGGCACTGGGTGGAAAAGTGGAATGAAAGGAAGAGTCAGTTGCAGAGAAAATAGGATGGAGCTTCTAGAAAGTTGAACATTCAAGAGGGTCAACACCAGGTTTAAATACTTGGGAAATGATGATATCATCAATGATATTATCTGCACTTGGAGGTAGTGGGTTTCCTCAACTCCAAAGAAGCCAAAGATACTGGGTATTCTCTGCCCATCACCTCCTGGGCTTATTGAACGGCCAATGCCCATCTCAAAAACGTTTTCCGTTTCTAAAAACTGCACAAGCCATGCCAAGTTCGTAGCATCATCTGACCCTTTCTAACTCGCTCTCACCTCAAGGTCTTTCATTTCCTCCTTTCCTTGTCTTTCTCCTTGCCTGTGTCTTCCCTCTGCTTAAAGAGGAACTGCATGCTCCTTACACGCAGCCTGTCTCAAGAGCACCTTGGACTCTTCAGAGAAAAGGAGCTAAATTAAGCTAATGAATATAAACAAATGCACATCTCAGATTCTTTTTTTTTTTTTTTTTTTTTTTTTTTGCGGTACGCGGGCCTCTCACTGCCGTGGCCTCTCCCATTGCGGGGCACAGGCTCCGGACGCGCAGGCTCAGCGGCCACGGCTCACGGGCCCAGCCGCTCCGCGGCATGTGGGATCTTCCCGGACCGGGGCGCGAACCCGTGTCCCCTGCATCGGCAGGCGGACTCTCAACCACTGCACCACCAGGGAAGCCCTGACCTACTTTATTTTAGAAATAACTATGCCAGGAAGAATAGCCTCTATATCTCTTTATTACATTTTTTAAAATTCTTTCTTTAATTACTAGAACTTTAGTTAATAATCAGCTAAACATGTATGAGTTTGGGGGAGGAATAGGAAATCTGGGGCACCTGACTCTCTAGATTTTAATTCTTTTCATGTAAGGAGTTCTTACACGGATGACATGGATGAGTTTGGTCAAGATACCATTTATAACAATGTACACTATACCGTTTTTCCAATGATGCCTAAGGTATTCACAGATCTGATTTACTCTTAAAAGAACACACCTCTAAGGAACAATCAGAGGACTGCTGGGTGGGCAGAATTCTGGAAGTGGAATCTGGAAGTTTGCCCTCAAATTGCTTACGATTCTTCTTTAAGGCAGCGGCAAAGTGTTCATCATGGCCCCCCCTTCACGTTCCTTGATCTTTATCACATTAAAAGGTGAAATATTTGTGCAACACACAAGCAAGCAAAAGACTGCCGATGGATTCAGCTGGGTTGATGGAAAACTTTTTCTATTTACAACTTTATATTAAGTTCTAATTTTCAGGAACCCCACGAGATGAAATTTTTTTTCTAAATCAATCCTAATACTTTAACACAAGGTTTATTTGTGAAAAAGTAAGAAGTAACGAGGAAAAATAAATAGAAAGTGGCTCAGAGCAAATTGGCTCTGAGTTTGGAAGAATGTCCTACAACAAGCATTTCACCTCGGACTTGCTCACTACGGCTGTACCAATGGAGACACGGAGAGACTTCTAGGTAGTAAGTTACATCTTCTTAAATGCTACATATGTGTATCACCTGCATGACAGGCTCAGACACCTCCCTCCCACGCTGTTAGTAAGATGTATCTGCTCAAAACGAATGTCCGTCAGCCCGTCAATCCCAAATGCCCCACGCTTTCCCACGTCATAAAGATTCAAGGCTGAGCCCTTTTCACTGCCTCCAAGGCTGTTCCACGTCAGACCCGAGTCTTGTTTCAACTTTCCGCCTCACCCCCTGGACCGGCACACCTGCCCTCTTGCGTCTCCGCACCCTTCCTGCTCACCGAAACTGGAGCTCCAATCACAACGTCCTGTCTCCCTAAAGTGCCCTTCAGTCCCACGGCGGACACCCAGCTCTCCTTCCAGGCTCAAATACTGCCTCTCGTGTCAAGCCTTCCTCCAATCCCTCGCCACAGTCAGAATCAGTGAGCTCTGCCTGTGCGTGCGACGGAAATAGGAATTCGCGTCCGCTGCAACGTGCAGACTCTAACGCTCTTGCGTGTCCCGGCGGCTGTCTGAACCTACCAGCTGTGCCAGAAACCCGCGCTTCCTTGGGTATAGGTCTCACCCTCGAGGAGCCGGAACCCGGGAGAGCGGAGTGCTGGGCGTCCCGGGGTGGGGGGAAGCAGAGGGCCCAGAAAGGGGCAGCAATGCCGTGTGTCACAGCTGGCTCGCCTCGGCGGGAGGCTGTCGGCATCCCCTCGCGGCCAGCCTGCTGGAGAGGGCGGGGGCCCCAGCCGAAACGGTACGGGGGGGTGGAGGGCCTGCGCGCGGGACACCCGACACTGGAGCCGCACACAAGGCGACAGCAGTTTGTTAGTCGCATGCACTCACGTTTTGGGGGAGAAGGCCATCCCCCCGCGAGGGGGCCCCCTGCGGCCGCGAGGCGGAGCGGCGCGAACCTGCCGGGCCTGCGAGGCCCGCTTGGCCGACACGACGCGCGAGGCGGCGTCTCGCTCTCACGGGAGGGCGGGATTGGCTCCGTTAAATAACCTCGCAGGCCGCACGCGGGTGAAACTCGTGAGGCTGAGGGCCGACAGGTGCGGTTGGTGCGTCTGTGGGGAGCAGCTGCCTGGTGGGGAGCCTTTCCTGCCGGCAGGGGGCGCACCTGGGGAGAGCGGGCCAAACACAGAGCCAGTCCTTCGGGCTCCCGGGACGCTTAAAGGCGAAGGCAGCACTTGCAATTCTAGACACTACAACACAGAGGCTGGCAAATGTGGGGTTTTTTTCCTCTTATTCTAAAATTGTGTTCGAGTTCTAGGCAGGTGACCCTGTCTGGAGCAACGCTGACGGACGTTAATAAAGTGTGGGAATTGATCAAAGTACTGGGGCGCCTTGCAAAAGCCCCATCACTACAATGCGTGCTGGCGTGCTACCTTGTTTTCTTCTTCAGCAGTGATGGTCCTCGGGAGAGGAGTCCATTTTCCTAACGTCCCCAAATCACCACTGTTTTAACGAGCACTGTTTTTTTGCGTTCTGTGAAGTTGGAGGAAAACACACTGGAAAGAAAAATAAGGGCCTCTGGGTCCAGTCGAGGCTTGCAGTAGAGGAGGAGAGGCAAAACTAGTCCACAAATAACTGCTAATAAAAAGAGATGTCTTGGGAGTGAAATAAAGGGCAAGCAGAGTAGAAGTCATTAGGTGTACATGGAGCAGAACAGACACGGGTGGCGCCCAGCTGGATGGCACGCGTGACCTTGCGCTCCTCGCACGGGGGTGTCCCACTTAGCACGTTAAGTACTTCGGGCTCTTCACTGCCTGTAAGAAACAACTAGGGCACTTCCTCCACAGTATTTCGTACGTGGTGTTTGGACGTTGTGTGGGATGCATGCCGCCCGTGACCTCACGAGATGGCTTCCGGTGTGCGTTAGTTTTCTACACTGAATAGCAACGGCCCACGATCTCAGCACGTTCGAGCAACACCCGCGTACGAGCTGGCACAAGTCCAGGCCGGGGGGCGGGGACCCGGTCCTCTGCTCACGGTCTCCCCAGGCTGAAGTCAAGCTGTGCCGGGCTGCGTTTGCATCTGAGGTCTGACCAGAAAACACTCCATCGTCAAGCTCATTCAGGTTATTGACAGAATTCGGTTGCTTGCAATTTTAGGGCTGAGGCCCCATTTCCTGGCTGAAATCACCTCTGCCCTATCTCTTCCCTTCCGCCACGTCCTTGGTATAAGCACAGGAGCACCTTCATCCCATTCACATTCAAGGGGTGGGATTGTACTGGGTGTGGACACCGGGGGTGGGGGCAGAATCGGGGGCGGGGGAGGGGCGAGGTTAAAATTCTGCCGACCACACCCTCCCGTTCTCACACTGAGCTCTGTTTGCAAAACAGTACACACACTCAAAATTCTTAGACCACTAGCAGACGCACAGAGATCGCTCAAATTGTGCCAGCGCTAAAACTCAAGATCAACATAACACTTTCTCCAAATACCGTCTCTCATTTTTATGAAACACTGTACAGTGGAAGAATAAACAGACCTTTTTTTTCCTCAGCACTTTCAAATTTTGAAAGCCCACCCCATCAATCGACAGCAGGCTCTAGCTCTGGTGTACCATGGCAGGCACCCTGCAAGATGGTTCACAAGACACCCCGCCACTCCCGCCCTGAGAAGGGGCATCGTGACGTGCAACCCTCTCCCTCTGTGTTTATGGGCCTGGGCTGTACCTTAGAGAACATACCACACAACCAGAGGGGACAACAAAGCAGAACAAAATTAATGAACGTGTTCTTAATATCTGAGGATAAATATCTCATGCAGCACTAGGTGTGTGAATGAGTCAATGAGCATAACTGACTGACTTTGCTTTGTTTTGTTCGTTTGTTTTTAAGGGAACTTCCTTAAAGAGAAAAAAATGATTTTTGGAATTCTTTAGGCCATAGTAAAGGGTCTTAAAACCACTTGTTTGCCTAAAGTTTCCCAAAGTAATTTGATTCTTTGTGCTGGGATGAGAATAAAGTTAGATTTCACTTACGGCATCTGCCAGGGTCTGACGGGAAGACATTAGCACTCTATGGGTTCAGACAGAGGGACTTTGCCGAAAACAAACTGTTTACAAAGGGGTAGGAGGCCCAGAAGAAGCTCGGAGGAGAGGGGAGATTGCTCAGAGATTAGTAACCACTGGAAGTTCCTCCCAGCCTCTGCCCAGCGCCTAAAGAAGCCCATGACGTGGATGATTTGAGAGAAAATCTACCCTCAAACCCACGTCCAGGGAGGATTACAGAAAATGTAGTTTCCAAATCGACAAGGGAAAGGTGACCAGGGACCATCTGGAACACACTGGGAAGTGACTTAAGCTGCCTGTGGAGCAAACGGCAAAACGACAAGAGTGAAAACAGCAGCAGCACTAGTAGTAACGTATCCTCCTTCCGTCTGAAGACGGTCACGGTTCTAAAATGCTCTGGGATGTCGTGTGCCTGACGATCTGAGATAAGGCACAACTCACACAGCGCAGAGAGAGAGGAAGAGGGTCTGTAAGACCTGGCGAGGGAAGCCCTGAAGGGCAGCGCAGACGTGTGGAAGTCACCCTGCCCTTGAGGGAAGAGTGTAGGGTGCAGGCTGGGTGTGAGAAGGCACGTGTGCACACATGCGGGCCGTGATGCCCACCTGGCAGCCTGTCAGGTACATCAGATGCAATCACCCCTACAACACCGTCGTCGTGGCCGGGTCCTGTCCAGCTGCCCTCTGCGCTGGCCTTTATCTGCTGTCCATAACATTTGCGGTGTGTTGAGGGGGGCATTCTATTTTTGTTTGTTTCCCAGAAGCCTTGGTGTCACCCAGGAGAGGATGGCAATGGAATTCTAGAGGAGCACGGAGCAGGAGTGTGGTGCGAATCTGGGCTGGTCAGAAGGCAGATTCCCGCCTGGACACAGTGGGGTACACAGCGTGCTAGCAACCTGTACAGCCTCCTCGCTAAAAACTTCTGAAAATCCTGCCTGGCAAGGGCAACGGGCAGAAAGCGGTGCTAAACGAAAATTAAAATAGTACCACTCTTTTGTCTTATTATACCAATCAACACACAACAATTTTACGGCAGTATTCAACATCATGACCTTGTACTTTTCAAAGAAATGGTGATTTTATTTATACGGTGCACAACCCATTTCAAGTTTCTGAATGTTTGGAAGGGGAGAACCCCTTCTTTAGGACTCTGAACTGCCAGTCACAAGAGGCTGCCTGACAGGATCTTTACAAGTGACTTAAACTGCCTGTGTCTCAAACAGCAAAATGTTTCGGAACCGGCTCTGAATGGACGGAGGCATCGCAGAGGAATGCCTCAAAAAAGAGAACGTTCAAGCTATGAAGCAGAAACGCATTAATGAGAAACACTTGGGTCTTAGGCTCCAATTTTAGCCATGGACGCCCGGTTAACACTATTGACCTGGACGTGTGGAATACAGATTCGCTACACTGATTGAACCAGGCAGTGTGAATGGATTTCTGGTTTTCGACATGTCCGATATCCTGACCAATTAGCATACAGGCCGCCTGACAAATGAAGAGGTCCAAGTCTAGGAAATCTGGTGGAATCTAAAACCAAACCAATCAGTGGAGACCTGTCTGCTTGAATCATTGCTGGGCGTGAGTTTGTATCCCAATGAAGGATGTATTTGAAACTATATCATCTTCATAATGCTTTTGGTTTTCTTTGTCAGACGTGGATTTTATTTTTCACCCTGAACTTACAACAGATCAAATTCAAATCAAACCACATGAAGCGCAGGCTACCAGCCTTAATTACACACACACACACACACACACACACACACACACACAATCTGGCTTCGGCGTCCATCAACAGACACACACATACACACATTCACAAACGACAACAGGATGCATTAAAAAGTTACTTTATTTAAGGAAAGGGACAGCATGTATAAGTACTTTTATTGTATTCACCAAAAAATAAAGTTAATCAAATTTGGATGCAAAATAGACCTAAGATCAGTCATATACATACACACACACACACAATTTTTCTCCCCTGTGGTAATCTAAATGATTGTGGTAGCCAGCTAAATGATTCATACTTTCTTGAAACTCTGCAAACGCATAAACTTGAGGCCAGTCATAAAAATGAGGCTGCTCATTTACTCAGGAAAGATTTATTGATCATCCACTACTGGGCATTAAGAGGGCTGACTAAATTACTACCACTTTGTTCTTGGCTGAATTCGGAAACAACCGAGATGGAGAACTCAGACAACTGGAATTAGAAATGTGCAAATCCGTGCCTGATGAAAGCTGCCTTGGAAGACCCAGGTAGGAAAGGCAGGGGCAGGGACCCTCGCAGTCAGCCTCCGCAGGTGGCCCTCCACCCCAGCCTCCATGAGCGCGGGTGGCCCTGTGCGCAACGGGGCGGCGGGGGTGGGGGGGGGCGGGGGACGGGCGGACCAGATGCCCGTCCTCGGGTGGAGGCTACCACAGTCAGGACGGGAGCGGGGTGCGGGGAGAAGGCTAGGCAGACCCACTACTTCCTCCCAGGCCCACCAAGCGTGCAGGCCGCACCTCTCCTCTGCGCGCAGAGGCTGGGCCAGCCCGCCCATCGGGTGGGACACGGGGCTACTATCAGGGCAGAGGCCACGTGGCCTCCAGGCAGAAGCTGGGGGTGGAGACAACAGGTCTGGGGTCTGTTTCCCGGGGCTGTACGGGGCCCGGCACCCGAGCCTCTCAGCTCCCCGGGGAGCGACACGCAGGCAGCGTTTCGCTGGGCAGGAAGGAGTTGACCCGCGGGCGGTGCGTGGGCGGACGCTGTGTGAGACTCAGGAACGCACACGTGCGTGCACGAAATAGTGCCACTCCGTTGTCTTTCATACGCTGACCGGGGTGCACGCCCAGATCTTCTCATCGTGTTCAATCCTGAGAGTGTGCTTCTTCTCTCAGGGTGCAGCACTTGTAAAACTTGCAAAGTAACGGGAGGGCCAAGCCAGTCACTCCCCTCTTCCCTGCCGACATCCTCCCGGCCCTCTGACTGTTCTGAGCCCCGTGTTTCTAGAACCAAGGCTGCCTTCAGGGGAGTCAGCCCGTTCAGTCTTTGGTCCCAGCAGCTGCAGTCGCGGACTCTTGCTTGGGCCCGCAAACCTACGCGCTCCTGAGGCCTGTCCCTTTATCCCAGGCTCTCACTGGTGCGGAGGCCGACTTCTGCGAGGCTAGCGAGTCCGAAACTCTGCCTCCACTCCAGTAGCCAGGTGCATGAGGCACTCTGGGCACAGAATCGAAGGGAGGGCCCCCAAAGTAAGACATCAGGATCAATAATATTTTAATACACTATTATTTTTTAAATGTAAATTAATGCAAAAAAAGAAAATCCCACAAGGAACAAAATATCAAAATATTCAAATAAGGACAGACTGGACCTTGGACTTGAGTGGCTCACTGGGCCCCTGGCCCTGGGCCCTGGTAACGTGTCCAGCTCACAGGGCCCTTTGGTACTGTGACAGAAGGAACACACTGCTTCTGCGGTCCGTTGTGCTCTCTACACAGCATCGCTCCCAACCCCTTTCCCACGTTTCCCTTTGTGTGGGACAGGGCTGGACTATTCAAGGGCATGCTGGGGCTCATATTTATGGATGGATGAGTTGGGGTAACGTTTCAGTTTCGTGGAACATTTTTAAAGATCTCAGCATTTTTTTCTCTGTTTAAGTTATTGCTAGTCAATTCTATTGGTTTCGTCTTCCTCTGTAACAAATGATCACAAATGCAGTGACTCAGAGCAACACAAAGCCATCACGTGAACAGATCTGGAGGTCGGCAATCCTAAGTGGGTCAGCAGGGCTGCAGGCTCTAGGGGAGACTGCATGTCCTCGCTTCTTCAAGTTCTAGAGGCTCCTGGATTCCTGGGCTCCAAGCCCCGCGTCATTCCAACCTCTGTTCCCCTCCTCACATCTCCTGCTCTGACTCTGACCCTCCAGCTGCCTCTTACAAAGACCCTTAGGATGACATTGGCTCCCCCTCTGAAGAGTCCAGGATCATCTGCCCACCCCAGGGTTCTTAATTACATCTGCCAAGTCCCCTTCACCGCGTAGGGAAACAGAGTCACCTATTCTGGGCGTCAGGACAGGGGCATCGTTGGGGACCACTGTTCTGCCTACTGCAACACCCTAGTGCGGGAAAGGCGCCCACCACCTGCTGTGCTGATCTCTAGGCGACACGACAAAGGAGCTAGACAAGCAGGCTTCTTTCTGTATGAAAATGTTCTTTGGGTGCCAGCAGCACTGCATGTGTATCTGAAATGTAGGCGACACAAGGTGGGAAAGAGACAGAAGCCAGCCTGTGGAAATCTCTTCCATTCTTGCAGCACATACAAAAGGAATTTCCTAGACATCTTCCTAAATTTCACACAGTCCCAGAGATTTAACTCATATCCCTTTGAGTTCTGACACCTAGGGCCATTTTATGAGCTGAAACAACATTCAAATCCAAAGCCAACCTCGTCCACGTGATGCTAAGAGACTCTTAATAACCTGAAGACGTGAATCCCAGAGCTCCGGCCTCCACACTTTCCTCAGGTGGCTGAGGCTCAGAGCAGCCGTAGACCCCACAGAATTGTCCGCGGCCGTGTCTCCCTTCTGCCACCCTCAGCGCGGGATTCATGGTTCTGGAAAAGCTAGAGCTTCACATGCTCATGCTTGCCCACATGCACGGAGGAGCGTAGGTGCAACTTAAAATCCTGGCTTGATTCCAGGAAGCTCTGGCTATGAAATGCCTTATTAAAAACAAAGGCACATGATTGCCAGTTCCTGCCTCCATAGTATCTGAAAATCAGCAGTATGAAAATGAGAACATATTTTCCTAGGACGAGTCCTTTCCTGTTTCAGGATGCCGTAGAAGTCTTAGAAGTGCAGTAGCAATGAGGGTCTTCACATGTCCAGGGCCTGTGTGAATGGAGCTCAAGCCACCTCTCCCTATACCCTAAGGCCCACAGTTTGCTCAGGCCCACACAAGTGTGCTCAGCCAGTGTCCTTCCTGGGGCTGGTTTTTGCATAAGGTAACCTATCACTATGAAAACATTTTCTGTTCTGTTGTCAGTAATGGCCAAAACTGGCAAGACTCACCAAAGGGAAAATTCAAACTCTAGCAAGGCCACTTGGTAATCCCAAGGCCAGGAAGCTTTGAGGCCAACCCCTAGCTGAAGCTTCAGAAACTTCCTGTTGAAGTGGTTCCCAAATTCTAATCCATGTCTCAAGGCTCCCAACCAAGGGCCAGAGCTTAGTATGGGGGCCTTCTCAGATCATTTCACTTTTTCTTCCGCAAGGTAGGCGGGCAGGTGGACGGCGGACTGCCGCCTTGATCAGTGATAAGAGCCAGATGAGAAGATACGTATTTGACGTTCGTCAGTAATGGGCTACGACCAAATCCCAGAAGATTTCATTTTCCCCCCGAAGGAAGGACGGTGCCCAGCGATCGCAGCCTCACCCCCAGCCCTTATATCATATGTGGACCTGAGACCACACAGGCTCAGACCAGAACACGTGCTCTCGCCCACCGGCCAGGCCGCCTCCCAGAACGGAAGTGCGGAGGGGAGAAGCAGAGTTATTCATCCCTAAGCCTTGTCCCAGAGTCACAGGAGGTACATGATTTCTTTCCCCTATGGGAAAGAGGGACTGAGGGGCAGAGAGATCACGAGTCCTGCGCTAGAAGATGTTCTTCTCGGTGGAAATGCAAAGAGACGGAGAGCACGGAAAGGAAACTACAGTCTCCCTTCAACACCTCCTTTGTGCCCGGAGTTATTCTAGGTAGCCAAAAATAAACTGTATTTTTTAGTTTTTATTTTATTTTTTACTATTTACACATGTACATTATTAAAGTCCATCTCAAAATGTCAAGATAGAATGGAAAATTCCCCAAATCAAAAATCATACTTAAAAATAAGCTTGTGCCTCCTGTTGTTATAAAATTGTGTCCAAAACAAACTAAATAACCTATAAATTTGTATCACGGAGTCACTGGGAACATACAAGAAAGAAGACTAGGCAAACTGGCTGGACAGCTGCCACAGTGACCTTTGAAATAAATATTTATGGTCAATTCTTAAGAACTTTCCACATGGAAAAGGAAAAATAAATATCATCCCAATAGTAGAATTAAAAAAGAAGGAAAGCAGTACCCTTTCTTACAGTATAAATAAATTACTGCCTTTGGAAAAACTCTGAAGAGATGCACTTTTCATTTAGAAAATACTTTCCTGATTTTGGATGATGCCAGTTACCACAAAGTAATATGATGATGATAAATTCCTTTTATGACTCGTCTTTAAAATTAATTTAAGTTCATATTGGAAACCATGTGTCCGCTATTACTTTCCATTTCAACAGCCAGGAGTGAAAAATCTTCTGTAGCATCTCAATAGGAAAGATTTAACAAATCTGAAACTCACACAGGGCGCTTCTTCCCACAGTCATTTATCGAGGAATTACCCGCTTTCCCCAAAGTAATCCAAGAATCTCAGCACAGTTCAGTGGGAACAGGGTATTCGTAAAAAGAAATTTTAGAGATATGTTCCTCCGTACCAAAAAAATTGTGCCCACGCCTTTACACGTCAACTAAACCATTCCTCAAAGCAAGACCATTACAGTCTGGCCAGCATTTTAACAACTTTTACAATCTGGGCAGCACTGTTGCTGAGCATTTGGAACGAGCTCTTATACCCTCCATTCCATTTCTGATTTACCACTGGCTTCTGATTCTTTGCCCCAAAGTCCTGGCTTCTTTCAACAAACTTTAAAAGCAGCCCTGGCAGGATATTTCAAACATAAACAGATCCAGCTACTTACTAAAGGTCAACAGCATTTGATGGGATCGGCCAGTTTTCCCCACCTTTTTTTCAACAACCAGTCCAGTCCCACATAATAATGTTCTTTAAAATGCTTAGATTCCATGGTGTCTACTGAGCGTACAGCATGCGACTCTAAGACAAATCAGTAAAACTATCCCATATGGAAATTGGTACGGCAAGTACACCACTAGATAGCAACAATAACCGAAAAAATGGCATTGGCTTATTGCTTTGGTAGCAGGGAAAGTCATATTTTAGAATACAAAGCTGATGACCTTGAACAAACCTTGAAAATCTTTGGTAAATGTGTCACATATGGTAAATTAAAAGGTGGAGAATGTGATTTTTGCAGGACATGAATGGAAAAAGAAAGTTCTTATGTCTGCTGACCCTAATTGTTTTTACTAAGGCATTACAAAAAGGAAATTAACTTAGGCAACGATTGGCCAATTTGCAGGCAGAGATGTAAGGAAACAGTGGGGTGAGAAATTGGGGTCATTGAGAAAAAGAAACTCTTTCTGTCCTCCATCACAGGAATTACAAATGTTGAGCAATGCCTTTCTCAAAGGCCATATCTAGTCATTTTAAGCAAAAAAAAAAAAAGAAGAGATCAAGCCCTAAGACAATGATCTGATTCACAATGTCGTCTAATATATTAAATGATCTCACGGTAGGCAGAGTTAAGACGAGAGAGAGAGAGTCTCGGGTTAAACTAAGAAGTCAAATACGCGAGGCAGACTCAAGACCGTTTTCCAGAAAAGGACTCCGGGAATGACGACAGACTCATGAGCCTCCTGTGCAGTAAATCAGTTGGAAACCTATGACATTTTTTGAGGAATTTATATTCTTAATTAAACTACAAGCCTTGCCTGCAAAGGAATACCTTCAAAAGCTCTCAAACAGATATCCAAAGGAGGAGTTTCTAAAGATCTACAGTAACCCAGGCAGGTCGTGATGGCCCACGTCCACCTTATACGTAGCCAAGGAGAGTGACAAGCAAGGATATGCCTCCCAGAGACCCAGCAGCGAAGCCACCACCAGAAGCACTGCTGTCCAGTAAGATTTCATGATCGCTAGCTCTCTCTTCACTCTGTCTGCTTCTCATTGTCCCCTTTTCTGATGAAAGATCATCCTACGTACCGTGTTACTGCGATGACATTTTATATGGAAGAGGGCAGGGAACTTGGCTTTTACTTTTTAAATCGAAAAGTGGGTGAGGAGGAGCCTCGTGAGGACCTGAAGAAGCAAACTACACCTCGCCCAAGAGCTGGATGCTCTCACCGCATGCGACTTGGGGTTGTCCTCCCTTAGAATGGGTTCCTCTGGATGGAAAACGAGCAATGTGCATATATTTCAGGGCATAAAAGACGGGACTTTGGCGGACTTCTGAACGTGTCCCTAACCACCGGCCCCCTTTATTTGCCGTTGCCGTCCTACGGTTACGGCCGCGGTGTACTTTATTCCTGCTCTCCAAGTACGGGTGTGGCCTGTACCTAGCTCTCAGAGGTGGGAATGTGAACAGAACCCTACGTGACACTTCTGGGTCCTTACGGGTGCTTCTGCTGGCCTCTCTCCCTTGGCCTTCTTGCTGTGGCTAAAATTTGCGACCCCTAGAACAGCACTGGGTGTCACGTGATGATGTAAAAGGGTCTCCTGCTCTCCCGGGGCCTTGGACGACCACTTGGAGCCAGACCTGCCTTCACGCGCTGGGTGGGAGAGAAACGCAGGCCTGTCTTTTGGACTGGCTGTCCTGTGCTGTCTCTTAGTTATAGCTACTTAGCTTTTACCCTCCTGTAGTGAGAGTCAGGAAGGATGCTAAACATTCCGGAAACTAGAAAAGTTGGTCTTTACAAAGATATCTTGTTAATTTTGACCTGGCTTCTATGGTCTCTGGTCATCATTATCGGTGGAAAGAGCCCCGGCCGGTTCCGGCCGTCCCTGCCATCACTTCAGAAGTATGGCTGACGTAAGCCTTGCGGTAGTCTAAGGAGAAGAGCGTGCACCTGTGCTGGGGGAAGGAATCCGCGTGGATCCTCTCTGCTAGAGAATGTAAGCCGTCGTTGCTGCGTGGCCGTCACTGTGCTCATTTGTCACACAGGGTCAGTGGACACGTGTGTCCAGGACAACCCAGAAAGGACACCCTCTGGAAGCATTCGGTGCTCTCTGTCAGCACTACCCCCCTTCGCAGTACTCAGCCTGGCCATCGGGAGTCAACAGTCCGCCCGCAACCGACAGTCCGGTGCCAAGCCCAGCCAGGCCTGCCACAGCGGAGGCGCCCAGCAGCGCGGCTCATCACCTGTGGAGGCTGACCTCCTGAGAGCCCACGCCCGCTGGCAGTTAGGTTTCAGCAGCCATGCCTCTCATGCTAAGGTAGTAAAATGGCAGGGGAGGCTGCCTCACCAGCTGTCTCCCCACAGATCGCTGGGCAACTAACATGCCTCTCCGTCTGCCACAGGTGCAGCCCTGTGTCTCTGGCGATCACATCCTTCTGTGCGTGTCGGACAAGAGGCAGGGAGAAGAGCCAGGTGAAAGGGCTTCAGAGGCTGCAGACATCTCACACTGGCACATGGCACAGACGCTCTCCAAATGGACAGTCAGGCTAAGTGCAAACAGCCAGTCACAAAAGGACGAAGAGTGGATGACTGCACTCATATGAGGTCCCTAGAGTCGTCAAACACCTGAGGCAGAAGAGAGAATGCTGGTCACCAGGGGCTGCAGGGAGGAGAGCGTGGGAGCGGGTGCTTTATGGGGACACAGTTCCAGTTCTGCAAGATGAAACAGCTCTGGACACGGACGCTGGTGATGGGTGCTCACAATGTGAATGTACTTAATGCCACTGAATGGACACTTCAGAATGGTTAAAATGGCAAACCTTATGGTATGTACATGTTACGTTAATTTAAAAAAATTTAAGTGAAAAAAAAATGACCAAGATGTCTTCAGTGTCTGAAAGTACACATCAACTGTGATACAGCAACACAGCTGAATATGAACCAGGGTTACAAAGAAATGAACTGGGCTTCCCTGGTGGCGCACTGGTTGCGAGTCCGCCTGCCGATGCAGGGGACGCGGGTTTGTGCCCCGGTCCGGGAGGATCCCACAGGCCGCGGAGCGGCTGGGCCCGTGAGGCAACGGGAAAGGCCACAACAGTGAGAGGCCCGCGTACCGCAAAAAAAAAAAAAAAAGAAATGAACTATGTTAAAAAGCCACGAAAAGATGAAGAAGAATGTTAAATGCGTATGACTAAGTGAAAGATGCCAATCTGAGAAGGCTACGTACTGCATGATTCCAACTATAACATTCTGGAAAAGGCAAGTCCATGGACACGGTAAAAAGAGCAGTGGTTGCCAAGGGTTGGGGATGAGGGAGGGGTGTTAAGGGTGGAGCACAGGGGGTTTTCAGGGCAGTGAAAATACTTTGCATGATGCTACAATGACAGAAACATGTCATTATACATTTACTTAAACCCATAGAAGGTCCACCACCAGCAGTGAGCCCTAATGTAAACTATGGACTTTGGGTGATGATGTGTCAGTATAGGTTCATCAGCTGTAAAAAAAATGTACCCTCTGGAGGGGGGTGTTGGACAGTGGGGGAGGCTGTGCTTGTGTGGGAGCAGGGGGTGTACGGGAACTCTCTGTGCCTTCCCCTCCATTTTGCTGTGAACCTAAAACTGTTCTAAAGAGTCTTAATAAAGAAAAATAATAGCAGTGAAAACAATAAAGTTCTCCTCCATGTCCAGCATTGACTAAAAGGGTCATCTTCATGTTACGTAAATACACGCAAACATAAACTGATTACAAACTCCTTAATCTCTAGCATTACACAATAATGAAACCAAATGAAATTTACAAAGTAAAGCAAATAAAACCCATAAAATCCAAATTATTGTTCATTTAATGTGATCGAAGCTTCTGCGCTGCTGAAACCCAGTGGCTGCTTAGAACATACCTGTGGATCTGGCCGCCATGTGTGAGGCATGGCCAACTGCAGAGTGATGTACTTAACTGCAATGCCCCCCAAACTCACCACCCAGGCATGCTTCTCTCTTCTCGGAAGAACAAAGTTCACGCAAACAACCTGCACTGAGGTCCTGTGGTATTCACTGGGAAAAACGCAGCATTTATGTACTTAGCCCATCTCTCCTCTCTCACTACTCAGCAAAAGCAGAAGGTACCCCTTGGCACGAAGGCAACTGTAAACACAGACAAAGGTACTGCACTGAGACCTCATACTGAGTCTTGTGTAAAGTTAGCCATCTTGACAATGCAGGGTGTGGTTCATTAATTTTTAGATTAAATGAAATCTAAAATGAAGACAAAATGAAGACAAAAGAAATAAGAAGAAACAATATGACAGAAAATCAGCTAAATACCAGAAATTTGTCTGTAGGCCGCCAGATTAGATTCAATGACTTTTGGATCAATTTTGAACTGCTTTCATATTTCTTCCAAGAATATGTTCAAGTTGGTTCACAGGCAAAGAAGAGGAATAGTAGTTGACACAGAATGTAAATTTAGTTCTGTTATTTAATCACAGTGTGATTGTGAGGAAAAATATTTAATTTCTCTAGCATGTTTTCCTCTCTTCAAAGAAGGGTCAGATTGTGTCTATGATCCATTCTATCTTTAAAACTCTATTTTTAATACAATAGTTTTTTGGCTGGCACATCTGTATGCTAAGGATAATAAAATTTTAGCTGCTATAAAATGATTTTTAAAAAACGGCTTTAGCCCTGTACACTAAAACACTGTCACTGTCTAGAATCAAATCACTGTGAAATAGACATTGATATATATTGTGTAAAAATGTCTTTAGTTTAGTCTTCTCAGTCATGGTTGCATGAATATACTTTTTGTACTTTCTTGAGCAGAGCTCAAAACAAAGTTATAGCACCCCCATTAGTGCAGTCCTAAACTGAATTCATCAGCTGTGCTTCTCATACATTTCCTGTGTGTGCTAAAGGTCCTATAAAAATGATGTAAATTGATATATACCAGGGATCTGCAACACATTCTCAGTAAATGGTGAGACAGTAAATAAGTTTGTCTCTTCAGGCCACATGGGCAGCTCTCCAGCTCTGCCGCTGCAGCTAAAAGCAATTATAGACAATATGTACATGAATGACCTTGCGTGTGTGTCAATAAAAGAGGCAGTGGACTGAATTTGGCCAGGAGCTGCCATTTGCTGACACCCAGTGTCTAGGAGGGACCCAGTAAGATAATGTGAACGTAAGAAAATGAAGAATAATTTTCATACTCCTGTAACTGTTTAGATGTTGAAACAATGAAGCTTCAAAGTTTAACGTATCAGACTTTAAAAGGAAATTGTGTACATTTCTTAAGTGTTTTAACGTATGGTATGGTGTATGAAAATCAACCTGATACAATGCAAATATCTGTTTATTTCTCTCATATGGATTATGGCTACACTTTGTGTGTTCAAAGCATCTAATGTAAGGTAACTTCCTTTCAAACTCTTCCTTGAAATCAAGTTGAAAAACAGACTCAAAGGATAATTTGATATCAGTGAACAGTTAACTTTTCAGAGTATTTTCTTTTCTTTAACAAGCAATCTTAGAGGATAAAGATATGACAACTTTTTTGCAAGGAAAATTTAGTATTTTTTAGAATTTTAATAGTAAAAAGTTCTTCCTTCTCCTTAGAAAGAATATTATCTGCTTTAAGGTAGTAGGTTATTTCTTCTCAAAGGTTTTGCTCTAGTTGGAAGTCACACATCACCTTAATCCCACTGATTAAAAACTTGGGGAGAGGGCTTCCCTGGTGGCGCAGTGGTTGAGAGTCCGCCTGCCGATGCAGGGGACGCGGGCTCGTGCCCCGGTCCGGGAGGATCCCACGTGCCGCGAAGCGGCTGGGCCCGTGAGCCACGGCCGCTGAGCCTGCGCGTCCGGAGACTGTGCTCCGCAACGGGAGAGGCCACAACAGTGAGAGGCCTGCGTAACGCAAAAAAAAAAACAAAACAAAAAAACTTGGGGAGAGCAGCGAAGATGGCAGAGTAGAAAGACCCTGAGCTCACCTCCTCTCAGGAGGACTCCAAAATCACAGCGATCTGCAGAACAAACATCAATGAAAGAAAAAAAAAAAAAAGAACTTGGACTTTTTGTCGGTTTAGAACAGGCATCTATGAAGAGAAAGTCCTTATACAAAATGAAAAAAACAGCTTTAGCATCGTGTATTAGAACACTGCTTACTGTCTTAAGTTATTGTAAAAAGGACACTGACATATAGCAGATGAAATATGCTATGCCATGTCAAATTAAAACCATTTAAAACCCCAGGCTAAGTCAGCAGGACAGTTGTGAACTGAATTAAATTTTATTCATGGGTTAAAAGTGTTTTTCAGTCAATGTTTTAATAAGTACGATTTCAATCTTATGGTCCATCTAGAATTGTTTAACCAAGGCACCCTGAATAATAATACCTTAAAAGAAACTGATCCCAAAGGAAATGGTATATATGCCAGCGCCCCTAATTCAGAAAGAATGGTAGATAAGAATGTTCCTAACCGCTGACCTTGAGGGAAAATTAAATTTGGGTACAATAATAATACCTTTAGGCGGAAAGCCTTTGGAAGTGCAAGGGAACCCCCCATGCCGAACACTGCCCACTACTTTCAACCTCCCTGTTGATATATGCGTACGTGCCTACTCTCTTAGGGGTTCACAGAGATTCAGGCAGCCCGGAACAAGACGAGGAGGGAATTTAACATTTACATTTTAGCATCACTGAGAAATTTAAACCCATCTATTCAACTTATTAATATACATTCTTCCTTCAGAGTTTCAGGTTTGGATTTAAATAATCTATTTTTACACAGAATCAACGATCGAAATACATATTTTTATTTCTGGTAAATGCTGGCCAGATAAGGAATGACGGGGAAAGCCCAAACTAACTCTGAAAAGAGAAACAGAAAATAGATGAAGTTATTAAACTGGGTCCTGTTCTGTAAGTAACATCCTGGCGTCTCAGACATGACTGCAATTTTCAGAAAGCACAGGTACCTAGGATGAATGTGAGATTCACAGAGACACAAATGATTGTCAGAAGAATGTGAGACAAACATTTAAGAATCCCCAGAAGAAACAGATGGGGAATAGAAGGATTTCTGCAGAGTCAGTTCTTAAAGGACAGAGAAGTTTCACCGCCCCCCCTGCCAAAATCCTAGGATGGCATGCCTTAAAAAGAAAAAATTCACATGTAAAGAAAAAGGGCATGTTTGATGTCTGTGAAAAATAAAACTTTTGGGACATTGGAATAAGTATGTTCTGGCACAGCATAACTACAAATTATGCTTGTCACAGCGGAGAAATGCTGAGTCTGTCTCATTCTCTGTCTACCGTACAGTAGCCTGCCTCGCCCACTTGTGAACCTGTTCTGCGTGTTTTTATTTGTAGATCCTACACTCTACTATAGACTATTTCAACTGCTATGTTTAAAGTGACTTTGGTCTATCTTTATACATTTCTCCTGGTTTGTCCATTTTAGCTGACAGTTTCTTGATTTTACCAAAGGGAGTGTGCACAAATTAAGATTCCAAATAAAGCGACAAGGTCATTGATTTCAAAATAAATCAGTACCGTAGAATGAGCTAGGGCTTTAGCGTCAGAAGATCTGGGTTAAAACGCCAAACTCTACCAGCAGCTAGGCACTTGGCAGCCCTGATGCAGTTAGATTCTTTCTCTCCCTCTCTCTCCCGTGTACATTTATCTGATCCAACTCCCTAGAGGATTTTTTATTTTGCAAAATAAGGCCGAGCTCTGTGAAAGTTCTCAGCCGAGTGAGAAGTCCTGCACGATGACATCAAGAGAGTGTAAGAGAGAGGTGCCAGAATGCAAGGCAAAAGACCAAGCTCTAGATCGATGCTGACGCGTAACCAGCTGCGTGCCCCTGAGGAAGCCACGTAGCCACAGCAGTGTCGTGGAAACGGTGCAGATTTGCAGAGAGATGAGACCCCCTTCGAATCCCTATTAACTGTGTGCTGTTGAACATATTTGTTAGCTTTTCCCTCAACGTCCACATTTGCAGAGAGCAAATGATACGTTGGAGCGTCGGGGTTTCGCTGGGAATTAAGTCGCATAAGGTGGTAAAGAAGCATGGAATGCCCGTGCCCAGTGACCGGCATCTCCTCCGTGAGCGCCCGTCCCCTCTAAGGCCCAGATGGTGACGACGCGCCTGCCCCCTGTGCTGGCAGGGGACGCCCCCAGCAGGCCTTGCCCCCGCCGACCTGGAGTTGCTCGTGACGCCCCTCCTGCAGAGGGCTGCCCACCCTGCCCTGAATGCACAGCCCGCACCCGCCCCTCAAGGCCGAAGTCAGACTCATCTTCCCAGGAGAGCCCTCGCTGCCCCCCAGCCTCAGCCAACTTCCCCTCTGACTTCCCAGAGCGATTACCATGGCCTCACGCCCTCCTTAACCCTGCCACACCGCCAAGCACTACGTGCTGCTCCCGAGGCTCTGAGATTCTTATTTAAGTACTGGCTTGCGGGCTCCTCGTGTTTTAAATTACTCTATTTACCCCTACATCTTACAGTCCCTCACAGTGTCGTAAGTAGCACAGGGCTCAACAAGTAATTTTTGACCTCACCGCTTATGACTCTTCCCTGTGTGCATTTAAACTTACCATCTTTAGTTTGCAGCAGGTTGACAAAAACAGAGCTAACTATAAAACATTGTAAAATTTATTCTTCCAGCTTTTATTTTCAAAATACATTTGCTTATGCCTGTCATTTCATCCTTCTAACCTCTCAGCAGTGAAAGACGTTTCAGATATATTGAATTCCATCTTTTAAGGTGGGATCATCATTCATCAAGAGGTGCCGATCTGGGCTTCCCTGGTGGCGCAGCGGTTAAGAATCCGCCTGCCGATGCAGGAGACATGGGTTCGAGCCCTGGTCCGGGAAGATCCCACGTGCCGCGGAGCAACTAAGCCCGTGCGCCACAACTACTGAGCCTGCGCTCTAGAACCCGCGAGCCACAACTGCTGAAGCCTGTGCTCCTAGAGCCCGTGCTCCGCAACAAGAGAAGCCACCGCAGTCAGAAGCCCGCGCACCGCAACGAAGAGTAGCCCCCGCTCGCCGCAACTTGAGAAAGCCCGTGCACAGCAACGAAGACCCAACACAGCCAAAAATAAATAAATAAAATAAATAAATTTTTTTAAAAAAGAGGTGCTGATCTGACTTGATCAACATTTCACATAAGGGACACTGTTGCCTCTGTCTGTTATCAGTTTTCATTATGATTCCCTCTCAATCCAAAAATCACATTAAAGATAATACGTCTCAATTAAAAAATCAAAATACACAGTTTAATAAAATAAGTTTTAAAGAAAGACTCTATAATTTATATATACGTTAGTATGTCTAGAGAAAAATTAGCATTTAAGTTGCATATTCAGATACCTGTTAACACTGACCTGTTTACTCGGAAGGTTTTGTTGTGCACATCTGTGGACCTAGCAGTTCATATTCACGGAACTCAAAAAATAGGGGGCAGTTTGTTATAGTCATATAGCTGCAGATGCAGCCAACCTGTGTCTGTGTGTGTGTGTGTCTCTGTGTGTGTGTGTGTGTGTGTGTGTTATTTTCCACTGAGGATATTTAGACACTTGACAAAGTAGAGACTTCTCTATACAATATATTACTGAGTTTGACCACAGCAAACCCCCTGCCCAGGAACTCTTCTGAAGCATATTTTTCTGTCTTTCCAGGTCTTGTGTCTAGTTCCCAGTTCAGTACAGGCAAAAAAAGATGCTGAGGTTAAAAAAAAAAGAAAGTGACACTTGCAGAAATAATCAATACGGCTTCTTGGCTGTGGATCACAGCACCAGTCCCATAGCTGTACTCACGGTAACTGCACGATCATGATTGTTGTGGGAAAGCCCTATCTCAGGACACTGCGTGACGCAAAGATGGGAGATGAAAAAAAATGTAAATCATTTGAAAATTCACCTGGCCTGACCATGTTGGAATACAGAGTGGGCATGACTAATGGCAAGGCAATTTTAATGTTCTTAAAAGTAACAAGCTTTCTTCTGGGGTGGGGAGTGGTGCACTAATTTAGCAAATGCAATAAAACCCCCTGTTTTGCATTTGAACATCTCTTGAGATCAGAGTACAGCAAAATCATTCTCAAAACTTACCCAGATTAATATTCTGATATATCACCATGCTAATAAGTATGACTCATCCAGGTTACAATACGGGATGTGGTCGGACTACAGCATTAAGTTGAAACAGTCCTTATTCACCAACAAAATTTCAAACCACTCATTTGAGAAAGGAGGAAATATGGTTCTGTTCCTGGTAAGTCATTAGAATACTGTAACTGACCACTTTTCCACTGACAGATTAGCAAATCTTCACTTCACTATGATAACAAATTCAAAGAGCTTAGACAAAGAGATTGTGACACTATTTTTTTCGACAAGCCGGTACCTTTCTTATCTCCAAATGTGAGGGCCTGAGTATAACACATTCTAAACACCCTGATTTAGATGGGATGGAAGAATTTAATATATTTTAGAGGACATAGTATCATACCCAAAGTGGTTTAAAATATGACAATTTTTTCACTTAAAGTGCAGGAACCATTTATTCAAAACAATGTTCATATACAGAACACATGGCTTACCCAATGGAAATGGATGAAACAAACTCTTCTTATACCATTAAGCACAGCTACATATGGATTTAGTAGTTTTTCAGTGTGCTACCCCAGGAATTTTTCTAGGGTTTATAACATAGTTTATATGAGAAAATGCGTTCTGAGTTCTGAACAACCACTTACAAAGGGATTGCTGGAACTTTTCTAATGTGATAAACACATCACCATGACAATATACAATGCTGCTTAATATTTGGGGCAGTCTTTATTTACCTTCAGTGATGATACAACTTGCAAAACCATGTGGTATTAAAGAGTAGGAGTCTGATTGTCTTCAGTGAAATCCTTATGAAACTGGGAAGGTTTGCCTAATGTGTTTGACTCCTAAGGAGTTATTTTTGGGAAATAAGAAAAATGGTTAATAGGTGCTTCCACATATGTCACAGGAATATTGCAGAGCTGGAAAAGGACAAAGAAGTGCATTTGTCTTGCAGGGGCCACAAAAGACTTATTTAAGTGAAAATCTGGATCAAAATGGCCTTTGGAACCCTGCTCTCCTCTGGGTATTGAAATAGAGATTATTGCTTTATATCTCAGGACCCTGCCAGTCATGGTGTGCGTATCAGGGATGGGACAGGTGACACCAGATTGGAAAACAGTTAGAAATTAAACCTGCCCAGTTGTTAAAGGTGAGCTGCTCAAAACCCCAATCCAACAAAGCCCAATCCAACACAGGGAAGACACATCCACTGGTAAGAAGAGAGCCAGCCAGGTGTACAAGAAGAGCCAAGAGAAGTCATCCAGAAGGACGGTAGATTGGCCTCAGGTTACAAACGCAGGCTTTGGAATAGGTCAATCCTGAGGGTACAATCAGACTCTGCCACTTCATAGGTATGCAACCCGCACCAGGTTTTTAAACTCCTGACTCTGAGTTTCTTCTTACGTAAAGTGGGAATAACACTTCAAATCTGATACAGTTGTTGTAGAGTTCAAGGGCATGAGGTGTGCCGAGGGTCTGGTGTACCACAGTGACTCATATTATTGCACCAAGCAATAGGACTTGATGGAGAGGCACTCAGGTCTCCTGGGTCACTAGACCCACGCAAACCAGACGAGGAGAGGTAGCAGGACAGGGGGCAGGCAGGAGCACCACACGGCTCTGTAAGCTGACAGCAGTGCCTCAGAGAATTCGGCCTGGAACCCACACCAGTACCAGCACCACCACCAAGGTGGCCTCCGAGATCGCTCCAGGAAAACAAATTCAAAACCAAAGGCATGCGAGCTACACAAATGCACCTTTCCGAGAAGTCCGCTGTTCCTTCCCTTCCAATCTCCCCCCAAGACCTTACCATGGAGACAGACACTGGGAAGATGCTTCCTAGGTGGCTCATCCTCAAAGCAAGGTCTGGGAGATTTCCAGCTTCTGGAAGTTTAGGGTTCCAGAAAGGACAGTGAGGTCACAGAGCATGGATCTGGTGACCAGAACCAGAAAAGGCAGGCAGCATGTCACAAGAGAAGGGCAAACTGGAATCCGGTTACTACATCGTTTGTGCAAAACCAAGGTCAGACTAGTAGATGGGGGCTTGATGCCAGGTACCACAGTGGTCCTACAGCTAGAAGGGAATTGAATTTAGAGGATTAACTGACCCAACCAAGGGACACGGAACGATGCAAAAGGGCAGAAAACTGGCTCCACCAACAAGGTAGATACCCAAGTGTAAAGGGCACATTGCCTGTCAGTGTACCAAATGCATATGCCCTCCAAGACCAGTAACACATTTGGCTCTATTTTTATTTCTCAAAACTGTTGCGAGGTGTAAAATTGCTTCTGTTCTTCTCCGCGGTTGTGTTGGCATCTAAAATGACACGGTAAAGGTAAACCTCTGTTAACTGGGACAGAGAAGCTTCCGAAGCTTTGGTGCTCTAATGACTACCTTAAATATCTCATGTATAAACATTTGTTGTGTTTTAACTACCTGACCTCCCAACTGAGATTTATGTGTTTCCCTCTTTC
Organism: Physeter macrocephalus; assembly: GCF_002837175.3. Classification (NCBI taxonomy): domain Eukaryota; kingdom Metazoa; phylum Chordata; class Mammalia; order Artiodactyla; family Physeteridae; genus Physeter; species Physeter macrocephalus. The sequence continues at coordinate 151,608,491 of NC_041220.1, read as the reverse complement.
ATTTTCCCTTTATTCATAGTACTCTCCCGACTCCTAACGGTAGCTGGTTTGATGTCTAACCCATGATTGTAAAGGACACACACCACTTGGCCAATAAAGATGGTGAAAATTGGATGGAGGCTTCCATCTGGATTCGTTACTTAATCCTTAGCCAACAGTTGCTTTCCTCCCAAAACTTTCTCTCCCACTCAAGAAATTAAAACCACATTGTGACATCAAAAAACAACAAGTGAAAGGCTCAGCTCTTTTCAGATCATCTGCTGCCATAGTTTCAGGTTTGCCTGCATTCTTCTTGCTCCATTCTGAGAAATAGTGGGATTCAGCTCCCTTCCAAAAGGTGAGAATAGGCCACACCATGAGACTTCCAGGGACTTCACTCTCCTTGCCTTTTCCGTAACGTCGGACAAGAGTCTCCCCAGGTAAATCAAAGGAGCTGTAGCAATTAGGCACAACAGAATCTCCTCCACATACTGTCTTATCGAATGACTTCCCAAACGGTGCAGCATTCAGAGTTGTAACCGCCACATGGCCCACGGTCAGCCCACACTGACCTACACCGGCCCTTGCAGACCATCTATCTTTTGGCTCAGAGAAATCCACATAGGAGCAGCACGGCTCAGTCCAGAGTCTTATGTTTTTAAATACGATGTATCCAGAAGAGCGGTGACCACAGTACGCAGCCACGACATGGGCAGTGCACTGCTTTGTTCTGTCAGTGGATCAAGTTCGTGCCGTTTCTCTCCATACACGGTACACGCGGAAGGCGTTAATCCACTTCAGGGCAGTTCACGAAAACCCGCGACGGGAAAGAAACTGTAAAGCCAACTCTTCTGCAAATATTTATCTGCACACCTACACATGCCTAAGTGTAGGGAATCCACACTGCTGCACATAGTGTCTCAGCTCCAGCTAGTTAACTAACTACAGATCGTTAACTAGCTCTCTTCTCATCAGTCAGGACTCAACAGCATGAAAATGCTTCCACTTTTCAATTATTCATGTTCTGAGCGCCAGGTTCAGCCACCAAATTGGCTAATGGCTGAAACTGCTGCACCAACTTAGTGCTGGCTTCGTAGTCAAAGGGAAGGAGCCACGAGAAGTCCGAGGGCTGAATCTATACCAGTGTGAATAAATAAACCGTGGATTAAGTCCTCCCCTCACAAGCTGCACGTGAGCACCCCCAGCCATCACCCAATCACTGCTCTCAACGGGAACTGGATCCCTGCCTGAATCAGTACTTGAAATCTACAAACCATGATGCAATTATATTTTGTTTGGCTGTCACAGAAAATAAATCCCAAATCCTTCTGGCCCATTTACTTGAAGGGGTGACCCTCGTAAGATTTTCTCTGTTGGAGCAAAGCTGTTTGTTAGGTGTCCCTGGTTCACACAGACACACGACACGGATCAACTGGTGATAATCCACCTACAAGTTGTTAAATTAACACCAACGGATTCTCCCTCCAGCCGATGCTCTGTGTGGCTCCCAGGCTGCTAATCGTCAGTCACTTACACCAGACAGGACAATGCCGCGCATCTCCACTGCTGCAAGCAAACCAATTCTTCTGAAGGAACGTGTTGGTTTAGTGACCTGTACAGAGCAATGAAGCTCAGGGGCCTGGCAACCATCTTCCTCCACGCCTCGGTGCTGCAATTCCGCATGGCTGGGCCCACCTCAACTTCTGTCAACTCATTCACAATCCTCAAATACATCCAGTACTTGCCCAAAGAGGAAAACCGTTAGGGTGAGGACTCTTTGTGTGTAAGTTTAACTTAAATGTACTTCACAAAGGAAAAGGAAGCTGAGTCTATTTTGCTTGTAAATCTAAAAAAGCAATAGAGAACACAAGTTGAGACGCATCTCAGTGTTTAAAGGGGAGCCAGTTGGGACCGTGATATAAGTAGTACTTCCACTAATTCTCCACATTTACCACTGGGGATAAAAAAAATACACTGCACTTTGAAAGTTCTACTAAACAATCATCTCTCAAGTCTGGGGAAGACACAGTTACCTAGGAATATTGTTGCTGGTTAACAACTGAAAAGTAATCCACTCAACACCGTATCAGGTTTCACTTTACAGTTACTCTGTATCAGGGTTTCTCAACATCAGCAGTACCGATCCTCCGACCCAAATAATCCTCTGTCATGAGGAAGTATCCCCTGTGTGCACATTGTAGGCTGTTTAGCAGCCCCCCTGGCCTCTGCTCACTTGATGCCATCATCACTACCCCACTCCGGTTATGACCACCAGGCGTGTCTCCAGACGCTGCCAAGTGTTGCTTGGAGGGCAAAATCAAGTCGAGTTGAGAACCGCTGGCTTACATGAATAAGTAAACAGGAATGTCAGCGTTGGAAGCCTATCAGTTAGACAGTTAATTAGTTAGCGATTCATGAATTTGTTCGACATTTGCTGAGCACATTTCACGTGCCAAGCGCTGTGCAAAGTACAGAGGATCTAACAGTGAACGAGGCGTCTCTCCTTGAAAGGCATACCGTTTACAGGGAGGGGAATGATGGACCAACGGTGAGAACCCGAGCTGCCCCTGCAGAAGGGCTGGGCCGGCACCGGAGCTGTGAGGCGCCTCCGGATGCGCACGGGGCCACCACGGGCTCTTAAATTGGAGACGCTCTAAGTGCCCTGAGCTGTACCCCAGGAAGTGCTGCCGGTCTCTGCTGGTACGGTGGGTTGGCAGAGAACAAGCCTGGGGCCCCAGCAGAGCTATCAGCCTGTAACTATATCCCGGGAAATGGAGAGAAGGGAAACAGGTTGGCAGAAAATGCTGTGACACAAGGAAGGATAATGGATGGGTGTGTGCTGGGGTGGGGCTCGCTGAGGGGCAGAAAGAAAGAACCCAGCAAGAATGGGTCTTCCTGTCCCGGTTCTGGCACGGCTAGATGGTGACCTTCGATAACCGTGGAGAACATGGGGTCTGAATGGGGACTGCTGACGTGAAGCTGACGTCTTAGCGGTCAGCTTTCTCCAGACAAAACCCAAAAACAGAAACCCAAACAGTATTTTCAACATCTATAAAAGTAATGTTTGAACCACTCAAATGACTTTGATATTTTAACAAAAAATGTCTCCAAGAAGTTAAGTAATTTTCTGTAAATCAAATAAACTTATAAGCTTATGAAGTCTGTGGTTTGCAATCATTCCAACATTTTTTTATGAGCTTGGTGAAATACTTTTATACCTTTCATCTCAAATGTATATTTTATATTGGAATTATAGAGCCAATATGTTCAACTTTTTATTGGGCACTGTTTTCTTAAACACTGCCCTGATTTACTCCCAAAATTAGCACAAGATGGGTCTGAATCTTATGGGTTCCTCTAATGCCTCTATGTATTTGGTGTCCAGCTTTCCCAGGTAAGGACACCCTTTACCTGGGAAAGTGGGATTCTGCTAACTAGGGTAATTTACTTACCTCCCTAAGCGTCTTCCTAGGGTGCCTCCTCAGCAAGCAGGCGTGTAGTGGGAGACCTGGGGCACAGATATATAGAGCTCATTTTCTCCAAGAGTTCTTCTCAGTCCCTCATCTAGCTGGAGACAGACTACATGTTCTCCGCATTTTGTGGTCTCACAACCCGCATCCCTTATCCAGGCTGCAGATTACCTAATCACCTACTCTGGTTTGAGATGACAACACCCCAATCCATTTCCATCACCAGGATGCTCCAACTCATGGATTCGGTGTGTAATTTTACTCTCAGTTCTCTACGGACTCACTCTTTCGGAGGAACCAACACCCTCAGGATCATCTAAGTGGTCAATGATTGGATTGTGTGTCTCTCTCAAGGCTGTGTTTTGATCTGCTGCACAACACAAACGTGAGGCAAAACGCAAGGCCTTCGAAGAGTGAATTTCATTACACAGAATGTGTGTGAAGTGCTGAGTAATTGAAAATGCTACTCTCTGGAGGCTTCTGTCCATACGCTGCTGAAAAATAGAATTTTCAGTTAACATATGCATGGATTATTTAACAATACACCCAGGTGCAACCATAAGTATGAGGTTATTTAACTGTATTTTTAAATGCTATATTTCAGAAGAAAAGGAAAAATTCTATCTTTTAAAAAATCTGTTTCCACAAATAAGCCACTTCCCAAACATCTCATTCTGAGCAAAAATCTGACCATACACTAGTACCTTTATGAATATCACATGATTCTCAGAGGTTTCTGTCTTAGGTAACGAAGACAGACTTGTTCCCCCAAGTGAGATCACAAAGCGAAAAAGAAGAATGTATAGAGGATGGGGAAGATAATGGATTCAGTCTGGGACATGTTGAGTTTCATAAGAATTACAGTAAACCCATAAATTATTCTTTACATCTCTAAAATATCCATTCCTTACTTCCAGGCAAAGATAGTAAAATGAAGTCATGTGATAAATTACCCATATTCCAATGACATATGTCAAAAAAAGTGAAACTGATCACCTCCCAAATTGATAAAAATCTACACCACAAACTTTCAAAAAGTACTAGACAAGGAAAAAAAACCAGTCCTTATAGAACAGAACAGGACTGACTTCTAATTATTTGCCTATTCCCATCCCTCTGAGAACATACTTGAGAGTCAGCAAGTTCTTGAGAATTCTTAATAACACTCCTGCATTTGGAAAGCTACAAAGAAAACTCTCTGGGGGGGTCGGGGGGAAAGGTGAAATGAAAGGAACAAGCAGGAGAGTCTGACTTCTGTGCAGGAAGGGAAGACTCCAGGGCGACATCTTGATGGGTACCAAGTGTCTCGGGCGAGAAAGAGAAAGAGAAAAGGGCATAAATCCATTCTGGAAGAAAATATAAGAGAAGTTTAAAACTCCCCCAAAAGTTTACGTTAGCTCTTTGAAAAACCTTTTAAGAACACGACTTCCAATTGTTAAAAAAAAATCTTAGAGGTAAGATGATAAAAGTACTGAATTGAGATAAAAAAGAAAGACTGCAGAACCAAGGGAACAAAGGCATCATGATTTACAGAATCAATGAATAAAGGAATCATCAGAAAACAAGACAGGGTTGACAATAAACGGGACTTAAAGGAAAGCCGTCAGAGAATCACAATGAATGAGCTGAAAAGGCCAATATGATTGAAGTAAAATCTGAAAGAGAGATGGCGACCATCAAGAAGAATTAAGATGAGCCAATGAAAAGATTAAGGACCGCCCCCAGATAAAGCAGGATTTTGAAACACCTGAATTTATGGATACATACATATTGTAGTAAAAATATTTTAAAACCTTTACAAGAAGAACAAGTGTCACTTTTACAAACTGATTTCTTTGAGGAGGGAGGAGAAGAATGGGAGAACGTCAGTGTACCTTTTTTTTTTTCATAGCACATCAGCACATTGCAATATAACATCAGGTTTCAGCATTAAGTCTCTTGGTTGTTCATCACATGCGTGTATCTTTTTTAAAAATCTGAAGCAAATACGGTGAAAATGATTTTTAAAATATGTGAAATCAAGGCGTTTACACTGTTTAATACATTAAAACGTGAAATGGATGATTATGAAAAAAATAATTTTCTCTTGAAATAATATGAAAGGAAACACGCGAATCCAAAGAACACAAGTTTGGGGAGAGATCAGGTAAGACTTGACGGCGCTGGGATACATTCCAAAGCTTTTGCTTTAAGGGTAAAAAGCCATTCAGGTGCTTAGACAGAAAAGCGAGACACCTTCACTGGAGGAGGAGAAAGTCAGGTTAGGCTCAGACTTCAAAGTCAGAAGACAACAGTGAGGTATCTATAGTTTTCAGCGGGGAAATGTGTCACCCAATAATTTTATACTCCAAGGGTATCAAAAGAAATATAAGAGTAGCAGCACCCTGAAGTGCCAGAGAACCACACCCTCCCTCTCTACAGCCTCCATGTCAACCAAAACCTGTGGCTGGAGAGGGCAGGACACGCACCTTCTCTGGAACAATAGCACCCTGATGTGCAGAGCACAGGACAGCCGCGGGTAACACCCTCTCGGTTGAATTCTGGGACCACACTTAGAAACAAATGTCTCCATTTCCCACCGTGTTTCCCACCCAGCACGGGTGTTTGACAGCTGAAGCCGCAGCGGCAACAACACAAACCAGAATAAAAGAGCAACTAGCAACACAACGCTAAAGATAAGGTCCCTCCACTCAGGCTGAAGGACGTGCGGTACCTCACGCAGTCCTCAGAAGCCTCGGAGGGAAGCACCGTTTCACACACAGATGAGCTAACCGAGGAGAGAAACTTCCTATGTTGCCCAAGGTCACATAGAAAATTAGTGGCCAAACCTAACTTTGGATCTAGGTCTCAGTCCAAACCCGTAACTACTACAGTACCGAACATGAAAAACCACATCATGCTCTCAGAACTGCTGAATTTCAGACTTCAGGAAACAAGGGGAGAAAGATTTTTCAAGTTATTTTCAACACCTTGGAATTACGTACCATACACAGGTATGGATGATCATACAGGGAACAAGTGTAAGGTGTTGGTGAAATTCCACAGCTGAGCTGAGTCTCTCAAAAGTTGACCCTTTCTTGTTACTTAATATTCCACGTGTTCTCATTTGTAACATTTCTCACTGTAGATAATGTACATTGGCTGCAGTTCACATTCAATTTACCAGAAATACATTTGAAAATAAGGTAATCTTATTTTATATCAGTCCTAAGAATGACTCAAAATGCACATGAGAAAATCTCCTCGCTTTTCACCTGATTGCCAAGATTTCGGGAGACATGTGGGGAAAAGGAAATTAAAGGCAATAGATATTTTTCATGTTGTGTTGGAATACACTGAAATTATAATCTCAGAATTCATATTCATTTCTATTTCCTAATATTTCCCAGGGGCCTATTATGCAATCACGAGCACGCATGTGCATGTGTGTACACACACACACACACACACACACACACACACACACACACACGAAGTACCTTCCTCCCCTCCCTCCAAATGAAGGCAACAAATCAGTCTCTCTGGTAAAATAAGATTAATCAATTCTGGGCTATAGAAAAATTTTTTGTTTCCCCAGTTTAGAAATTCTTAGAGGTGTTAATGTACTAATGTGAATTGTGAACCTTCAAGAATGAATTACAATATGCTCTATTTCCCATACTCATATGACCTCCTCTCCAAAACACATTACTTTGTACTATATTTTCCCTCATACTGAGCAGCTGCTATGCTGTGATATTGAATCAACTTTGCTTTTATTGACCAAATAACTTCATATGTGTGAAAACAGGTACCACTTCAAGGGTTGTCAGATTTCGCAAATAAAAATACAAGATATCACATTAAATTTAAGATTCAGATAAACAGCAGTTAATTGTTTAGAGTATGTGTATCTCAGGCTCAAATGAAAAAACTGTTCATCTGAAATTCAGATTTACCTGGGTGTCCTGTGTTTCATCTGCCAGTCCTAAACACTAGAGAAGAAAAAGAGGACCGAGCTGTGGCATTTACTGGGGATGATGGAACCCTAAAACGCTTTGAGTCGGGGTTGGGAGACTCCCACATAGGGACAATATTCTAAAAACTGAAACTACCTATCCTCAGCCCCAAACTTTCATTCCACTCTGTCCCTCGGCTACATGTTACTTTAAAACAACATTTTGACAAGTTTTTTCCTTTTTATTTACTCCCTCACTGAAATGTATCCTCACAGGATAAGGAATCAACCATAAAGGGAACTTACTGGCTAACAGTAAACTCTGTAGGTAAAAAGATTTTTTCACTGCAAAATCGCACCTCAGAGGGGCACGAAATAGCTGTAAAGGCCAAAGAAATTAGTCGTGGGATATTCTGAGACGTACATGATGGCGTTACACTTGAGTCATGATTAACATTTTCTCAGAGTTTTCTTTTTTTCACAGCGACTAACACATCATTATTCCTCTTAAGTAATGAAAAGCTGGGAACCTTGCCAAAAGTTACCTTAACAGATGCTATTTTATCATGTCAATGAATTCCATCATTTTTCACATCTTGGTAATTATATTTCAGAGGCAGAATTCGTGCTGAGTATGGTGGGCTGCCGCTACAAAACTAGACCCCAGAAATAAATTAACCAGATAACTCTAGCAAGCCTGGGGACGCAGGGGGCCCCGGCCTGCCTCACCTGCGGCTTGGTTTTTGGGAATCCACTGTTTCCTATTTTGTGCTTCATTTCAACTCACCTTTTCATTCTTGCTCCACACTGAATTACCTGTGGGGAACCATGAAACTCTTGGTTTCCTTTTGAGAAGGTTAACTCATTGCAAATATTCTGGAGTTTGGAGGAAAAAGAACTACAGGTTCTATCTCATTAGGTACTCATGCTTGAATTAAACCACGATAACATTCCCAAAGAACACCGAGAGCACAGAAGGGCAGACTTATTTTTAAATGTTTGCTCAGGATGATAATAGTTAATAGTTGTCTAATCTGACTTCAAATCACTTCAGACCCGAATCCAACTGGCCTGCATATATAATAATGCCTTCACTAATATTCATTTGTTTCTTTGACATACCCGCAAATTCACAAAAGGCAACTCTCAGCTTTCCTGAGGTCAGTGCTTATCAGGCCAAAAGGATTATCTGTCCTGATAGCAGGGGGGGATTCACAGAACATGCAAACTCAGTGCCAAACCAGCCTAGACACTAAGAGTAATGCTACTGATACTAGTTGGTGAGGAGGTGGTAGCCATGGCTCAGGCAGATGTTCAGAGCTGCTCACCTCTGCACTTAGGACTAGGCGGAAAAGAACATCTGCTCTCACACAAAACCCTCACATTTGTGAGACCTGGGGGGACAGTCACTTTTCATCCTGTCATTCACAACCAAGGACGGTCATTCCTCCTGTTCTAAGGCACTGGGAGGTCATCTAGGTGAGGTCACCCTGGTAGAAGTTTGCTTTTCCACTGCTTTCAGCATCAAATATCAACACCGCGGGGGACAGACTCACTGGCAGACAGCAAGGGATCCTTGTGCGTGGAGGGAACTGAAGGTCTTTAAGGAAAAGAAAAAAAAAAGAAACAAACGTCCAGCTGACAAGGTTGTATGGTCTCAAAAGCTGGCTGGGTGTTCATTCGCTTTCGTTATTTGTTCTGGAAATAAGTAGGATGCTTTCATTAGCTGTCCTTTCAATTTGGCTCAAGAGCCAATTTAGGAGAATCCTCATCTGAGAAGACACTCCTAAGTGCGGGACATAAGAGAGACAGATGACCGGAAAAACATCAAGACTCCTCCTTCTTTTCTCTACGACTACGATAAAAGTGGGATGTAGAGGTGTATTGACCTGCTGCTGAAAGCAAAGAGAAGACTTTCTTCTAGAGCAGGCAGTTAAAGAGAAAAATCTACCATCATCTTTAAATTAGAACATGTCAAATGTGAGAATGGGGCAGGGGTCATAAGAGCAGCAATTAACAAACGCGTTATACAACTGGAGAGGAAGGAAAGAGGCACTCCTCTGCCCCGGCCCACAAGACTGTGAACCTGCTACATTTGCAAAGTGGAGCTGTTCGATCCTTGAGAAGCAGGAAGAAGTTATTCACGCTAATAAACGGGCCACCTCTGAAGTGTTTTTCACGATACCTTCCAGTACATCTAGAGGTTAAAAGGTTTTCTCTCCCCTCCCCTCCTTCCCTTTCATTTGTTTTTTCTCTTCTAAGTCTGAAGTCCGAAAGTTTACAGCCTGTTCTAAAAGACAGTTGGTTATTTTGCGTTAGTATTAATTTGGCTGTGTTGACTAAATATTCAGCTGCAAATTGGATGCTTTACATGGTTTGAAATAAAATCCATACAAGTTATGGAAATGTTGAAAACTAAAATGAGCAAGGCTGTTTTGGCCTGAACATATTGTTTCCAAATTAGATTTTATGTGTAAAAATGTAAAATCTAGTATCTATAAAAACTGTTTGAAAATACACTTCTATGAGTTATAGCTATATATATATAAACATTATATATATAATGGTTCTATCTATTGTGACAGCTATAAATATTAAAACAGTATATAATCAACAGTAAATTATGTATCACTCATCCATTCTAGGAATAAATATTTTCTTTAAAAAATTATTTCAACGGGCCAATATTTGATTTATGTCTATTTTATTTCAAGTTTTTAGTTCTTCTCAGGTTTATAAATTTGGATCTTAAAAACATTTATAGTTCTGGCAAACAATTTTATGGAATTTATGTATATAAATACATGGATACCATTTTAAAATCCGTAATCCCTGATTCTGGGATAAAAGTATGCCAGTAGTTTCAACCCAATGGTTTACTGTGACAAAAAGTACTAAAGGAAATCAGCAAGCGAGACTGGTGGGGAAATACCGGCAGCGTAAAGAACAGCCTTTACTTCCTAACCTGCAGAGCGGTCTGTATCCCGTAACTTATGCTGAAGAATTCACACGATCACCAGCTTCTCAATGCTCATTCTTGAGATCATCAGGAAACCTAGAAACAGATCACCCCTTGGCAATCTTTTAAAATAATAATTTGGGATGCGGTATCAGCAATCATTCCCTTTTGACTCTACATCAAACGTGGTAATTGTAGATAAGCTACAATCGACATTGCACAAGTAAATGCAATATCTGCCTTTTCGTCACACCCCCCAACTCTCCTAACCCAGGAAGATGAAATCTATATAAATACATGGATACCATTTTAAAATCCGTAATCCCTGATCCTGGGATAAAAGTATGCCAGTAGTTTCAACCCAATGGTTTACTGTGACAAAAAGTACTAAAGGAAATCAGCAAGCGAGACTGGTGGGGAAATACCGGCAGCGTAAAGAACAGCCTTTACTTCCTAACCTGCAGAGCGGTCTGTATCCCGTAACTTATGCTGAAGAATTCACACGATCACCAGCTTCTCAATGCTCATTCTTGAGATCATCAGGAAACCTAGAAACAGATCACCCCTTGGCAATCTTTTAAAATAATAATTTGGGATGCGGTATCACCAATCATTCCCTTTTGACTCTACATCAAACGTGGTAATTGTAGATAAGCTACAATCGACATTGCACACGTAAATGCAATATCTGCCTTTTCGTCACACCCCCCAACTCTCCTAACCCAGGAAGATGAACTGTGGGCAGGGACCTGTAGCTTGAGGTCTTCCTGGTAGCGACAGGGCCTCTGCCACGTGCAGAAGACTGCTCGCGTGTCAGTCATCAAGTAGTCGCTCTCCACTTCCGATCACCCTTCTCCGCCCTGCCTAGTGAAGCCTGGAGCTGGGCCCTTCAAACACTCTTCCGGACGCACATGCACCATGTCAAGCTTGTCAGCAGACAGTGCAGGATGGACCCTGCAGGGGGAAGGGGCTCCTTCCTCTCCAGGTTCTAATGGCTCCCCTCCCTTGTTGCTCCTATGACCAGGTTTCCAGGGATCTGCATGGGCCACCCAGCGGTGGTCACCCTGCAGCAACTTCTGTTCCTCACTAGCTTCAACCCGCTAATTTGGACCAGTCCTCTTCCCGGGCAAACCAAAACTTATCCACAGTGGGCTGCAACCACGCCCTCTCCAATGAGTCTGAATCCCGTCCATGGGGAGGAGCTCCTTCCCAAATGTATTCTCTCCCGCCTTCAACACTCTGCCTCGGGCCCTATCGTATTCTTTAGATAGATTCTCTTCTGCCTTTTCTTCATAGTTGACCTCCACTAGTTGTCAAAATAATTGTTTACTTTTCCTTCTGCCAATTACTGGTGTGGTATTTGCCTCCTGTCTGGAGTGTGATGGGTAACGTTCCCCAAATCCCTTTCATGGCACCAGGTAAAGGTCCACCCTACAAGAAGTAAGTATATTTTCAAAAAGCTTTTCCCAAGGGGAACTCAGAAAGCATGAGCACTCCCACAAACAGCTTCCCTAAAATAAACTAGTCCCTTCACAGAGTCTCCCAAACAAATCCAACAACATGGAGGCTTCTGGGGAGATGAAGAGGGTTACATTACACAGCAATTTCTTCTTTTGACCTCTTGATAGTGATATCTTCAGACTGACCTCGACGGCTGGAGTGACCTGCGTCAAGACCGCCTCCCCTTAAACACAGCTTCTCAAAACTCCTGACCACTTATCCACATTTCGTGTCTCATATTCAGCTTGTATATCTTATTTCAGCAAAACCGAAGTTAGGTTTGGAAGTGACCCTGGGCAGTTCCTGGGGGAACCTCAGTTTTTGCCGCCATGAAAGCCTTCCTTCACTTTGATTTGGATGAGTATGTTTATTTTCCATTACTGTGCTACCCTTTTCCAACACTTGTATCCCTTATTTAAATCCTTGTGCTTTCCAAAGACACAAAGAGGTATTCTGCATCGTTATGTCCCTAAGGTATTTCCATAACATAGTTTTAAAAAATGTATTCCTCAGCATCTCATGCTATGCTATTTTTTCCCCTGCGGAAAGTTTCCTATCTTTGAAAAATGGCACATTTTCCCCCAAATCATAAACTACGAGCTGGCATTATGGTCCACAAAGATAAATTAGGTCTCACCATGGGGCTATCTCCTCTCCCTCCTTTCCGCAAAACAAGCTTATGTTGAACGACGACTATTTCCCAGGGGCTGTGAGGGGCACAGCATTAGAACAGAAAGGTCTCCGTGCTGAGAGCCTAACCCGCAACGGGAGAGGCCACGACAGTGAGAGGCCCGCGTACCGCAAAAAAAAAAAAAAACAACAACAAAAAAACAAGTCCACAAACTAATCAACCACCTGAAGGAAGCAGGTCGAGATGGGCTTGAATGTCTCAGCAGGGCTGGAACGTGCAGAGTCTTGCAGAAGTGCCAAAGGAAGTCATCAATGGCTTTACAGAGAGAGAGGCTTTTGTCCAATTGTTTTTAAGGATTGCTTTGGCTTCTTATGGAACATGAATCGTAGGCAAGCGGGCGAGAATCATGGGGCCATCTAGGAAGTTATCACTAGGTCCAGGGAAGAGATGATGGACATTTGAACCAGATGCAGTAGAGATGACGAAAATGGACCCGCTGGGATACACTCGAGAGACCAAGCACGGGGACTTGGGGGCTGAAAGGAAGGGAATTAAAGAGTGACTCGGAGATGTTTGGCTTAAGAAACTGGGCGGATAGTGGTTTCATTTATTAAGATCTGGAAAACTGAGTAGATACTTTTAGGAAAAATTAACTGATCAGTTTGGGATACATCTAAGCAGAAATGTCAAAACAAAACAAAAACAAATAAAAAAAACCCCAACCAGTTGGATACAGTTCTGTAGCTCGTAGGAGAACTCTGCGCTAACAGGATACGTTTAGGTGCTATGAACCTGTAACTGGCATCTGACGTGAGGAGAATGGATGAGACCGCTTACGATGAGAGAGCAGAAACACAGAGAAGGCCCTGGGAAGCAGAGAGGCCACGTATAAAGCTGGAAGGAAGAAGGTGTGGCTACAGAATCAATCCCTTTTACATTCTGAATGTCCTGCTCAGCTCAGTGGGGATTCCCCTCATCCTGTACCACTTCCTGGGCATTTCTCTGCTGCAGGGGCTGCGTTTCAGATTTGCCCTGGCACTTTGAAATAACGCCGATGCCTGGGTCCCACCCCCAGCTACTTCTTCTCGTAATTCGTCCACGCAGGTGGTTCTAAAGTTCAGCTCAGGTTGAGAACCATTGCTGGCAGCTGTGGACTTAAGACGATCCTGGTTAGTTGGATAAATGCAATTGCTATCTGGCTGAAGGTATATAAATAGCTTCGCTATTTTCCAATATATACGTGTCATTAAAGCGTCCCCTCATCTCTCCATCAAGATGTCAAAAAGTTTTAATAGGGGATGAATTTCGTTTAAGTATTCCAGGTTCTGATCTAGAAAGGCAACCTTTTTTCACTCAGATTTAACAACAGTGCTAATAGTGCTCATTTGAAATGGTGAGTAGGGTCCTATACAGGTAGCTGGAGGATGCTACCAGAATCCAAGTGGTGGACACCGCTCCCAACTAGAGGACGTAAGAAAGATTTCCTGAGGATAATGATGCCTGAGCTACCATAATGGCGCCTGAGCCTGAAGGATCGTGGAAACGGTGCAGATGAAGACGGATGAGAAGGGAATCCCAGAGAGAGGGAAAATGCAGGGAGACGTCGTCAAAGAGCATAGCCTAAGAGAACGGCAAACTGGTTTCAGCTGGAACGTGAGGGACGTGGAGGACGGCAGGACAGGGAGTGGATCACTGAACACCATGTCTGCACGGCAGAGAGCCTGCACTTTCTTCTTCAGGTGATGGAACCAATACAAGGGTTTTAGAAGGGCAATGATAAGACCTATTTCTGTTTGGGACAGATTACAAATCATGAGCGGGACATGGGTTTAAGGTGGTCAAAAGTATATTCAGTGACACCCATTAGTATAATAAATTGCCTCTTGCAGATGAGAAATGACAAGGGCTTGAGGTAAAGCTGTGGCAAAAGGAACATGAGGCAGATGCAGATCTGGAGTAAACGACTGGGTACGGAGGACAGAGAAAAAGAGGATAACTGTATTTCCTAATGAGGCAAAGAAGGGACAGGGTGCTTTCCAGTTAGGGAACTGGAGAATTCGGCTGGATGCCTGTAACACATCCAGGTAAATGTGCCCGGCAGAAAGCTGACCTATGCACTCGTTTCCGAGGGCTGCTGCAAAAAACTATCACAAACTCAGTGGCTTAACACAACAAAGATTTATTACCTGACGGTTCTGAAGGTTAAAAGTCCAAAATGGGCTTCACCAGGCCAAAATCAAGATGTCTGCAAGGACGCATTTCCTTCTAAAGACGCAGGGGAATATGCACTGTTTAGCCTCTTCCAGCACCCAGAGGCTGCCCACGTTCCTTGGCTCATGGCGCCTTCCTCCACGTTCAAACCCAGCCAGGGCTGGTCAAGCGCTTCTCATACTGCATCACCGTTGCCTCGTCCACTTTAAGGATCCCTGTGATTACATTGGATCCACGTGGATAATCTATTTTGTGTCAGCAGACAGGCAGCCTTAATTCCATCTGCGACTTTAATTCCTCTTTGCCACGTAAAGCAACAAGTCCACAGACCCCAGGAGTTAGAATGGAGACACCCTTGGCGGGTAGGGTCACTATTCTGCCCTTCTACAGTCTGAAATACAGGGTAGCCGTGAGGGTCATAGTCTGAAACATGGGGTAGCTGGGAGGGGTTGGACATCAAACTTGACACTCCACAGCACAGAGCCCAGAACAAGAAGCTGAGATTTCCCAGCAGGATGAGGAGGAGAACTGTCTGGGGATGAGTGTTCAGGGTGGAGAAGGAAGAGGTGGCCAGGAAACAAGTAAGAACAAGCAGCTGGACGAGAAAATGGAACCGGGAGAGAGCAGCAGCGGTAACATATGGGTGAGGGGAAGGTGTGAGTAATGGTTTTGAGCTGGATAAAAATCTGTGCCTGGAAACTCTTGACATGTCGAAATAGCCCCGGAGGTAATGGCTTTAATTCTGAGCCACAGCAAAGACACATAAAACATTCCTATTTGTTTTATACATTCATTGTATAAAACAGAGCAAACATATATACATCACTTCACATTTCTTTTCATGTCTGAATCAAAACGAAAATCCCGTACCCATAAATGGAGTGTCTGACTGAGGAGAGCTATTCCAAGTAAGAATCTTCTATGGATTTGTTATGGCTGGATGCAGTGAAGTTGAAATAAAAAACCTTCTTTGTGGTTCCTTTTAGATTAATGCGGTCCATTCCTGTGAAATGGCTGTATCCAACAACGAATAATCAACCCTTCTTAACTCTAACAAAAACTTTATCATGTAAGGAACATGTTAGTTGTAGTAGGGGTTATTAGCAAGTCTTTGGGGAGTAATTTTTTCTTGTTCTGTAAGTTTGTTCTTATCTCCTTCATTAAGTCATTAAAACATCCAGGTAATTTGGTAACACTCTTTGAAGATGCAGTAGGCACGTGCGCACACGCATACACACACACACGCGCACGCGCACACACACACACACACACACACAAGGCAGAGTTCATTCAAGGCTCATGGAATGAAAAGACAAAGCTGAGGAAGACTAATGGGATTAAATTAGGTATCTAAGATGTGGTCAGGGAAACATATTTACTATGTGAAAACCTCAAGGAAGAGCCAAGGCTTTTGTTAGAACTTTTTAACCATTTTTTTAGATAATACAAATATTAGACCAAAATATACAAATTATATATACATGAATATAGGCAAATTATATATATATATACACCTAGAAAGAGGGAGAGAGAGAAAGACAGAGAGAGAGGGAAAGTCTTCTGAAGCATGTGCTGTGATAGGCTGATGCCAAGCTGGCCTCCATGGTGCTAAAGATCTGTATCCCCTCCCACTCAGTGTGGGCAGGAGCTTGCTTCTAACCACAGAATACCAAGGACTGCAGAATCCACTGGTGACACGATATGACACTCCATCTTAGCAGACTGTCTGCTTAGAGTCCTAAAGAGAACCCCATACCAGCCTGGAAGCAGCAAACGGCCCCGTTGTGAACTGCAGACAGAGAAAGGCATGTACCTGAGAACTGTGGGCAGCCTTGAGTGTGTGAAAGTGGCCTCCAGCCAAGAGCCAGTAAACAGTCAGGGCCTCGTGCATTCAGCTCCAAGGACATGACTTCTGCCAACACCCTAAGTGCTCCTGGAAGTAGACTCTTCCCCATTCGGGCCTCCGGGTGAGAACGCAGCCCAGAGGACACCTCAGCTGCAGTTCCGTGACACTCTGAGCAGCACACGCAGCTAAGCCACATCTGGGCTCCTGCATCACAGACATGGTGGGATGATAAATGTGTGTTATTTTGAACCAGTACATTTGCGACAACTTGCTAGGCAGTACAGAAAACTCGTAAGAGGCACTTTTAGAATTAAATTCCGTTACATTTTTTTTATGAAGAAAAAAACACATTTGCTAAAATAGTTATTTAAAATTAGCTATGTTTTCCCTCTGATTTGTAGGAATGGAAATTTGATAAATACTTTTTTTCTAAATTGGAAGTCTAAGTTTGAAGATGGGAAATTGTGCAGAGTTTAAACAGCTGCCCTCATATCTAGCAAGGCAGTCTTGATAATCACATCTGTGGACCTAGAATCTCAGTGTAGCTGACCTATCCATGACCTTGAATTTTGGTAGTTTAATTTCTTAAACAGACAGCAATTACTAATTATATGTTATTGGATTACTGAATTTTTAATTTTACTGATTAATGGTTTTCATAAAGGTAGATACAATCTAAAGGTGTGTGTGTGTGTGTGTGTGTATAAAACTATGAGATTATTTTCATCCAACATCAACCTTCTTCTAGTTTTTATTCAATGATTTATTTACCATCGTATACAAACACACGAGGAAGACTTGGTAGGCATAAGATAAGAAGAAGGAAGGTACTTTATCTCTCAAAGGATCATAACTCATTGTAGACTCTTTTCATTTTATTTTATTTATTTTTTAAAGTTTATTTATGTATTTATTTTTGGCTGCGCTGGGTCTTCGTTGCTGCGCGCGGGCTTTCTCTAGTTGTGGCGAGCTACTCTTCATTGCGGTGCGTGGGCTTCTCATTGCGGTGGCTTCTCTTGTTGCGGAGCACGGGCTCTAGGTGCGTGGGCTTCAGTAGTTGTGGCACACAGGCTTAGTTGCTCCGTGGCATGTGGGATCTTCCCAGACCAAGGATCTGGGAACCTGTGTCCCCTGCACTGGCAGGTGGATTCTTAACCACTGCGCCACCAGGGAAGTCCACTGCAGACTCTTTTCTTAGGCAGATACTGAATTCATTCTTCATTAACCCTTCTTTTCTTGATTCTACACAGAACCTACCAAAACTGCTCTCTTTCTACCACTCGACTACACGTTGGAGAAGAGAAGAAGTAGTTTATCATCTCGGGTAGAACTTGAAGGGTCACATAAGGTCCTCTAGTCAAACGGAGTGAGCTGTAATATCATCTGATCCCCAAACTGAATGTCTCAAACACAACTGCTCGTTGTTAACAGCTGGTGAATCAACAACAAAGCTCTGCTGTGCTTTCACAACTGTGCTAAGACCTGTGGGAGATTTAGATGTGCCTCTCCTTGGCTGTACCTGGTTCAGAGAAGTGCCAGCATCCTGACCCATGAACTCACCTCTGTGATGCGAGTTAGGGGTTCCTAAAAGCGCCCCAGACCACAAATTTCTCATCACCACCCAGTCTCAGTGCCAACATTTTCACAAGTAACTTACTGAACTTATTTAGTAAGGAGACAAACTAAAATGGAACTAAAACTAAAACTAAAATGGAACTGACCTATTTGAGATAAAATATATGAATTCATTATCAGATGCTGACTTTAGGATAAATTGATTTTCTAGGGTAGGTGCTCCCCAGTTAAACTGATCACTAGTTAAAGCCAGGATAACATCAGATAGAGAGTATTTTGTTATGGAGAATATGATCAGGGATACATCCTGTGTTTTTCTGGGACAAACCTCAGTTATGAATCAAAAGGAAACAGCACAAATATTTTATCGAGCTGCTATTATGTACAAGGTATTTTCTTAAGTAGTGGGTATGTTAAAATGATGACTAATATATGACACACTCACTTTGTTTTTATTTTTTTGCAGGGATAAATTGATTTTTTAGGGTAGGTGTTCTGCAATTAAACGGATCACTAGTTAAAGCCATGATAATATCACAAAGAGAGTATTTTATTATGGATATCAGGGATACTTTGTGTGTTTTTCTGGGACAAACCTCAGTCACGAATCTAAAGGAAACAGCATAAATATTTTATTGAGCTGCTACTATGTCCAAGGTATTCTTTTAAGTAGTGGGTAGGTGACAATGATGACTAATATATGATCCACATACTTTATGTTTTTATTTTTTTGCAGGTATCAGTATCTTATTCTTTTTTATTGCTGAGTAGCATTGATTATGGGAACATACTACAATTCGTTTATTCATTCTCCTGTTGGTAGACATTTGGGTTGTTTCCAGTTTGGGGCTGTCTTTTGGGGAACGTACACATTTCCCTTGGATATATACCGAGGAGGAGAAAGGCTAGGTCACAGGGTAGGTGTGTGTCTATTAGCAACTTCCAAACAGCTTCCCAAAGTGGTTGTATAAACTTACACTGCCAGCAGCAGTGCATGAGACTTCCAGTTGCTCCATATCCTCTCTGACACTTGGTAATGTCAGTCTTTTTAATTTTAAGAATTCTGATGGGTGTGTAGTGGTGTCTTTATTTGTCTTTTGGTTGAAGTATAGTTGATTTACTGACACACACACACTTGAGAGTGTGGCCATCTGTGATGCATACAAACACGTAACGAGATAGGGTACCGTGAAGATTTTGATGATGCTATAAATCAGTTAAAAACAAAAGGTCAGGGTGGTCATAGGCTTTGAGCAGGTTTAAGGTGTTACACAGCTGGAAGAAAGTCACCAAAGTGGGAATGTGCTCGGTGTACTTGGAGGATGGGCAGGTTTCTGTGGGGCTGAGCTTTCAGTGTCGGGGAGGGAGGATGTGAAATGAGGATAAAGGGTGGACTAGGCCTGCCTAGGGAATCCGCCTGTCAAGTTGAACGTTGGAATATGCTTTATAGGTGTGAGAGGCCATTAGAAGGCTTAGCTCTACGAAGGTAACTCTCTTGACATATTCGGGATGGATCAGAGTGGGAGAGACCGGAGGCAGAGCCAGTTGTCGGAGAGTGAACGAGAGGCTGTAAGTGTGAGCAGGGAGGCGGGACACTAGGAGCAGATCCTACGCGTCCCTGCGAGATCAAATCGGCAGAATTTCGCTACTGAAAGACATAAGGAGCAAGGGAGAGGGGAGTGGGGATAGTTCTGAGGTTTTGGGAAGAGCCAGCGGCAAAGTAACCAATTCAAACTGGAAAATGAAAAAGTCGAGTGGTGGGGAGACACTGACCAGCCAGCTGGCCACTTTAAGACTCACAGAGGTTAGGGAGCAGAGCGGAGAAGAGGCAGGTTTGAAACAGACGCCAGCCGCCCAGATGCAAGCGGTCATGGGAGAGACACACCTGTTTAATTTACAGGAGGCCTAGCTTTGATCTGACCAAGCCCCGACTCCTAGAGTTTACCTTGTGCAACCTGACAGTTAGGTAAAGGGGGTTGTACCTACATGGTATGTCACTGACTTCTTGTTTAAATATCATGTGTAAGGATTTTACTAGCTCATAACCAAATGTGCTCTTAGATGAAGCTAACAATGCTTCAAAGCCACAGGGCAAGCGTGAGGGGGGACACTGGCAAGAGAGGATCCGCATGACATAGCCGTATAATCACCTCGCAGTGGGCCAGCAGACGTAAACGTCCCCCAGTGTGACAATAAGTGAGGCGGACTTGGTTGAAACGCTAGCTTGGTAAATCTCCGTGTATACTCTTTTACAATGAGGTTCTAAATTATTTTTGTTGGCTTCACCCACAGTTAAAACTTGCGTCATGGGGCTTCCCTGGTGGCGCAGTGGGTGAGAGTCCGCCTGCCGATGCAGGGGACGCGGGTTCGAGCCCCGGTCCGGGAAGATCCCACATGCCGCGGAGCGGCTGGGCCCGTGAGCCATGGCCGCTGAGCCTGCGCGTCCGGAGCCTGTGCTCCGCAACGGGAGAGGCCACAACGGTGGGAGGCCCGCGCACCGAGAGGAAGAGTGGCCCCCACTAGCCGCAACTAGAGAAAGGCTTCGCACAGAAACGAAGACCCAACACAGCCAAAAATAAATTATTTAAAAAAAAAAAAAAAACTTGTGTCATGGAATATCATTTGCACTCGTTTACCCAATATTTTCTCCTTCCTACAAGATCAAAAATAAACCTTGCCCCTTAATGTTATGCTATTGCTTTAAATGTTTTATTTGTAATTTTTATTTATGCTTATTCCTTCAATGCTACATTGTAAAAAATTAATATGTTTTTGCCTCTTCAAGTTTAACAATAAATTAACTGTTATGAACCAAAGACATTTCACCAGTCATGAAAAGCATAAGACAAACTGGCAGTCTGTTCTGTTCTCTATATGTGTATTGGCCTTCTCTTCAGTAAACGCGTTTGAAAAGATCATGCATGTGTCCAGCACTGTGAATGGCCGATGTGCAACTGATAAAGCGTTCTACTCTTCCCTTGCCTCCCGGGTCTCTTACTTCTAACTCGTGGAGGTGGTGTTATGTTTCACACGGTTCAAAGACAGTTCTGGTCCGAGCCAGGCTGCCACGCAGTTGCTGGAGCTTGAAAGAGCACGTACGTTCTCTGGTCTCAACGTCTCTTCACGTACAGATTAAAGTGCAACTCAGCTCCTTGTTCTCTGACTTGTTGTCCAGCCAATCACATGCTTATTTCACGTTCACCTTGTTCCCTCTCCCTTTCTTTGCTCCTCTTCATGAAACAAAATTGACATTCTCTCCTGAAAGACTCTATCTTTAAGCCAAGTCTCTAATGACTTTTATGGAAAGGAATACAGCCATCCATTCATTTAATTTACCATCATTCAATACCTATTAAACCACAGGCCCAGTTTCAGAAACTGGGAATACAACAATGAACAAAATAGAGAAAGCTCTACTCTCATGGAGCTTACATTCCAATGTGGAGAGACAGAAAACAATCACGCAGTTACAATATAAATATACAGAATATATAACAGGGCAAGTGATAAGGAAAGCTCGCAGGAAAAATGTGCCAGGTTATGGGGATAAAGAGGGATAGGGTGGGTGGAATTTACGATAGAGCAGCCAGAGAGGAACGTCTCTGATCGTGGCAGTAAAGGCGGGGGCGGGGGGGGGGTGGCGCTGCAAGCACCTGGCGGGGAGAAGGTCTAGGCAGAGGAGACAGTCAGCAGAAATGCCCACCAGTGCACAGCAGTGTGCTTGGCTCCACCTCTTTACAACAGGTAAAGAGGCTGAAATGACATCGGAGAGACAGCTGGGCACAAGACCACGTAGCTGACGCTGGCATAGACTTTGGATTTCTTTCCGATAGAGAAGGAAAACAACACAGGGCTTTGTTATGACTTACACTGAAATATGTGAGTACAGTAACATATAGTTTACTATATAAGAATGATAATTTGTACATTAACAGACTCTCTGTGGCTGAGTAGGAAGACAAGGCTAGACACGGGTAGACCAGTTGGACGGCCCTCACAGCCCTCAAGGTGAGTCATGAAGCTTGTCTGGGAACTCGGTTTAGGGTGGTAGGGGCAGAAGTGGAGAGAAGTGGTTGTATTCTGCAGGGTGCGGGTGGCGCTGCAAGCACCTGGCGGGGAGAAGGTCTAGGCAGAGGAGACAGTCAGCAGAAATGCCCACCAGTGCACAGCAGTGTGCTTGGCTCCACCTCTTTACAACAGGTAAAGAGGCTGAAATGACATCGGAGAGACAGCTGGGCACAAGACCACGTAGCTGACGCTGGCATAGACTTTGGATTTCTTTCCGATAGAGAAGGAAAACAACACAGGGCTTTGTTATGACTTACACTGAAATATGTGAGTACAGTAACATATAGTTTACTATATAAGAATGATAATTTGTACATTAACAGACTCTCTGTGGCTGAGTAGGAAGACAAGGCTAGACACGGGTAGACCAGTTGGACGGCCCTCACAGCCCTCAAGGTGAGTCATGAAGCTTGTCTGGGAACTCGGTTTAGGGTGGTAGGGGCAGAAGTGGAGAGAAGTGGTTGTATTCTGCAGGGTGCTGGAAGACACAGCCTGTGAAGTACATCAAGGATTTAGATACAGACTGCAGGAGCAGCAGGCAGCTCAGAAAGGGCCCAGCGACTGAGGAGGAGCAAGTGGGCAGAAGCTGCCCTTTGCCACAAGGGGGAAGGCTGCGGGAGGACCAAGATTCTTTTGTGGGTTCAGAAGCTGGGGGGTGTGGGGTGACGGAAATCAGAAGCGCTCGCACGCGGACCGTGTCTCTGTGTAAAGAAACAAACATGTAACTACAAACCCAAATCTTGCTTTTACACAAGCATCGGGGTTATGGGTTTTGAGACGTCCTGGGCAGTCTGACTCAGTTCGTACCCGGCGGGCTGGGGAGAAGAGGCAGTTTCTAAACTCCCCTCACTCCGGGTGGCGGCAGACTCGACACAGAAAAGAAACGCGGCTCACGATTCACCCAGCAAACGTGCGCGGGGCGCCTGCCACGCGCCCGGCACTGTCTCATGGCCTTGGGCTACAGCAGTGAACTAACGGACCGCGTCCCTGGGTTCAGCGTCGAACTCGACACCGCCGACAGAATGTGCCCTGTGCTCGGCGGCCTGCGCCTGCAGAGCTTCGGGGAGTAAAGGGCCGCCCGGTGCCCCCTTCCCACGCTGTGTCCTAAGGGGCTATGACAACAAGCAGCGTCGGGTGCCATCAGGGGACCCCAGCGGGTCGCCCGTCTGCCTGCCCTCATCCTTGTACCGACCCTACCCCTCCTTCAGCCTGCCTCCCTGTCCCTCCCCACCCCCCCCTTCTAAAGTCCCCCACGGTGCTTTTGCACCAGGTTTCCATGCTCAGCAACCCCTCTTCGTCCTCACAGCTTCCCCAGAGATTCTCTTCACCGTCTTTCCTTGGCACAAACCTAGTTTTTGCAGGATGACATCGGCTTCAAGTGCAGCCCTCCTTTTTCTCCCAGAGCTTACAGAGGCGGCAAGGCTTGGAGGTGCCCTTCTGTTTGCTCTATCCTCTTTCACCCGAGCAATCTCTCCTCCTTTGCGCTCCCTGTCATGGCCTTACTGAGCCCCAATGCCCACTGGAGTCCTTTCCTAAAGCACAGCTGAACACTCTCGTGTGTTCTGACTTGACCTCGCTCTCCTTGCCCGCCTTGCCTCCGGCTCTGTACGTCTGTCTTTCGCTTCGTTTACCAGCTGGAGCAAACTGTGCTTTCATAGGGCCCCTGCGATTAGGTGAGTCCTGTCCTGATAATCCCCTCTCCTAAGCTCAAGTGACTAGGAACCTGAACTCCATCTGCGAACTTCCTTTTGGCGTGTACACAAGGCGACAGAAAAATGACAGTAACACCTAGGGCAGAAGTCACAGGTGCCGTCTAGAAGTCAGCCTGCCATGCCTCCCCATAAAAACTTCCAAGCTGATGCTTTTTTCTCACCCGTGGGAGTGCGACTTGACGGGCCTAACCCTGAAATGGAAAAACTAGCATATGATTATAGGGAGAGATTGCTGACTGACTGAACTCACTTCCAGACTGTATTTTCCTCTAAACACGGCCGACAAAGTCTGCCAGGAGCTGACAATACTTCCAGACAGTGCAACCAAGGCAGGCCGCAAAGACCAAGAGGAAGTAGCCAGATAAAATGAATAAGGGGGCAGGGAATGAGAGCAGGAAAAGAACTGCATCTGTAAAGATTTTATTTTTTATAAACAATAACGAGAAGAGAGCAAGTGCCAAACACTTGAGATCCATGTTTTCGACTGATCTCAACTCATTGCTCTAAGGAGCAAAGGTCAGCCGTTTAAAGGGATCATTACATGATGCTGAGTCGGACGAATCACACCACTCGTCATGGTAACATGGATGAGGAGGCCCACAGTGAGCGATGCTATGCTCAAAATTATACTCTTTTCTTCACATATACTTTACATACACGCAAATGTTTTAAAAACAGTGGGGGAAATTAAACGAACACTAGGTGGCTGTTTCTTCTAGGCTTTCAAAACAACAGCTATTAAACTATTTTTAAAAAGAAAACTAAGAGGCAGTGTGGTATATAGAATAGTCACTGGAAGCTAGAAAAAAATAATTTCTAGTCCCTGTTTTTTCTTTAACTGTCAACACGACCTCGGACAAGCATTATACTCTCCCTAAAGCATTATCTTCCGCACTTAAAATAACAAACGTCACTTATCAACATCTTCGATCACGTTCCCCTTAGAGTGACAGTCAGAGTGTATCCCTGGCGTCATGAGATACTGCAGACACGTTCACTGGTTTTTCACTATTGTGAAGCACCTTCCAAAGCTCCGGGGATTCTTTTCCGCCCAAAGCTCCAGGTATCGCCCCACCCCATCTGATGGATGTGAACAAACTGCCTGCTTCGATCACCCCTTGGCATCACCCACTCACTCTCCTGATTGAAGAAGGTTCATTGCTCTCGTCTGACCACAATCAGCTCCTCAGCCTTTCACCCGCATGGACCCACACAGACAGCGGACTGAACCATTTTATGGCCTTGATTTCTGCCCCAGGACTGCGGTTTTATAAGACCACCACTGAATCGATCAGGCGCTCGACGTGATCCCACAGTGCTTGCTTACCTTAAACCTTTACACGCCCAGTCTACCTTGCTCTATAACTGAAGCCGAATCTAGGAGGAAGATTCTAATTTTTATGACTTTCTGCTAAAGGGGTGAATATTAACAATTTTCCAGATTTCACTGATTCGTTCTGGGGAATTCAAATATATGTCAATCACCTGTTGTTTTATTAAGTAGAAAATGCATCAAAACCCTCCATTCTACTAGTCATTGTCTTCCTAGGCCCAACTCAACAAGAAAAAAAAAAAAAAAAAAAAAAATTCCAGGCACAGGATACTGTGAATACAGAGCAAGTTCTTAGCATGTGCACAGCACACAAGAATAAAAATATAGCCTTCCTGGGTTACAGAGGATCTTCACCATATTTTCCATTTAAGCAGAACTTTGTTTTCATTATTTTATTTTTTTGGATTAGTGCCGGTAGAGGGAAAATGGCAGAAAATACCTGGCTTGTGGTTAAAAACTTCACATGATAAAATTCCATATTAAAATGTTTCTCTCTTTTCTGCACCAGTACTTAAGTGGCTGATACTTTTTCTTTTCTGTGTTCCTGGAATGCACATTTTAGACCCTTTGTGTGAGTCTGTGTGTATCTAAAACTACATATATACATATATACAGCCGTTAATATCCGAAGTGCATACATGAACTACACACATCTGATTGCATACGTACATATAAATGCACACAATATATACAGATCAGAATATATATTGTGAATATACAGCTTTCTAAACTAAATCACAAAGTAATGTGATAAACTCAACCCACCATGACGGGTATCGGAAGAAAATGAACATATTTAGCAGTTATGAGTTCCTGGGAAGGCTAGTGAGCCTTTCATCTAGAAATAGTCACTGAGCACCTATTAAATACCTACCTCCTAAAGTGAGGCAGCTATGGGTGAAGGGATAGAAAAATAAAAGTTCTTTCTGCTTTAGTTCGAATTGTCTCTCCACGAAATTATTATACTCTAAAAAGAGTGGCTGAAAACAATTATAGAAAAGCGCTGGGTACGCTTCTACAAAATTTTGTTAAAGCTAGTCCACTTGTTACATGAGAAGGAAAATCACTCTTTGAGTAAGCCCCTTTCGTCTTGTTGCTTTGGGGCTTTACCCATTCTGGTGTATTCAAAGCAATCTTCCGTGAAAATCGCCTTCAATATTCACCACAGGTTGCTTCCTCTCCATCTGGCTCCTTTCTCTTACCTTCTCCATCAATGTGCTCTGACAGACCTGATTCACCTTGTCCTTGTCCATTTTCCTTGCCGCTTGAAGCAAATCTACCGTCAGTGCCTACCCATTCTGCCTCTATAATATCCTGATAATTCGTGGTTTCGCTCTCAGATACACTGTGCCACTTTTTGCCTCTATTATTTGTCGCAATGTCTTTGCCTGTCTCTGCCCCTACAATACTGTAGCTACAGCAGTATGGCTGAGTACTCCGTCATGAAACACCGCTCCCTTCTGGCTTCTTTTACTGTTACTTTTCTCTTTTGTTGTTACTGCTCTTGTTTAACAGCTTTATTGAAGTGTAATACAGATACAGAAAACCGCATGTGTTTAATGTACACAATCGACGAGTTTGCACATGTGGAAACCCACGTACGCATATACCCAGGAAACCATCACCAGTCACTGAAACTCTCTGCTCTCAAGGAGGTTACGATTTCCTTTGAAAAATAAGTCATGCTCACTTGAGCATCAACAACACGTTAGAACTGGAAGAATTCCAGAAAGACCCAGCCGTGTCTGCATGCACATCAGCAGTCTTGGCCCCCGTGGGAGACTGGCTCAGGCCCCCAGCGTGGAGTGACAGCTCATTTCTACCGCCCTGAGCTGGATGCACGGACAAGGGGAGGAGATCACCTATTTTCAGCGCCAGAGTCAGAGGACCCCAAAGCCTCAGCAATTAGCCATTCGACCGAGTTCTTGCAACAGTTCATTTGACCGACGGCTTCTCTGCGAATCCCATCTCCTCATGGTGACTGGCCTCTGCATTTCCATCTGGGGTGGGCTCTCTCTCCCTGTCAGCCCCCAACCTAGTTTAAGACAGTTGTGTCTAGGGTTACCACGGGCTGGATGGCTCAAGCCTGGACATTTTTTTGAGGAGAAGGGTTTATACTCAGGCCTTGCTCTGTAACAGAGGGCAAAACCTAAGACCATCCTGGACAAGCAGGGTTCTTTGGCCACCTCATCTCTTACCCTATTCTGATCTACCCAAAACCTCTGTTTGTCACAAACAGAAAATGATCAAAAAAGGTGTTGTCTAATCTAGCTGTGTGGAAAATACTGTCTTGACAAAGAGGCTATGGCAATAAGCTAAGGCTGGCGTCGTTAAGAAAGGTGTCTCTTGGAGGCAACGAGCTTTGGAAGCAAATGCGGAGTAAGCAATGCACTCTGTTCCTCTAGTTCATGCAAGGGACTGCTTTCGGCTAACGAATCTGTTTACTCAAGGCACACACATCTGCACCGCATCTGTCGTCTGTGGATCCTGACGAACTGTGACCCTCACAAAACCGGCTCCAAGGCTCACACTTGCGGTCCAGATTCACACACTCAGCTGAGTCCATTCTGCAGTCCTACACTCTGAAGGTGAGCACTGAAATGTTTATTGAAGAAGCAATGTGAGCACAGACTTGGCTCCAAAAATTTCCAAACTGGACGGCGGGGAGGTATAGCTGGAACAAGAGCGGCCGTGAATGCATGTTTCCAAGCTGAGTGATGGGAACTCTATTATACTATTTTCTTAAGTTTTATATTTGTGTAAAATCTGAAAAGTTTTAAAACATGCTTTTTACCAGCCCTTTATATCTCTTACACCCAAATTCAATCATGTCTTCACGTCTTGAATCAGCCGATTTGAACTTGGCTTATTGGTGATTTCCATTTCCACTTTCCAGCTCTTTACAAAACATTAACATGCTGTTTAATCGTTCCACATTTGCACAGTGATTACCTACCATGGGTTCGTTACTGTCCTAGCACTGTGTCTAGAAAAACCAATACAACGGGACTCCTGCCCGCAAACAGCTAACACTTGCGCAGGTGCTCACAGGTAGGCAGGTGTGCGTACAGGTAGGCAGGTGTGACCAAGTGTCAAGAGTGCTTGGCTTGTAGTCCACAACGGGAGCCGCGGTGCTTTGTGACGGGGGTGGCGTGGGGTGTGAGACCTCAGCGGACAGCAGGTGACCTCTGAGGAAGGAGATATCTGGTGACACCATTCTAGGCAGATGGAGATTCAGGACCAAGAATCGAGAGATGTCATCTACAGCTGGAAACAACTATAGGTGACCACAATGTTGTTTATTTTGTACACTCTATATTGACGGTCATCATTCTACCTATAAAAAGAGGGTGAAGAAAACTGAAGAATTATCCTAGGCGCAAGGCCATCATCGTACGACAGTTTACGATATCTCAAAACAAAGTTAATTTAAAAGATCTATTTTTCTCCTTAAATTTTTCATTTTCCTAATTGTGTTAAAGTCCAGCTCCTCCTTTCTTAATATTCAAGGCTTACTGCTCTGCATAACTTGGAGAAACAGATATTTTGAATTGAAATAACACTGCCTCGTTCTCCGTGAAAATCCCAAGCAAATATTAATTATGAACAGTGATGGAAAGTTTTATTCCCAGATGCTCCATTATTTTCTGACTGCACCCAAATCATGGTACGCCACAATGTACAAAGTACATTAAACAGACGCACATGCCCCGCTGCAGCTGCTTAGGTATCAGCATTCTGTTATCTTCATGGACAACTGCCATGTCTTCTCATGATAATGGTAATAATCAAGATAACAATTACGCCACTATTCACAATAACACTAAGAGATAGTATTGCTTCTTGAATACTTAACCCCTGAAACCAATTTATGTAAGTTATCTGACTTTAGGACCAACACATTATGATCAGAGGAATTATTTAGTCCGTTTTACAGGAAAGAAAAATGCGACTCCCTAGAGTTTATGTAAGTTGCCCCAAGGTGCTCATCCAGTAAGTGACACAGGTGATGAATCTACAGCTCTGCAGCTGAGCTATTGCTTCTTCCCCATTGTGTACCCACATGTCCATGTCAGGGACACAGCAAGTACACAATGATCTTTAAGCCAGTGGATAACACGCATTCCAAGATAACAAAATTCTAATTAGTAAGGTGCTTTTCTAGTCCCATGTGGCTAACAGCTTAAGAACAGTCATTGAAAATCAATGGAAAACAAATTAAAAGGTTCCACATTATATGCGCAAATGAGATTATTTACGAATTCATATTCTATGAGAATTCTGCAAATTTCCAAGGGTGAAATATATTTCTCTTGTATCTTGACTTAGGAAAAAAATTATTTCACAAGCACCTAGGTCATTTTGTAAATTGAGTGTGTGGTTAATGGAGCGTGAATTCCCTCAATTAGTGCTTCCCTGACTTGCCTGATGATAGGAAGCACTTTGGGAAACTTGTAAAAAGTATGTATCCTTGGGTATTAAACCCGCGAACACCAAAGCAAAGCGTCTACGGAAATTAGTTCCCCGCTTAGTGTGTCAGTCGACTAATCCACGTTGATTCAGGACAAGCAGAGAAAGGAATACACAACAACAAAGATAAAAACACAAAAGCATTTTCAGGTTAGTCTATGATCCCTCAGTTATCTTTCACCAAAAATACTAAAAGAAGGTAGAAACAGACATCTGCCCATCCATGTGCTGCATTTGCAATTTAGCAAATTTCCAAAGACCAAATATATTAATTTTGTAACTTGACTTTACTGCTTAGTAGGAGAAAAAAAAATCTCCCCAGGCATAAAGATAATTTTTTAAAATTTCCACGCAGATCCTGGCTTGAAGTATGCACGCAAAAAGATAACTATGGGATACCTTTCTAAGCTTGAGGATGATCAAAAGTTTCCACTGCCCCAGACTTATCTTTAAGAAAACTTGGGGGGCTTCCCTGGTGGCGCAGTGGTTGGGAGTCCGCCTGCCGATGCAGGGGACACGGGTTCGTGCCCCGGTCCGGGAGGATCCCACGTGCCGCCGGGCGGCTGGCCCCGTGAGCCATGGCCGCTGCGCCTGCGCGTCCGGAGCCTGTGCTCCGCAACGGGAGAGGCTACAGCAGTGAGAGGCCCGTGTAGCGCAAAAAAAAAAAAAAAAAAAAAAGAAAAGAAAACTTGCCTTTGTACAGAAAAGCAAAGCAAAGCCATCTTCTTTATTCTACAAACACAATGCCATTCGATTAGAGGAAAACTGTCAGGGTAGAAGACGATGAATGTGTGCCAGACTAACATTATCAACATTTTCAAGTATTCTGGATACTAGGTTATACTCAAGATCAGTCTCTAAAAAGAGCACAAGCTTTTCCTGCAGCCTCCACCTCTGCTCCTTCCAGCAATCATGCACAGTTTATAGATTTCACAGTGGGAAGGTTCAAAGGCACCTTTATGAAGTGTCTCCACCTCATAGAGACAGATCCAAAAAATTACATTTAAAAAATTACAAACTGTATGATTTCCCCCTACCAAGAGTGATAGTCATTAGAATCAAACAGTAGGATATAACCCCCAAAGATACCAGACATTAAAATTATCAATGCAGGATATAAAATAAATATGTATTAAATATCTAAACAAAAGTAGAAGGAATTAACAACAGGAGTAAGAAACAAGATACCATAAAAATGGCCAGGCAGGGCTTCCCTGGTGGTGCAGTGGTTAAGAATCCACCTGCCAATGCAGGGGACACAGGTTCAAGCCCTGGTACTGGAAGATGCCACGTGCCACAGAGCAACTAAGCACGTGCACCACAACTACTGAGCCTGGGCTCTAGAGCCCGTGAGCCACAACTACTGAAGCCCGCATGCCACAACTACTAAAGCCCCTGTGCCTAGAGCCTGCGCTCCGCAACAAGAAGCCACCGCAATAAGAAGCCCACGCACCGCAACAAAGAGTAGCCCCCGCTCGCTGCAACTAGAGAAAGCCCGCACACAGCAACGAAGACCCAATGCAGCCAAAAATAAATAAATAAAATAAAACCTGCCGATGCAGGGGACACGGGTTCGTGCCCCGGTCCGGGAGGATCCCACGTGCCGCCGGGCGGCTGGCCCCGTGAGCCATGGCCGCTGCGCCTGCGCGTCCGGAGCCTGTGCTCCGCAACGGGAGAGGCTACAGCAGTGAGAGGCCCGTGTAGCGCAAAAAAAAAAAAAAAAAAAAAAGAAAAGAAAACTTGCCTTTGTACAGAAAAGCAAAGCAAAGCCATCTTCTTTATTCTACAAACACAATGCCATTCGATTAGAGGAAAACTGTCAGGGTAGAAGACGATGAATGTGTGCCAGACTAACATTATCAACATTTTCAAGTATTCTGGATACTAGGTTATACTCAAGATCAGTCTCTAAAAAGAGCACAAGCTTTTCCTGCAGCCTCCACCTCTGCTCCTTCCAGCAATTATGCACAGTTTATAGATTTCACAGTGGGAAGGTTCAAAGGCACCTTTATGAAGTGTCTCCACCTCATAGAGACAGATCCAAAAAATTACATTTAAAAAATTACAAACTGTATGATTTCCCCCTACCAAGAGTGATAGTCATTAGAATCAAACAGTAGGATATAACCCCCAAAGATACCAGACATTAAAATTATCAATGCAGGATATAAAATAAATATGTATTAAATATCTAAACAAAAGTAGAAGGAATTAACAACAGGAGTAAGAAACAAGATACCATAAAAATGGCCAGGCAGGGCTTCCCTGGTGGTGCAGTGGTTAAGAATCCACCTGCCAATGCAGGGGACACAGGTTCAAGCCCTGGTACTGGAAGATGCCACGTGCCACAGAGCAACTAAGCACGTGCACCACAACTACTGAGCCTGGGCTCTAGAGCCCGTGAGCCACAACTACTGAAGCCCGCATGCCACAACTACTAAAGCCCCTGTGCCTAGAGCCTGCGCTCCGCAACAAGAAGCCACCGCAATAAGAAGCCCACGCACCGCAACAAAGAGTAGCCCCCGCTCGCTGCAACTAGAGAAAGCCCGCACACAGCAACGAAGACCCAATGCAGCCAAAAATAAATAAATAAAATAAAAATGGCCAGGTAGATTTTTGAGAGACTACCAAGTAAAATGTTTTAAGTGAAAACCAAAAAAAAGTTGAAATTAAAAAAAAAATCAATGGAAGGATTATAGGCTGATTAAGATAGCTGAAAAGAATACTAATGAATTATAATATAGATGTGTAGAAATAATGCAGACTGAACTACAGAAAAGTGAAGAAGTATAAAAATTAAACAGAAGTTTTAGATTTAACTGACCATATGACAAGATCCAAAATATATTTAAATGGATTTTTTTTTGAATGCAGAAGAGGCAATACTAAAAGAAAATGGTTGAGCACTCTGCAGGTTTGGTGAAACACACAAATCTTCAGAATCAAAGATCAACAAATCTCAAGCTGGAAAATTAAAAAGAAAGCCAAATCATATGCTAGTCAAATTGATAATATCAAAGACAAGGAGACAGAAATTTTGAGCCTAAAATGCATGTAATAGAAAAAAAAAGTTAAAGATTCCTGTGCTAAGAACTCAAACAAAGCAGTTGAAGAAACAGAATAAACTCAAGGAAATTACTCAAAGAAAGTAAAACGATGGTAATAATAAAGATAGCACCGGGGCTTCCCTGGTGGCACAGTGGTTAAGAATCCGCCTGCCAAAGCAGGGGACAGGGGTTCGAGCCCTGGTCCGGGAAGATGCCACATGCCGCGGAGCAACTAAGCCCGTGCACCACACCTGCTGAGCCTGTGCTCTAGAGCCATCGAGCCACAACTACTGAGCCCCCGTGCCACAACTACCGAAGCCCGCACACCTAGAGCCTGTGCTCCGCAACAAGAGAAGCCACCGCAATGAGAAGCCCGTGCACCACAACAAACAGTAGCCCTGCTCGCCGCAACTAGAGAAAGCCCGTGCATGGCAACGAAGACCCAACACAGCCAAAAATAAAGATAAATTTATTTTAAAAAAGATAGCACCAACTGATAAATAGAGCAAAAAGACATGAAATAGAGTAGAAAGGAGCGAAGTACTCAATTTTTTAACAGAAAAGTAAAATTAATAATCAACTGGAAAGCTGACCCAGAAAAAAAGGAAAAAAATAAATAAAGCACAAATAATTGATGCTGGAAAGAAACTGGGAAGGTATCTACATTATACGCAAAATTTCAAAATTTAAATCATACACATTCCTTTAAAAACATTAAGACGAACTCAAAAAGAAATTGAAATCCTACATCATCTGATACACTTTAAGTAAAAATGATATAATTACATTTCTGCATAATGTATGTATGCATTATATTTCACAAAAAAGAATTTAGAAAAGGAGTATCACAGCAAGGTAGCAGGATACAAGATTAATATACAGAAATCAATTGATTTCTCTATGCTAACAATGAAATATCAGAAAGGGAATGTAAAAAAATAATACCTTTTAGAATTGCACCAAAATAAAAAAAAACCCCAAGGGCTTCCCTGGTGGCGCAGTGGTTGAGAATCCGCCTGCCGATGCAAGGGACACGGGTTCGTGCCCCGGTCCGGGAAGATCCCACATGCCGCGGAGCGGCTGGGCCCGTGAGCCGTGGCCGCTGAGCCTGCGCATCCGGAGCCTGTGCTCCGCAACGGGAGAGGCCACGACAGTGAGAG
>NC_041220.1:151542352-151574402 GCF_002837175.3 Physeter macrocephalus | reverse complement strand
GAGCCTGTGCTCCGCAACGGGAGAGGCCACGACAGTGAGAGGCCCGCGTAACGAAAAAAAAAAAAAAACCCCAAAAACTTAGAAAAGGAATATCACAGTGTGACCACAGCTCCCCAGATTTCTTCTTTCCTTAGTTTGTGATGCAACCAAAGAACTCTTTCATGCACCCAACAGAGCAGCCAATAGCCATATGTAGCCACGTAAATTAGTTAAAACTAAATAAAATTTAAAACTGAGTTCTTTCGTCACGGCAAGCACATTTCAAGTACTCTCTAGGCACATGTGGTCAGTAGGAGACTGTTTTCTTTTTTTAAGATGTTTTTGATGTGTACCCTTTTTTAAAGTCTTGATTGAATTTGTTACAATACTGCTTCTATTTTATGTTCTGGTTTTTTTGACCACGAGGCATGTGGAGTCTCAGCTCCCCGACCAGAGATCCAAAGTGCACCCCCTGCGTTGGAAAGCGAATTCTGAAGCACTGGACCGCCAGGGAAGTCCCAGGATATTTTGCTAAAGAGATGCTGGGTTAGCTTCTGCCAAGGAGAAATTCGCAGATGAGACAGTGAAATGCAGACCGTGAGCAGATTAAGGGTCCTTCACACTGTCAGCAAAGTTTTCTGTAAATCTTAAATAAATGTCGTAGGCTCTGTCGACCAAAGAATGTTTTTCACAACAACTCAGCTCTACCGGTGTCTGACAAAAGCAGCCATAGACTGCTCGCCCGTGAGTGGCCATGGCTGTCTTCCAATAAAACTTTATTTACAAAACAGGCCGTGGGCCACATTCGCCCCAGAGGCTCAAGTTTGCCAACCCCCAGAATAGCGGGAGGGGCACACAGTGAGAACAGTGGTTTCACATTTCCTCGGAACGCTGTTCTACTAAGATGAGAAAGTGACTGCATTACAGGGGATTAATATGTATCCCCTCATGGTACTTGCTGAAGCACAACACATTCAACCAAAAAAAAAAAATCAGACCCGGACTTTTTTTCTCTCTCTCCCATGAAAGCAGTCCTGCACTCTAAATGCGAGTAAGGCCAGTTGAGATGTTTATCATCTCTTTCCCTCACGTTATGCTGCACAGACTCCCTTAAAGAACTCACAGGGATTACATGGGTCAGACTGGCTTGAACTGTAAGCTACCTGGGGAATGTCATGTCCCTTTAACACCAATGTTTTTCAAACCTAAGAGGCACTCCTAAGAGGCGAGCAGCTCTGATGAGGCGCTGGACTGAGAAGCCCCGTTGGAAATGCGGCAGCAGCTTGTTAAGCAGAAGCCCTTGACCTCTGCCTTCCACGCCTCGAGACAAGCCTCCTGTCGTCTCTGGCCCCTCGTTCTACATTTGCTCCTTACTCCAATGAGGAATAAAAGCTCTGCTCCCTCTTGTCTGTCACAAAGGCGCTGTTTGGAAGGCCTTAACTCAGAGTTCAGGGCATACAGATTAAAAAAAAGCCCCCCGCAACCTCCCCAAACCAGAGATTAACTTAGCAGCAACCTTGGCCCCCTAGAGACAGAAACACTTAAGGCTATGCTGCTCTATCGGCCGCCTTTACCAACAGCAGGGGTTGCAGGCACGCAAGGGAAAACACGGCTCACTGCTCAACAAATGTGAAATACAACACCAGCACAAGACAAACAAAGCCTGTGTTTACTGAGAAACCATTTTGTGAACCACAGGGATTTCCTTCACGTGTAGGGCTGGGGTTTAGGCATGGGTTTCCCTATCAAAACACTGTGACACCGTCTTTGACATAACTCTTATGCCTGCCTCCACGCAGCTTTGTCTTCCCAGGTGCTCGCTAACAAAGACCAGCTATGTAGAGAAAACCCAAGGACAGCAATGACAGAATCTGGACTGCTTTCTGGATGCATAAATTTAGGAAATGTGCACTATAATTCTTCACTAATTGGGGGTAATATTTAGTAACCTCTGTTATGAGCTTTGCACAAAGTCGATACTCATTAAATAACTGCTGAATCCATAAATAACTCTCCAGCTGACATTACTATCTGACTGTACCTCTGTTAACACACACCGTGTCTCGACCACACGCTGCATCTTCAGAAATGCCTTAGCTAGACAGATACATACATACATACATACATACATACATACATACATAATACAGATATTCACAGACAGATGATAAATACATACAGAAATACTAGAGACATGACAGAGGCGTACATAATACATGACAGATAGATGATAGATAGATTGATAGATAGGAATAAAGTAAATGAGCATTTATTCAACAGTGCTAAGTCTCAAAGTCTCCATATATAATCTATTATTCAGTGATCCAGATAAACAAATTGAAGTTAAAATGGCATCAGATCACACGGATAAAAAGGAAATGAGTCGTATCCCAACCCTTGACTTCTCTTGACTCATATACCTGTTTTCTTCTTCTGTTTCCTTTAAGAGTGGGGTTACAATTACTGATTCTTAAAGGATATTTACTTAGATGAGAGAGCGTAGGACTATGTATTGCTTCTACATAAAAACTGCTACCGTGATACATATATGTGTGTATCATATACATGTGTTCTTTTTTTTTTTTTTTGCAAAGACTTCCTTCATTTCACATAAAGTTGACGTCAGATGCTCTCAAAATTCAAGATTAATCAGGAACAGAAAGGATCTTTACATGATCTAACACAGGAAGAACCATCTTCCAAAACTTTAACAGATTTATTTAGAGTACATATAGGTTTATCTTGAATTCATATCTTCAGGACAGGCTCAAAAGAAGGCCTACGTGCAGACGTGTGCAGACGTTGTGGAGAAAAGGGATACAAAGTGTGTAGTTGGGAGTCCTGGGTAACGGGGACTTGCCCCACTTTACTCCTGATGCATTTGAATTGGGCTGTTCCCAGGCTGGGAGGAGCCTCCCGGCACTGCGGAAACGTCCATGTGTGGGCACCCATCCGGGTCCGGCTCTGCCACTTCAACCTGCCACTACACCTCTAGGCCTGGCTCCACCGGCATGCAGCGGAGGGCACTTTTTCTGATGTCTTCTCCATCAATCACATTTTTCTGCCAAGATAGGAATGTTCTTGGCCACTCTCCCCGTCTTTTCCAGGAGTCAGCAGCACTTCTGTGTCTGCAGAGGGTCCACAAGTCTAGCCAGAATAGATACAATACACTCTCTTCTGAATTTGTCTATATGCGTCGCTCTGATCAGCCAGCTTTAGCTGCTGCTTTAGAAGGTAACCTGATTTGTCCTTGCAATCAGCCTTGCATTTGCAAAGACGTGTGTGTTGTGAGCATCTGCCGTCAGCTCTAAATTTCATGTCAGTCCCTACACCACAAGAGAAAGCCGCTGCTTGGCCGAAGTGCAACTCTCCTAAGACTTTCTAAGCTTTATTAGTTATTGTTACTATTTTTCTCCCAGTCCCACAGAAATCGATATTCTTCGTGAAGGTGCAGAGGCCAACCTTCAGAGTCAAATGTCTGGGTCCCGTTAACTGGCGTTTCCAACAAGCAACCTGTCCAGCATTAATGGAGATCTGAGAAGCTACAAAGGAAACTAACCACACGGCACTTACATCGTTTAAGAAACGAATCTATTTTTTTCTCTCCACGGTAAAAATATGATGTTCCAAAGCATACGGACATATACATTTTCTGACAAGTTCTTTGTCTCCATTCTTGAGCGCGTTTTGATGTGAAAGGCCCTAATATCCAGTAAGAATGCAAAACGTGCATTGTCAGAGCACGGCAAATCTACTCCCTAAGTTTTTTCTTCAAAGATAACAAAGTTTTGTCTTGCTGCTGCTTATAAAACCCACCTTATGGTTACCAGGGGGCAGGGAGGGGGAAGGGATAGTTAGGGAGTTTGGGATTGACATGTCCACACTGCTATATATAAAATGGATAACCAACAAGGACCTATTGTAGAGCACAGGCAACTCAGCTTGATATTATGCAACAACCTACTTGGGAAAAGAATTTGAAAAAGAAGAGATACATGTATATGTATAACTGAATCCCTTTGCTGTACACCTGAAACTATCACAACATTGTTGATCAACTATACCCCACTATAAAATAAAAAGAAAAAAATGAAAAACAAACAAACAAACCAACCCCCTCTTCCCCCCGGAAGGAGAGGCATGTGGCAGGAAGACTTGGAGTTAGGAAGAGGACACACTTGCAATGGGACAGTAGCCCTGCAACATAGTTTTGGGAATGACGGGAAACTATTTTTGAGGGGACATTCAAACTCTACATTGTTTCCTCTAATCTAAAAGAAAAGGTGGGCTATAAATCCTCCACCTTCCTAATCTCTACCTCTTCATGCACCTTCCAACAGGGCACAGAGAGAAGAAACTACTCCCTGCGGGAGTAGTTATGTGCCCCACCGCAGCCTGCGGGTGGGGCACATAATTTTGCACACATGCATAGCAGGCCTCAAATTCTGCCAGTGCGATTGTGTACAGCATGCTAATAGGAATCTAACGGAACTACAGCAATGCAGTGAGCAAAGACCCTGAGCTTTAGGACCTGAACAGCAGTGGAGACTGATCCTTCTCAGAAATGACTGTATCAGCCTGATAACAAAGGTACAAATATCCTGATCCGGATGGGACAGGGACCAAAACAGATCCCAGAAAAGGGTTTGGCAACACAGAGGACTGGACAGATAACAGAGGGTGGTGATGTTCTTTCTCCCTCACCTTTTCCTTCCACAGATCTTTATCAAAGGCCTGCTCTGTGCTGGGCAACACAGCCCTCATAGAGCTGAGCCTACAGTGGATCCCAAGCAGAAGAGTCCCCACCCCAAACCTTGCTGAGACCTCTGTCAAGCTCCTGAATAAAAATAAATTCTCAAATGGGAACACAAGAATCACACTGTGTTTTCCCTGTACATAAGCTGTGCGCAGACATGCACACATGTGCTCATGAGAAAACCGTGTCCATTTTGCTGTGCTCACCTAATACCTATTTTACAGTCCTAAGTACCAGAACAACTTCCAGGATCACTAAGGAGACGTTCCACACCAGGAGGACGCCGCTGACAGCTGCTGCTGAGATGAGTGGCAGCGAGGTGACTTACACAAAGTGCCTACCGGGCTTCACTTCTCTTTGCAGGAGCAACTGTGAAGTCAGCCTCTCGTGACCCTAAAAGAGGAGACCTTTCTCCCCAGTCTGTCAGCTGGCTCTCCGTGTAACTCTCCTTTTCCTGGATTCACTTGCCTTTTATAAGTTGATACTCTCAGATAACACAGTCTTCTGGCACAGAAGAGACAGTGAATAAATATGAATTGTGGGTGAACTAAATACCTACTAGATATAGGGATATACTTTGAATTTTTGAGAGAGTAACCAAGTCAAAACAATTTCAAGGGCCAACGGCGCCAATTATACCAGCTTACGACGCCTGTTGGAAAGGGGCCGTGATTTAGATTCTCCAATACGCTGCGTCCAGGCACTGGTGCACTGGTGGTAAGAGGTAGCCAGGAACGGCATTCTAAGCTGTTTCCATGTATTAACTCATTGAATGGAGAGCCAGGCTGCAGACCTTCCAGTCAACATTCTGATCAGCCTCATCAATATCATTCCCTTCTGTCTGTATAGCTGAGTGAAGACAGCATTCATCACATGGTAGCTTTATTTTCACAGCATCGTATACTTTTAGCACTAGAGGTGATGTCGTGCATCATGTTCTCAAGCTTTTATTATTTTATAGATGAACAGACTGCCAGAAGATAAATGAAATCCTAAGTTTCATAATCCTTTAGTGGTGAAGTAAAAACTAAAGACGCCTGATTATTTTTCAGCTAAATGCTGGATGCTCTTCAGCTTTTACTTGTTTGCATTTCAGTTAAATTCATATTTTTCAGAGTTTTTTTAGCCTAGACCTGTGTAAGTCTTATGTTCCGACCGTGGCTTGAAGCAAGTTGACAGTAAAGTTTATGTCTTACGGACCTGGGAAATAAATATGCTGTTTGCAAAGTCAACATGAAGGTTGCCTCAGTAACAAAAATAAGCCGAAGATGTGATTTGGCCTCAATTACATAAAACAGGAAAGTATTCAGGCATTCTTTTCCATTTAACTAGTGTTGTTGAAGCATGATACGCATACTTAAGAGCTCAACATGTTTGAAAGCGTGAGCTTAGCTATCTGTGGGTACATCTACCCTCTTTCTTCATACAGTTCCTGCAAATGATGAAATACTTGCTTTGCTCTCTGTGTGGAGGAACACTTCACAGAAATACACCCTAGCTGACAGGACTGTGCTCCAGAACACCCCTAAACCCTGCCCATTCCTGACCTGGCTCCTCGGCATTAGACAGAATCTGTGAAGGACTGCACCACCCATAAGCAAAACTGACTGAACTGCAGCACGCCCACGTGCCACTGGGGACAAAAGTAGGGCCCCCGCAGGCTTGGAGTGAGTCCTGCCTGCTTGCACTACACATTCACACCCTGTATACACACCTAAATGCTGCCCTTCCTACAGCTCATGCACATATACCCCTGAAGAAAGCTAAACTCGCACACAGGGAATACCATGATAGGTCCTGGGAGGAAGGTCCTTTGGCTTTAAGGCAAAACCAGATTTCTGCAAAAGATGATAATTTCTTGTCTTTAGGGGAAAATTTCATCTCCACATTGAAACAAAATTATGCAATAAGATTAGTACATTGAATAGGGCTGGCACTAGGTTCACATTTGCCTGTATCACCCCCCTGGCAGGCTGTTAGAAAATGTGGAGAAACTCTATTTCTCCAGAGCCCGCTCCACTTCTCCGTACAGGCCTTTTCCTCCATCTTCACGTATGCTCAGATCACCCCCACTTTAAGGGGAAAGCAGAACACTAAAGATCAACACCTCACTGCTTCTTCAAGGTATGCTGTGATTTTTCTGCATTTCTGCTCTGTGCTGATGGCCTCTCTCCACACCCTCCCTCCTGAAATGCCTGTGATACGACTTCTATCTCCTAACTACGGACACGGATCTCCTGGTGTTAGGAAATGCCTCCAGTTGTCTGTTATTGCCCATCTCTGGACCTCTGGTCCACCCCGAACTCTGCTGGCAGCCTCGCCTGCACTGTGGCACTCTCCTGGCCCCATCGTGTCACATCACTGCTGGCCCCGTGTCAGGTCACCCCCTCAACTGTCGTTCCTTTTCAGCAGGCTGTGCCTTAATGCTGAGCTTATGCAAGGTTCTGCTGTGGTAGTCTCTCTAGTTCTCTATATTCTCCCCTTTAGAAAATAAATCCACTTTCTTCTTCCATTGCAACCTCCATGATACTAAATCCCTTCTAATCATTTGCAGACCCCATCTCTCACCCACGTTCTGCTCTTATATTCTTGGTGCCTATAGCCTGCTTGACTATCTCTTTGTCAACGTGAGGATATTTTCCATCTTCGTCAAATCAATCTTGATCGACCTTCCCCAAATGTGTTTCCCTCTTCTCCTCCAAAATACGTTTCTTCTTTACAACTTTCTTGCTAGTCACACCACAATTCTGCTAGGTTGCTAGAAAACTTAGAATGCATAGTTATCTTTGATGGTTCTATTTCCTGTTACTTCTGTTGGCACAAGTTTGCTGCATTACCTATTAATCTAAGGTGACAGGCAAGATTCTTTGAAACATTCTTTCGATTTATCCCTTCCTCTATTTATCTCAACGGTCAATCCCTTTTTGCTTGGTCTACATGCAAGACTTCTCAATTCAGAGCAGGAAAATTCCCAGAGTCTAAGTCCCCAAGTCATTGGTCTGCAAAGCAGTCCTGGGCTACCTACATCCTGAGTTCTTGATATATGGAAAAAATTAAATAAAGGCCCACTTCATTACATCACTATGGCCTCATTTTGCTTTTACAGCTGGTATACCACATATTCTGGTTCTGCAACATTGCCAACTTCATACATTTTATATATTGCATTCCCAACTATATTAAACAACTTATCAAGTAAAAAGAAACTAAGTATGATCTTCCTAGACTCAAATGGCTAGTTTCTTTAAGCTCAGTTTCATCCATTAACTGTAGAACTTGCTTTTCAAATTGCGTGAGTTCCCTGACATCTAAGATTTCAGAAGCTAATGAACGACTTCTGTAAAGAGTGAGAGTCATTAAATTAGGCATCCCCCGAAGCCTGACTTTAGAAATCACAAACTTTTGCCAAATGACGTGGAAAATTGTCTGAGTTAACATCATGTATCAGTGAGGCTTAAATATTCTAGGTGTTTTTGTCAATCCAGTTCGGCTTCTCCACCTCAACCCACCTTGCATTATGTTCTTCTACTGTAGGACACGGCTCTGTGCCCTCTATGACTCCATCTTTTGACAAAGAACCATGCTCACTCGGTATCAGATTAGAGCAGGTGTCGTATTAGGTGCGGGGTCCAATCTAGGTGTTTGTGGATGGCTCTGCTGTTCTTCTGAGGGGCTGTGACCAAAGCCCCTTGCTCTCCTCAAGGCAGCTCCCTAAGGAGAATGTCACCACAACTGGGGTAAAGACAGAGATTTTCTGGAAGGCCCCGTGGGCAAGGCAGGACAGAACAGGAGGGCCTCAGCCTCTTTGCTCTTATCATGTCCCAACGGTTTCCTCTCAGCAGTCAAGAAGCGCTGAGCGTCACAGAGGAGAGATGAAAGACAACCCTGTAGGGCTTCGGAGCCCTGAGATG
The DNA here is from genome assembly GCF_002837175.3 of Physeter macrocephalus. Classification (NCBI taxonomy): domain Eukaryota; kingdom Metazoa; phylum Chordata; class Mammalia; order Artiodactyla; family Physeteridae; genus Physeter; species Physeter macrocephalus. Next base: position 151,565,756 of record NC_041220.1, on the reverse strand, counting down.
TAACCCCTTTGTCATCTTTCGGAGGGCAGCTCTTTGAGGGTGAGTGTCATCAGTCGTCTTCAAAGGGAACCTTTAATCTGTCCCGTGGAATCCGCCCTGTTCACCGATCCCTCTGTGATAAGGGCCATCAAGAAAGAAGCACTGTTCACGCAGGACCTTCTGAGGAAGCTGAGCTGAGTCACACACCTGTCACCAGGAGTCTCCGCCAGGGGTTACCTTCCGAGCAGCGGCGCTGCTCTCAATGGGGGCGGCGGCCCGTGTCAGCCTTCGTCTGTGGCTTCCAGCCATCCAGGCAACTTCTCAGGCCCGACAGGAGAAAGCAGAAGACGAGAGAATGAGGTGATGCATTGAGCGCACGGCATTCACGTACTGGACTCTCAGTCAAGACAAACTCAGATGCACATATACAACCCCCCGCCGCAGTGGGGAACACTCTGCTCTCTGACTCCAAATACCATCAGCCTACTCTGAAATGACAGAATTATCATAAACCACAGAGCCTATGCAATTTAAATAATTTCAATTGCATCATATATATTTATCTTTTTCAAGTAACGTTAAACTTCATTAAAACTGTCCAGGATAATAATGCAAAAAAAAAAAAAAAAAAATGAAGAAAGAGATCTGTGTTCAAATCAGCAGGTTCTATTTGCCAAAAGAGGGGTGGGAAGGTAAAACCCAAGTTGTTACTTGCAACTATAAATGTAAAAAACAATAAAAATGTAGAGTTCCTAATTAACCCTGGATTAATTAACTAGGTAGTAACCAATTAGCTATTATTCGTTATCCTTCCAAATAATTTAGAATTAGCCATAATTCCCCAGAGCTCCAGTGGGTTTTTACAAATCTTATGGTGTACAGATGTGCTGTGCATTGCAGGATAAGTTCCAAATAGAAGCAGAGAAATTCCTTTTTTCCTCTCCTGGACAGTTCCCACATGGGGACATCTGAGCCATAGTTTGCCTTGTCCTTAAAATGTAAGGCACAGAAACTGATCATCAGAGGTCTTTTCCTGCTTCCACAATGCGTCCTGGCTGGTCTTTGGTAGAGTCTAAACCTGTCTGAGACTCAGACTTTCACCTTTCACAAGGGACTTCTAGGGTGCTTATGGGGCTAGTGTCGAAAAGCCATTTTCATAGTAGATATTCAAATACTAAATCACAAATGCCTTCCACTACACACCCTGTATAGACTTCAGGTCATTTTTATCAAACTGAGTATATTTACAAAATTTATAAATAAATTTGGGGCCTATATTTTTAAGCAGGAGATTAAACGCTATGTTCTCTCAGGCTACACTAGCTACATTAGTCCACCTTATTTAACTCAAATTTGGTACCCAATGACTATACTGTTCTTCTCCAAGTATTTCCTGATAACTGCCATACTTTGGGTACCAGCTTCCCTGTCAAATGGACATCCTTTGTCAATGATAAGGACAGCTGTGCCTTGTTACTGACGGAAGACAGGAAAGCATGAAAGTTTGATACAAGGCATCCTAGTCTACCTCTTGGGAGTGTTGAGTTCTCTACAGAAAGCAAAATAAAATAAAACCCCAAACTTCAGAAGACAAAACGCCAGACTTCATAAGTATTTCTGCAATTGAGAAGCCTTTCTCTTCAAGGAGGTAACACAACGTAGAGAAGAAGGAAGAGCAAGAAGGAGACAGGAGGGAGACAGGAACCTTATTTACGTCCCATCTTCCTTGTTATCTGCCTTTGTGTTCGTTCATTTATGAAATACAGAAACTGCAAAACATCTTGAGAACTAGTTTCTCTAGATTCACTTTTCTTTTTTTTTTTTTTTTTTGGCGGTACGCGGGTCTCTCACTGTTGTGGCCTCTCCCGTTGCGGAGCACAGGCTCCGGACGCACAGGGCCAGCGGCCATGGCTCACGGGCCCAGCCGCTCCGCGGCATGTGGGATCTTCCCGGACCGGGGCACGAACCCGCGTCCCCTGCATGGGCAGGTGGACTCTCAACCACTGTGCCACCAGGGAAGCCCTAGATTCACTTTTCTACGGTCAGCTTGATTCAATAAGCATCATCTCCAGAACTTCATGTGAATCTTGAAAAACTTGGTGTGATTTCCCACAATGGTCAGAGTTTCATCAATTTAGTCTTAACCTTCCAAATGATTCTTTAAGATATCTTCCATTTCCCCCAATCCATCATTTTCCCTTAAATATAAAATTTTCACGTTTGTAAAACTTTCTTTTATAACTGGCTACTTGTGTGCCTCTAATGCATTTTACTTTTTTAGTAGGAAAAAGAATCTTAACGTGTTAGAAATCCAGGTGCCTAGGTAGCACAGTAGGTAGCATGTCAGCCTCAAAAAGTATTAAAAATCCCATTACTTCTTTGAAAAGTGACTTCGATAAAATAGTACTTAACCTGGGCAATTCCAGGAGGAGCTAAGGCTTCTCGGAACAGGTACTACAAGGTCTTTTCTGGGTCTCCAGTTCTAAGACATAATCCTTAATCGCAGTGTATTTAAATATTGATCTGAAGAACTGACCTATTCACCACTGTACGGAGCCACTGAGATCTGATGAAGGAGAGAAAATGGCAGTAACAGTGTAGATACAAACCTTAATTCACAAACTTGGGTATGCACGTAGTTGAATCACCATTATCTTACTTAATTTACCTTAGTATTTATTTGTTCCTGTAATTCATGGAGCTGATGAAACAGTGTAGCTTTAGCTTCTCTTTGTGTTTAGGGGGTCATGAGGGTGGATTCAGTCGACTTCCCCAAGGTTCTGTTAAGTTTCTGGAGCTTGTGTTCTGGGCTCACATAGTAACAAAGGAGAGGATGTCAGGTGGCTCTGAGAGCGACAGTTCATCAGTCAGGGGTCAACCCAATAAGCAGACCAGTAGAATGCCAACATCTATAGTTAGCTCTAGATCCATGGGAAATATACATACACATATGTGTGTATATATAAAATTAATATGGAGATGGATGAGATATACCTATGTATGGTATCTGTATCAATACTATATTGACAGATAATATGTATCATATAGATATATCTATAGATATGTAGTATGTAGATTGATAGATGTCCATAAGATATAGATATTACATATACTCCATATACATAAATATAGGGCATATCCTTCTATCTGTATACCACATATATTCTCCATATTTTATATCTACATCATATATACACACACCACACACATATATATCTCCCTATCCAATATATCCTATAGATACAGATAAACTGATTCTACATATAAGCTATACTTCTCTCCAGCCCGTCACAGGCGTTGCAGAGTTATACACAGTCAGAGGGATTTGTTACAGAGCTTTGCTGACACCCCTGCAGGGCCGGGCGAGCTGCTGCCACGAGGCTGTTGTCTGTGCGTCCGATGCTTCCAGCTGGAGCCGGAAGCCCACAGGGCAGCAGTCAGGAAGGGAAGAGGAGCCCCAGGTGGGGGGGACGGGAAGCAGGCTGAGCCCACAAGCGCTAGCGGAGCCACACAAGGGTGGGCCGACGCTGCTCATGATGGCTGCCTTGACCCTGGCGATGAGGGCTTCCCGCAGAACGCGGGGGCCCTCCTCAGGGAGCTGACAGACATCCACGCCTGACCTGTGACTTGAAGAAGCTGCGGGAGGAGCCGGAGAAAGCGGAGGACGTGCAGACCCAGCCGCGGCTTCACACCAACACGGTGAGTCAGTAGATCAGAGCCAATGGGGGTGACCCGCAAAATGGCGGCTGCTTCCCTCCCCCCCCTCCCCCAAGGATGATCTCCTTTGTGGTGATTCACACAGGAAAGGGACTTCTGGGAAACATAATTCAGCCTAGCCATGCTGACTTATTGCAGAGCCAACACAGAGGAGGATATGGCACAGGCTTCCAATAACTTTGCCCCAAATTTTAGTTACAGAATCTCCATAGGCCCATAAAGTTTCCCATGAAAGAGACTGCATTTCCTAGCCTCTCATGCAAATACATGTGGCTGTGTGGTTAAGTTGTGATTAACCAATGAATAGAAGCAAAGGATTACTTGCGGATAGTAGCTTTTGAGGATTAGGAGGGATGGCATCCTTCCTCTTTCTCTTCTCTCCTTCTGCTTTCTAGAATGTGTATCTGAGGGTTGCAGACCCAGCAGCCATCTTAGTGCATGAGGCATGGTAGAGTGGAGAGCACGAAGAAACCTGGGTCTTTGATGACTTGTGAGACCACCATATCAGCCCTATATGGCCTCCTATATGTGAGTTAAGAGGAACTTTTATTGTTTCAAGCTACTACTAAATAATGTGTAATGCTAAATGGACACAGAAGCCTTGGGAATCAGAGATGGGTGCACCTAGGAGGTTTCTTGGAAAACTCTAGCCCTATTCTCTAGCCCTGTTTGCATGACTCCTGATGCTCTTAGCTTGAAGAACAGAGGAGCCCTATGCCTTTTCTGTGCTGGGCATAGGAATCTTTTGCAGGAGTCCCTAAGGTCCTATGCTGCCTGCTATCTCCCTTGGGATCTGTTGAGGAAGCAGTGTTCCTATCTTAAGGATTTCCTGAAAAGGGGTGTGGTAAGGTTGCCAGGTAAATTATAGGACTCCCGGTTAAATGTGAATTTCAGATAAACAGTGAAAAAAAAAAAAATTGACATGTCACACGGGCTTGCAGCTTCCATCAGATGCAAAAACACAGCAGTTGCTGGAATGAAAGAGAAGAAGGAAGCAGGAAAACTATAAAATGAGAGCCGTAACTCAACAAACAAGGCATGTGAGGGCTATTGAACGTAAAGGCAAACATTCTGACGCAGCCCCGTCTATCTTGAGGAGCACCCTGTGTACCACAGGCTTAAAGAGAACCAAAGGTTCATGGGTAGTGATGATGGATCTCTGGCCACATACATTAAATCTCCAGGTTCCACTCGAGGGTAAAAATATTTTATAAGTATTTTTCTTTTGCAAAAATGGATAATATGCTTTAAAGACTCAGGTGTTTTAAAAGGCTTCTGTTTTTGATAAAATTCACACCTACGGGAAAGCCTAAAAGACACTTGCTTTTTTTTTTTTTTTTTTTTGCTTTATTTTCAATAAAGAGTCTTCTAATAACCTAAAATATTAATATGCTTTCCCAGGTGCCTAATTTAATTACAAGAGAAAGAAAAATATGGTTTCACCTGTATTGACATGTCTCCATTTTGTACAGCGCACGGATATTTTCTGACATGTCATTTAAAAAACCTGAAGCATTTTGATCTAGAAAAAAAATCAGGCCATCTACCTCAGTGAAATGAAACTAAGATGCTGTTGAGGTGTAGTCCAGGAAGAGGAGGGGGGGACGCTCAAGCGAGTTTTGAATCACACTGTGTTCATCGTGAAGCCGTGCGTGATGAACCGTCCTCCTCCTGTCCGTTTGCTTTCCCCGGGAACAGAATCTGTTTAATGTCTTCAGAGGCTTCCACGTTCCCACATATTTCAACAGCAACAGACCTGAATGGCACACTCCTCGCCATGTGAGTGCGAACTCCAGACAATATCAACCTTTTGTTTCCACTTCAACAGCCTCTAGAACACTGGTACTTATGTGAACTTCTTCTTTCAGGAAATCAAATGCCCGTGATTTCATCAGACCAGCATGATTTCCTACCTACTGCATTCTTCACTGAATGAAACCTTCCCACAAACGTTTTTGTTGTTCTGGTTGTTGATGGTGAAACCAAAGCACCAGAGAGTGTACAAGCATGCAGTGCACAGCTGTCGGGAATAAAAAGACGCGCAGGCAGGGATATGAATAAAACCTCTGCCCTGAATTGTCACTGGCATCCGGCGGATGCTGTCAGGTAGAGGGCCTCTTGACGCCGATTGCTATAACCTAATTAATACAATTCTTCCTTACTCACCCAAAACCAGAGACAGATTTGAAAACAAAACAAAGAAGGAGAGAACACCCATAAGACACTTTTGATGACCTACCAAAGCTTGTGCCAAAACCAACAACAATCATATGCTGAAATCTCTACTTGAGACACCACTGTCTGGCAGAATCTCTCCTGCTACTGTTCATAAAAATGAAAAGCAACACTTTTCAACATTCTTAAATCTCAGAAATGCCTTTTATTGAGTGTGACTCTGCTGCCTCATTAGATAGGGCTGGTTTATATCACAGACACTTGGGGCCTCTGGTGCTAAAGTTAACAGTTTACTGAAACAAACTCTTCTAGTGTGTAGTGCAGACCCGTCCGTGTGAAGAAGGTGCACTCTTTACCACTTTACACCGAATCCTTCAGTTCACCTCAGGATTACACAGTCAATTACCCATGTGCTGAGAACTCTCATAAATTTGCACGGTTTTAAAAAGTTATATTCTGAAATGATTGCTTTTGTCCAAGGTACGTTTCTAAAGGATAGCAAAAAAGGGGCTTTATTTCTTCCAAAGCAGCTCTGTTCCTGGGTGCAGATATTCGGTGTGTTATTTATCCAAGGGACTCCAAAGGAAAATATCTTTGAAAGTTTCCTCCAAATAATCGTATCTCAAAAACTATCTGAATCCATTCTGGTCATGAATTTGGAGAGCAAGCATTCAGGTGACAAGAATTTGGGTAGTGAAGGACAATGTATATCTCCTGTTTAGCTCATATATGTTTGTCATACTTATTATAATGCCTCCCCCCACAATTCTTCCATTAAACTTGGCATGTGTGGTGATACTGTATAAATCAGAGCAGATATCAGACTGTAGGTCTCATGTACAGTGTGAAGGAGAGAACATCACAGCTCATTTGTTTTTCAAACAAACTATTCAACTCTGACAATTTATACTGAGTCTACTCAGCATTGTTTCATTCAGTTTTATATCTATACATACAATATAATTTATATATCATTATATGAAGTATATACATAAACATATAAATATTTATGATTATATAGATCATATATACCTTAAAAAGGAAAGATTTAACTTGTGTTATGTGGAAGTTCTAGTTAACACCCCCAAACAATTCTGAGTCATAAGGATTGAAATCAGAGTTCTTAGGGCAAATGAAAATACAAATGGAAAGCAAAAGCAGCAGGGGGCGGAGGCCCAGTAGGAAGGGGTTTGAAGGAGGGGGTCTGCAGAGGTCTGTTAACCCCAAGATGTACACAGTGTCAGAGCTCGAGCTGGGCGTGGGACACTCACTGAGGTTCACAATCAGCTGGGTCCAGACGGCGCCCCTGACTCACTCACAGCTAAGAGTCACGCCTTCACCACCAGGACGCTGACCTGCTGACTCTGGCCAGGTTTCAGAGAAGCCGCCGTCCCCCCCCAGATCCTCCTCTGGCCAGGGTCCCGCCCTCTTGCTGTCCCGCAATCACTCAACCCCCCAGGGCTCAATGTTCCACAGATTCTCACGCCCACTAATCCCAGGAGGTGTGAGAGAACACGCATCATCAAGAAGGGACGCTGACGTGGAAAGGGGGCAAAGAGCGGAGAGAAACAGTCCCAGGAGGAGACAGAGAAGGAGGGAGGAAGGCTCCCAGGGCTGTGAGCAGGGCTGCATGTGCTCAGACTGTGCAGGACAAGAGAATGGACTCAACATGGAAAAGCAAAGAGACAAGAAGGGAAGTGCTCGCCATCCAGGCTCCGGAAATCCCACCTCCATTTCCTCAGCACATCGAACTTTCCCGATTTTTAGAAAAGTACACGTGCATACACAAGATTCACACCCCAAGCCACAGAACTTTCCAGAAATTTCTTTGAGAACCTATTTACAACCCCTGTTTACATTCAGGAAATGTCTTTGGGATTCACAGAAGAGACAAGTCCCAGATCTCAAAAGTAAACATATTTCAAGAGTATTACAATGGTAAATGGGAGTGTTTCCTTAATTTCTCTTTCAGATTGTTCGTTGTTAGTGTATAGGAATGTAAGAGATTTCTTTGCATTAATTTTGTATCCTGCCACTTTACCAGATTCACTGATTAGCTCTAGTAGTTTCCTGGTGGCATCTTTAGGATTCTCTATGTATAGTATCATGTCATCTGCAAACAGTGACAGTTTTACTCAGCCATAAAAAGAAACGAAATTGAGTTATTTGTAGTGAGGTTGATGGACCTAGAGTCTGTCACACAGAGTGAAGTAAGTCAGAAAGAGAAAAACAAATACTGTATGCTAACACATATATATGGAATCTAAAAAAAAAAAAGAAATGGTTCTGAAGAACCAGAAAGAGAAAAACAAATACCGTATGCTAACACATATATATGGAACCTAAAAAAAATAAAAATTAAAAAAAAGGTTCTGACGAACCTAGGGCCAGGACAGGAATAAAGATGCAGATGCAGAGAGTGGACTTGAGGACATGGGGAGGGGAGATGAAGTGTAAGCTGGGGCGGAGTGAGAGAGTGGCACTGACATATATACAATACCAAATGTCAAACAGATAGCTAGTGGGAAGCAGCCGCATAGCACAGGGAGGTCAGCTCGGTGCTTTGTGACCACCTAGAGGCGTGGGACAGGGAGGGTGGGAGGGAGACGCAAGAGGGAGGGGATATGGGGATATATGTACACGTATAGCTGATTCACTCTGTCATACCGCAGAAACTAACACACTGTTGTAAAGCAATTATACTCCAATAAAGATGTTTAAAAAACAACAACAACACACCGCAAGGCCCCATGCTAGCACCTGAGCTCCTCTGCCTGAGGGCCCCGTCTCCCTGTCACAGCCCACTTTACCTGCCTGGACCTGCTGACAGACTGACACACCCCACAGCAGCTCCGGTCAGTGACACACAGTAGAGCCTGTGTAAAAATGCTCCATCTTCCTTTGCCCTCAGGTGGGATGATCACGTGGTACATTCCACTCTCCTGTGCAGAATCCCCAGGAGAAATTAAGCTCCAGTCACCTGTGGGGTCACCTGAGCGATAGCAAACACCCTGCTGGCCACCCTCCCTCCCTTGTCTCAGCCCCCAGCCGCGCCCCCCCCACCCCCGTTCCACTGGACCCCCTCCCAAGTAACTAACGCATGGGAATCTTCTTCTCCGGGCTTTCTTCAGGGGTAACAGAAACTCACACAAGAAGTCGCTTTTCAGAAGGTAAGATACGCATTTGAAAAGAAGGGGATTTCCTTCTGAAGACAAAGGGATATGATCACGCAGATCCTGGGAATGTAAGGATAAAGATTTCTTTGTTAACTAGGGTCTTCTGCAGAATACAGGACTTGACGTCCTGATGGTTACGGAGAGAATGATTTCATACACTGAAGGGCCGCAAGCCAAGGAATGCACGTGGCCTCTAGAAGCTGGAAGACAAGAAAAGACTCACCTCTGGAGAGCCCAGAAGGAACCAGCCCTGCTGACACATGGATTTTAGCCTGTAAGACCAATTTTGAACTCCCAACGTGAAGATCTGTACGGTAACAAAGGTGTGTTGTTTTAACTACTAAGTCCGTGGTCATTTGTGACAGCAGCAACAGCACAGCCACCAAGCTGATGTCTCTGGGGACACTGGGTGCTAGGAATGAACTCATGTGACAGCTCACTCATTTGGGAAAAAGCGCTCTCCTGCCCATCTTCCCCGGATACCTTCGTCTTCCCTACCTGCCTTCATTTTCTGCTGCTGTGTAACCAGCTACCACAAACTAGGCGGCTTCCGGCAACAGTCAGTTATTAGTTCACCGTCCTCTAGGCTGTGCTCTCTCATCCTGACTATGGTGAACAATGTTGAAGTGAACACGGGGATGCAGTGATCTCTCCACAATCCTGATTTTAATTCCCATGGCTCAATACACAGAAATGGAGTTGCTGGATCGTATAGTAGTTCTGTTTTAGTTTTTGGAGGATCCTCTGTACCATTTTCCGTACAGAAGATGGTACAGAGGATCCTCTTGTAAACTGGCTGCACCAAGTTACATTCCCACCAACAGCGCACAAGGGCTCCCTTTTCTCCACATCCTTGCCAATCCACTCCCCCTCCTCCTCACAGCCCTGGCAGAGGTCTGATTTTTGGTTGTTCTACCCAGAGGAGTTAGGCTGAAATTATTTGGTTACTGTTTCTGGGTTTGTAAATTTTAAGAGCGAATCTGTTTTTCAGACTCATCATTTTGTGGATACAGAAGAATGTCTTCCTGACCATTTAATCCATGAACTCATGGCTATGAAAGACTGTTAATTTCTGTGATAGATATTTAACCGACTCCCAAAAAGGACGGCCGATTAACAGGCCAACGTTATGGCGGATGTTGACTTGTGGAGAAATGGGACTTGGTGGCCGTGGATTCATTCCTCAACTTGAACTTTTCTGACCGCATCTTTGGTCACCTGGATGACGATATGGCGGTTCCAAAGGACGTGATTTGGAAAGAATAGTCAACGAGTTAGAAAAGAGAAACCAGATCTCAATCATCTGGAACAAGCTCTTAAGACCAACATAATTTTTGTTTTTTTAAAATGCGAGGGCACGAATATTATATCCACATTAACAGAAGCTCAAAAATAACAATTAAAAAGGTAAAAAAACTCTACCCTCAACCTTGCAACCCCATAATATCTTTTATATATTTTTGACTCAGTTTTCCTCAACATTATTTTACTCATAGATATTATTTTAACATAACAGTGAAATATATAAAGCCTTGAATTTACGATTTAAAAAAATCCACAAATGTTAGATGTGGGAGAGTAGCATATAAAGTCACTTTAAAAAGTTACCTCACTATGAGTTCAATATAAATCAATAGAGTATTGTCTCAAAAGCTAATGCAATTCTGACTTCATTAATGAATCTAGGAACACGAGAAAAATAAATAAGCAAAAACTCCATTCCTCATGTTTAGAATACCCCGAGGGTGCTGTTCTCAGTTCTAAGCCATTTGACACGGGTATTAACAATTTGGACAGATGTTCTAAAGGGTGAGCTCACAGCTGGAGCCCGGGAAGCCCTCCAATGGAAAAGACAGTTGGAAAACTGGAGCAAAGACCTCGAGTAGAGGCACAGTCACAATCCTCAAATAACAGAAACTGTTTCATTTACAGCTGTTCAGTGTCACTGGCAAGGATGGCCCAAGAAATAAGGCAGCGGCATTCCAGAGAGATGTTTTGTTTCAGAACAAGCAGGAACTTTTGATCTGCTCAAAGCGGGAAGTGATTGTCTCAGAAGGTAAAGAGTTCCTGACTCTTTAATGAAGGCCTCTGTAAGGATTTTGGTGAGAGAATCTAAGAATGGGGTAGACAGCTGGATTGGAAAAATTAAGTCCCTTCCAAATATAACATTCTGTACTCCTACGAGATACAGATTTCCAGAAACTAAAAATTTAATTTTTGTGCTATTGTCCTTCCCTCGTCTGCCCACCCTCCCACTGTAGTCTGTGCAAAATGATACCATGGCTTAATGGACCAGGAGAATCCATGACTTTCCTACTTATATAATTCTAGAATTTGCTGCTGTAGCTCTCTGAAAATGTGGACACTGGAGTATGTAACCCTACTTTTATAATATAAACAGTTCTCTCTCTTCTAACGCACAGGAACAATGTTGAACATTTAGTCAAGTGATGGAAAAGAGATGTATTAAAGGCCAATGGAATTTTGTTTCAAATTTTGGCAAAATATAAGAGTATTTCTCAACTAAATGAAGGAGAAAGCATTTGGCTAATCCAATACTTTCTGATTTTTATTTAAGACTCATTTTTCTATTCTACTTGGCTTTGCTGTAACCTATTGAAGCCAAACAATTAGAACACAAAGGGGGTTTTGAAAATATTTGAACTTAATTTACCAAGTTAAAGGTAAGTGGACATTATAGACTTAGAAGCCAAGCTGTGAGTAAGAAGTAAAATACATGCCATAAAATGATTCCCTTGAAATCTCCTACTGTAACAATGATCATAAAAATTCCAGATTTCATGAAGCCAAATATAACACTAAACACCTGACTAAAAGGCACCATATGAAACACACCATAATTTTTATTTTTGTAATGTTGAAGTAGGGTGTGTCAGCACTGAACAGTTAGAACATTCCAAAGTTAATTTACCTCAACATTATTTAAATAGACACTTCTCCAATCTAACGAATGTTTGTGTGTCTCCTTCAAGCACTAATTGAAGGTCTTCCCACTTGATAATGGCATAGGATAGCATGGAGCCAACTGGGTGCTACTCAAGATAGCTGGGTCGGCACCCAAGAACAGGACAGGGGAGATTACAATTTAGGAAAATGGCCAGTAGCAAAAGCGGTGCCTTATGCCCCCAGGACTCCACGATGACAATCCAAGACATTAAACCATTTACAGGGTGTGTCTCTAAGCCAGTATGTTTTTGGCAAACACATTGAATTGACACACCAAATTCACCCACATCCTTCTGAGCAGTCATCTTTAACACTTATTTAAAAATGCTTCCCGGGGCTTCCCTGGTGGCGCAGAGGTTGAGAGTCCGCCTGCCGATGCGGGGGACACGGGTTCGTGCCCCGGTCCGGGAGGATCCCCTTCCTCTGTGTGCGTGTGGCCAGCTGGCCACCCTGAAGGTGTTCTGAGTGTGCTGCTGGGCGTCAGGGAGCCTGAGCTGCCTCCCATCTGGGCCCGAGTGGGGGTATGGGTGCTCCAGCCCCTGGGGAGCCCCCGGCACAGGACCAGGTGCCCAGGAGACGGGAGCCACACGGTGGGACAAGTTCCTGGTGGCTCCCGGCCAGGCCAGGACGGGGCGGAAGTGAGCCCCCCCCATCCTGTCCCCTGGGCCTGCAAGAGCCTCACCTCGGGAGAGCAGCAGCCCCTACCTGACCAGTGCGGAGGGGCTGACCACAGGGATGTGTACATCTTCTCCCACCCCCCGGCAGGGTGGGGAGCTGCTCTGCTTTGGCATCTCTGGGTGGTCTGGGGAGAGGCTGGCTGCCACCCATGGACTCAGCCCTGAATCCCACCCTACCCTCACCTCTCACCTTGGGCTCCCTGCCAGCCTCAGACACCTCCATGGGCCCAGAGCCGTGCTCACAAGGCCAGGCCGAGGTCAAGAGGTCGGCGCCACTGTCCTCAGCCTGCTGCAGCCACAGGGCTGGACCAGCAGCTTTATCTTCTTCGTTTGGCTTCAGGTTTTTATTTCTTTCTACTTTAAGTTCAGACCAAAAAATTCCAGAGTCATCCCCTACCCCTACCCTCCACCCCTCCAGAGACCCTCCAGCTGAAACCAGAGCCTGAGTTCAGGGACCCGAGGGGTGGGTGTCGGGAGTGAGGGCACGAGGGCCGCGTGGGGCCCTGCTGAGCCCTTGGGGTGCCCCCGGCCTCGGGCCGCTCCTCTCCCCTCTGGGGACTCGTGTTCCAGCAAGTCGGGCGGGGCCCCTGCAGCGCCTCTGCTCTCCCGACCCCTCTACTCCGTCGGCACTTAAGCCACACGATAGAAGTCTGTAGCGGGAGCAGCACACACGCCCCTGGGCGTGGCCCCTGGTGAAGCAGGTGGTTCAAGGCAGAGCTTCAGGGACTGGGTGCAGAGGCCCTCACTCGACGACCCTTGTGCGATGTAGTATTGTACCCACCTGAGTATTGTATCATATATCGAGCCTTCTCGGTATTTTAACAAGAAAGCAAAACACTAGTTTCCTATTTAAGACTTTAAGGGTTTGTGGGATGGGCGGGGTTAACACGACCCTTGGTTTTGTTTTCCTTTTCCTTTGGTTTCACAAGGAGCTCGAGCTCCTGAGCGTGTGCATGGATGTGTGTTAGAGCCTCACCAGGAGATTAGGCTGTTGGAGGCCAAAGGGCGGCTTACAGTTCTCTGCTTTAGTTGCTGAACTCCTGAATGTTTTGGAGAAACAGGAAACAGAAAATAGCAGATGTCATGTAGGAGAGAGGATAAACAACGAAAAAAAAAAAAAAAAAAAAAAAGGAAAAAAAAAAGCTTCCCCGTCCTTAATCATTTTTGGATTCTCTTCTCTTTTATAGTATCCGTATATAGAAGGATGCAGCCAAAAATCATTCTGGGCACAGAAAGGCTGGCAGATGTGGTGAAATAATGACTGCTAATTCAATTTGCAATTAAAAAAAAATGAAATGTTTTCTTGAAATAACACTTGACAGCAATCACAAGAGTTTCCAAAAATCATGGTTTGAAAAGTTTACACACTCACCCCAGGAACCTCTGCAAAAACCTATCAAAATTAGGAAACAGTGTTTTGTAAATACCAGTCTGAAAACTGTCACTACTGAAAAAGAAATTTTTACAAACCCACAAAAGCTTGACTCTGAAAACCTAATTTTCTAACATGTATTGACGCACTGAATGACTATACTAGGATTTCTTTGCTATTGTGTTTGGGAGATACAGGGAGTCCCGTAACTATACTGAAGGCTCGAAAAGGGACAGCAATATATTATAGGCATGTATTTTTAATCTTAAAAAGATCATTTTCCATGAACACTCTAATCTGCTAAATGCACGAACCAGCAACATGACGGATTTCAGTCGTTTTCCCGGAGCCACGCCTCACGGCCGGCAGTGCAGGACCTCTGTCTCCTACGATTGCTGTGCAGCTCTCACAGCTGTCCTTCCCCACAGCTCACCAGTCAGGCTGCCCTTCTCCCACATGCCGCCCTGCCACCTCACCTTTACAAAAAACCAGCACCTCTCCCCACTTGTCTCTGCAGAGGGCCCTAGCGGTCCCTTTCAACCACTGAACACCTCCTGGCTGCTGTCAGAGCTTGGCCTGCCCTGGAACCGCCAGCCTGGGCTGTCCGTGGGTCCCCACCAGTCAGCTGCGTACTGTTGACACATCAGTCCAACAGCTCCTAAGGGGCCTCCAGTCGCCTCTCGGGTGCTCTGCCCTGCAGCGAGAGTCGTTAGGGTGGGACATAAAAAAGGCTCATTTGATGCCTTTTCCAGTTAGCGCTCAGTCAGTTTCCCACTTAAGCAAGGGAGTGCATTAACCCCTGCAGCAGTCCTCATGTTTGAACAAGACGTAGTAAATGCTTCTTTGAGAAATTATATGGTGAGTCAAAAACTCTCCTGAGAAAAGCTTTATGATGTATAGAAACTCCTCTGAGGCACCACCTTTAGAATAACTGATCTAAAAAGAGTATGTCTTGGGGCTTCCCTGGTGGCGCAGTGGTTGAGAATCTGCCTGCCAATGCAGGGGACACGGGTTCGATCCCTGGTCCGGGAAGATCCCACATGCCATGGAGCAACTAAGCCCACGCGCCACAACTACTGAAGTCCATGCACCTAGAGACCATGCGACACAACAAGAGAAGCCACCACGCAATGAGAAGCCCACGGACCAGAATGAAGAATAGCCCCCACTCGCCTCAACTAGAGAAAGCCCGCGCGCAGCAACAAAGACCCAACACAGCCAAAAATAAATAAAGTTTAAAAAAAGAGCATGTCTTACTTTTCTTTCTTTTTTCAAAACCTAACATAATCCCTGACACTCTGCTCTAATCAATACGTGCTCTCTCAACTGAAATTTTAATTAATCAAAGAAAGAAAGAACGGATGGATGGATGGATAGATGGATGACTCACTCATTTAATCAATCAATCAATCAGTGAAAACCTGGCTTGCGGTAGTTCTGGCTTTGCCACTAGCCAGAAAACTCCCTTTTTATATCATTTCCCTCATTTGTTGTAGGGACTTAACATGAAAAACTGAGATTCTGCATTTTATGTACAAGTTACCTTTTAAACTCACTTAATTTTATTGAAAACATATTCTTACCAAAAAAAAAAAAATTGCCTATCTTGAGTTTAACTAAATCAGTGAGGGGTCATCAATATTGACTGTCTCCAAAGCTAGTGGTCAACTCAACCTCCTATAGTAAACATGTTTTAAACACTTAGGTAAACAAAAAAGTTTTCTGAAGCAAATGTTCTAACAAGTGTCTGTCAATAATAAACATATTCTAGACTCCAGGTTATACGTCAATGATCTTTGGAGCTACGAAAAAAAGTCTTTCAATGCTACAGAGAGGTCACACTTTCAACTTTACGAAGATGACATTCAGAACAAAAATAGATTTCTCTTTAATTTTTAATAGCACTTGTGTAACTATTGACCTTCGCCGTGTCCATCTAAAAAATGTAAGTTACTATCTCAAAACAAAAGTGTGCACATAGTCCCTTTTATCTTCAGGGATTTCTAATAATTGCTGCTTGAAGCCCATTGCTACTGCTTTGGTGACAAGTCTAAACCAAGGATGAATTTAAATTTGTTTTTAATTTTAAAATAAATTTTTAAAAAATAAAAAAGGGACCAATTTGGGGCTTATAATTGGTCTAGGATCACTCGTAACCCTCCCGATGAGTGGGGTTCTGACCAATAAGTTTCTTTAGAGTGGGGCTCTTGTGTGGTCAAGTTGTGAATCTTCCACACTGCCCAGCAGTGTCCTCTACATATATGAGAGGCTCCAAAGTTCTTGATGAATTAATACAGAAGCGACTCTTGTTCCTACCCTTGTTTTCAGATAGGACCATAATTCCACCACATCATCAGCTGCTGGACCAGCCCCACATTCACCAGCATTTGGCATATACTCTATTTATACAGAGAGAAGGCCGCAGTGGGAAGGATGCAAGTTACAATTCACATTCTCTGACTTCAGGGGTTTTTGAGATCAAAGACAAGCGCACTCTTTAAGAAAATGAAGAACATCGGAAGGTGAGAGATGAGAAGTACAAAGAAGCTACGTAGACCATGAGTGTTGAGGGACTCATGGGTGTTGAGGGACTCAAGCATGAGGAAGCATCGGGCCTTCCCTGGCGGTCCAGTGGTGAAGACTGTGCTTCCACTGCAGGGGCGCATGTCTGATCCCTGCTCAGGGAACTCAGGGATGTCTCCGGGTGGTTAGCTGATGACGCCCTGCGAGTGGACAGAGCCTGGCTGCGTGACAGTGTGCAGCAGACCTGCCGCTGTGAGCGGCTACATTCATTACAGGTCAGAACTCAGGACTGGGCTAAGGCAAGTCCTCAGCCCCTCGGGAATTAAGATACTATTAGGACACCAGAGACGGACGCAAAATGATGACTTGGTGGCTAGCGGCAAGCGCAGCCCAGTTGCAGATCGCAAGTGGAAACTCCAAGCAGACTGGTTTCAAGCCCCACTCTCTCACCACATCCCTCTCTACCTTTCCACCGTCTCCTGCCCTACTCCACAGCCGTATTTACTCCGCCGGGGAAGCAGGAAGCTTGGTTCCAGAAACCAATATAGCACAGGATATGCCTTGATAACTTGAGAGTCCTTCTCACCCATAGGCTAACACAACATAATGCAGCTTCTAAATATTAAAATCAACTTCCTTTGTGTGCTCCTCCAATCCTCCCCCCCCCGGCCCCCCCACAGGACAGCACTCTGTGCCTGGTGCCTTCTGAAATCCTCACTTATAAGCCTTGTTGACCTCACCCCAGCTCCATCAATGTGTTCAAGAATCAGAAGTCTCCATGTCCTGTTCAACCCAAGTATTCGAGCACCTCCTAGATTTATCTAAGCTCTTGGCTTGTGCATTCAACTACCGACTAGATTTATACAAAGAAATGCCCCGCCATGACCCCAAACGAGTATGTCCCTAAGCTAGAATTATTTTTTCCCGTGTGACAGTCATCCTTCGCTCCTTTTTTCCAAGCCACGCAACAAACAATCTTGGACATCTCCCTTCCCGTTCCTAAAACCTCCCTTTTACTCTCCTTAACATGCACTGCATCATCCCTTTGTTCTAATCTTACTGCTGTCTGTTAGCTCTGGGTCTCAAAAACTCCCTCCTGGAGGGTGGCACCAGTGTCCTAAATATTGTATCTCCCCTCACACACTAAGTTTACCCACACCGCCAATAGAGGGGTTTTCCTAAACATGACCCCGACCATGGAACTACCCAACTGAGACTCTGGAATAGCTCCCTGGGGTCAACTTGATAAGATACAAAGCAGGGCATGCACAGCCGTCTGCTGCGTCTGTCCCGACCAGTTCCACAGCCCCGTCTCTTGCCGTGTACCCTTGCCCGCTGACGCATGTGACAAACTGCTGACTTCCATCTGCCCGAAGTCACAACTGTGTCACGGGTCCATGCCGTTGTTCCTAGTGCTACCTGTACCAAACTACCTTTTTCCTCGCTGCCTGGACTATCCTTTCCCAGTTCCAGTATCACCTGTTAAGAAGCAGTTCAACTGTCTCCACTGAGAAACTGTTCGTAAGCATCTTCTCAAGCATCACACAGAAGCGACCTCTCCATTCTCTGAAACCCCAGGAGGTCAGAGGGCACACCTAGCACATCTGTAAGTACTGAGAGCCTCATGCGGTGCCAGGCCCTTACTAGCCGTTCGAGAGAAGTTTGAAGGCATAATGTAAACAACATTTTGAATAATTGCAAGTCAAATGACAGGGCTTACATTTGCCCTTCCATAATCAAATCCTCCAGTAAGACAGAAGCGAAATATAAGGCTGAGTAAACACAACTACCCAAAATAGGCAAAAAGGTATTCCCAAGAAATTTGCAATATTATCTGACATAATTCATATCTCAGGGCAGACCATTAACTGCATATTATTACTCCTGGGAGCTTTAGATAAAGAACTATTTCTAATTTTACTAAGAATAACTGTTCCATAGCCATGTGATATATATTTAAGTAAATACTTTAGTTATTGTAAACAAGAACAACTTTTACAATTAAAAGCTGTATTACCTTTAAATAACTTTACAGAAACCTTCTGAATTAAAGCTTCATTATGCTCAGTTAAATGTAAAACCCTAGACATTCATGCAAGAAAATGATCCACCATAATATCCATTCAAATTCCCTTCCCCAGATTGTTTTTCAAAAAAATAATGAAACTGTGTCCAAAAGAAATTAAGAGAATTTCCTGCGGTTACAGTCTTGTTAACAACAGAATTGAGATTTAAATGTGCTTTTTTTTTTTTTGAAAGCCTAGTTTAATATTTTCTGCCTACTTCTCTATGTCACAAACAAAAACAACTATTATTAAAACAACAAGAAAAATGCAACATTCTCTGCTTCAAACACAAACATTCATTCATTCGAAAAAATAGTTAATAAGTGTGCCCCATATACTTGGCGATATTCAGGGACAAAGGAGGTGAGATGCAGGGGAAGTGCACTGGAGTTGGCATTATAGAACATGATTCTAGCACTGATGAAGCCACCTCCTAGTTATTAATGTGTTAGGAAAACCTAAGTGTTAACTGACATCTTACTCTTTCCCAGTCTATTACTGGAATCTCAAACATCTTCAAATATCAGCCAGGATCTTTGGTGAGAGCTGCTGAGTTGCTCAAAACTGGCAAAGTCAGATGCAACTGACAAATATTTTACACTGATTACTGTTCTAAATGTCTGAAGGAAGGAATTCTCGATTTCTTTATATCTTCAAGACCAATTCATGGTATCTGTTTAAACACGAATAGGAGACAAAGTTCCTGAATCTAATAGTTTAGGTAAGGACCTCTGCTGCCTAGGGGTAAGTTACAAATTCTTAATTGGTGCACTGCTGGAAGCCAGAAAACAGGAAATTGCCTCTCCGTAAGAGTGTGCTACATAAATCAGCCCAAATCCATGGATTTTGACAACTGTGCTAAGATCTAAATGTGGATCTATTTCTAATCAGCTTTTCTTCCCTCAAATCCAGGTGTCTGGGTTTATTTTTTTAAAGTCCCTGAGTTCCTATAGTTAGCAAGGACCATATGATCATTTTGGAAAACAGTCCAGCCCAGTGTTCATGGGTAGAACACTGCCCAAAAGCATACAAGGTCTTCACAATTAAGTAGAAAACAATAATAAGCGATAGTGTCCTCTTAGAATAACAAAAGAAGCCCTAAAGTGCCTTTATAGTAGGATTCAGCTCGATTCAGCTCGACACAGAATGCACGGATGTGGCTTGTAAAAGCAGCATGAAAACACTCCACGCGGAGACTTCCTTTCTCTCCCAGCTTGGACGTAGCTAATCTTTTCTCCAGAGGACAGCTCTTCGTATTCCATGATGAAGTTCAACTGTCCACAAAGTGGAGAATACGGAAAGCTGAAACACCAACTTCCAGTTGTATTTTTTTTTAAGTGAAAGAAAATTGTCCTCTGACACATATCAACTGCGTAAAACTTATACATTCCAAGATAACTAAATAAAATAAATACAGCTAGTGTCAATAGGAGAGCTATTTCTACAACCTAAGTTGATAGCAGTTAGGCTCAGGCCTCCATCTTAACGGTCAGTGACTGGAAGTAAGTTATGGAACTTTCCCACACTTTCTCCAACTTGAATCCGGGGGCAAAGGGTGAATGTCAGAGAAAAGAAAATAAACAATGAGATAGAGAAAGTTGAAATAAGTCTGGAACAATTTGAATACAGAAAGCATAGTAAGTAATCAATTAAGAAAATCAATTTTTGAAAGGCTTCAGGAAACATGGAAAGAACTGTAAATGTAGAATTATCTCAAGCCAATACTATTTACATGGAACAGGGTTTCGGAAACTTGGAACTATTAACAGTTGGGGTAATTTTTTTGCTGGGAGGAACCATTTAGCAGCATCACCGTGGCCTCAACCTACTAGATGCTACAAGCATGCCCCCTTGGTGCGGGGGAAAAAACCCCACCTCCTGCTTAGAACCACTAATAGATAAGTATTCCAGTGGTCGTTAAAATGTCTCTCAAGTCAAAACATTAAGAAGTGGGTTACCACTACACGTGTGTATATTTTCACTTTTCATTGAGCAGTCGGCAAAAGTGAGCCTCGGTAGTACTTTAATGACTAGAAACCAGACCAAAGACCTCCCGTGAGCCCCTCAGCCTTAAGTCTGGGGTGGAAAGGGAAGGATAATGTGAGGACACTGAAGGAGGCATGCCCAGGAAATGGTCTGAAGGAAAGACTGGGGGAGAGAGGAGAACTGAAATGAATCCCGTTGCAGCTGCAGAAACACTTGGTACAGGGGAGAAGAGTGGGGGGTGTGCCCGTCACGTGTCAACACTCATTTGCTAAGTTGCCAGCCTGGCAGCCGTCACCAAGCTCATGGCTGACATAACAGTGGACAGAGCCCTAGGTCAGCCTGGGTAGGTGAGTTTGTGATTGCAGAGAATGCTGGATTCCCCTTGGCGGTGACAGTCCTGTTGCTTAAGTGGTCTGAGGGCAAAAGGGCAGGAGAAATCAGAACACGGCAAGCTGAGGACTGGCATGTGATTCCTTCTCGTCTTGGGACTCTCTTGAGACGCTGGAACTGTGGATCAGGAGCTCATGAGGCAGCTGCAAAGGCGGCACCGCACTGCTCCAGGAGAACCCAGGTGGAACGCATACCATTGAAGCACCCACATTAAAACAAGAGAGGCGGACAGAATTTAAAGAGGTTCATTGCATTAATCTTGCAGGGCATACCACTACAATATGTAGAGATGAGTACAGACTAAAAAGTAAGAGAAAAAAATCTAAGAAAGGCACTGCCTGAAAAAAGAGTTAATGTGTGAAAGAATGGATGAATACATTGTTGGATTTAGTGGAAAATAAGCATTACATAAAAATGACAAAAAGAAATTATAATCCTCCAAATAAAATAGGAATCTGATAGCTAGTGGGAAGCAGCCGCATAGCACAGGGAGATCAGCTCGGTGCTTTGCGTCTACCTAGAGGGTGGGATAGGGAGGGTGGGAGGGAGACACAAGAGGGAGGGGATATGGGGGTATAGGTATAGGTATAGCTGATTCACTCTGTTATACAGCAGAAACTAACACAACAATGTAAAGCAATTATACTCCAATAAAAATGTAAAAAAAAAAAAGGAATCTGAGTCCATATTGAGATCATTAAATATGGAAAGGAGAAACCTCTTCATACAGTACGATGCTAACCAAGGAAAGTAGAAGAACTGATGGAATTAGGACATCAATTCTTTGGCAACCATCATTCAAGAAATATCAATGGATGATAAAACTAGTGGCTGCAAATCTGATGAAGAACAGAATGTATTCATAACCTCAAAGCACCACTGCACAGAACACTTATTGGTTACAACAGAAAAACCTGTAAGTGTCCTCCTTAATCAAGTGATCACGTTTAAAAATCACAAGTCATGGGACGAACCTAGCACCACAGGGGACTCAAGGAGAGTGCAGAATCACACTGACGTTGGTCCTGCTAAAGATACACAAACCAAATCTAATCGTAAGCAAAGACAACACAAACTCCAAGTGAGACCCAGCGGACAAAATACATGACGTGTAACCTTCAAAAAAATCACAAAGGTCACAAAAGGTAAATAAAAGGCTGAGGGAACCTATATCAGGTTGAAAGAGACCACAGAAACAGAAAAACTAAATGCAATGCACGAACCTGTACTGAATCTTTTTGCTATAAAGATCACTATTAGGACAAATGGCAAAACTTGAGTAGGGTCTGTGGTTGTCACGTGCCAACATTAATTTCCTGATTTTGATGGGTGTATTGTGGTTTTGTAGGAGAATGTCCTACTTCGTAGGAAACACACACATAAGTATCATGTCAACAGTTGGCTTCAAATGGCTTAGGAAAAATAAAAATTCCTGGAATTTTTTTTGCAACTGTGCTTAAGTTTAAGATTATTTCAGGGACTTCCCTAGTGGCACAGTAGATAACAATCCGCCTGCCAATGCAGGGGACACATGTTCGAGCCCTGGTCCAGGAGGATCCCACATGCCACGGAGCAACCAAGCCCTTGTGCCACAACTACTGAGCCTGCGCTCTAGAGCCCTCGAGCCACAACTACCGAAGCCCACGTGCCGAGAACCCGTGCTCTGCAACAAAGAGAAGCCACCGCAATGAGAAGCCCACGCACGAAAACGAAGAGTAGCCCCCGCTCGCCACAACTGGAGAAAGTCCGCATGCAGCAACAAAAAACAAAGACCCAACGCAGCCAAAAATAAATAAATAAATAAATATTTTAAAAAAAAGATTATTTCAGACAGCTCTATCCCCGGGCAGTCCCTCCCATCAGGAAACATACACAAGCATCTTAGATAGCCTCATCCACCAGAGGGCAGACAGCAGAAGCAAGAAGAACTACAATCCTGCAGCCTGTGGAACAAAAACCACATTCACAGAAAGATAGACAAGATGAAAAGGCAGAGGGCTATGTACCAGATGAAGGAACAAGATAAAACCCCAGAAAAACAACTAAATGAAATGGAGATAGGCAATCTTCCAGAAAAAATGAACAATACAATAACTGAAATGAAAACTACACTAGAAGGAATCAATAGCAGAATCATTGAGGCAGAAGAACGGATAAGTGACCTGGAAGCCAGAATGGTGGAATTCACTGCTGCAGAACAGAATAAAGAAAAAAACGATGAAAAGAAATGAAGACAGCCTAAGAGACCTGTGGGACAACATTAAACTCAACAACATTCGCATTATAGGGGTCCCAGAAGGAGAAGAGAGAGAAAAAGGACCAGAGAAAATATTTGAAAAGATTATAGACGAAAACTTCCCTAACATGGGAAAGGAA
>NC_041220.1:151541487-151541906 GCF_002837175.3 Physeter macrocephalus | reverse complement strand
AAGAGACCCACTTCAGACCTAGGGACACATACATACTGAAAGTGAGGCGATGGAAAAAGATATTCCATGCAAATGGAAATCAAAAGAAAGCTGGAGTAGCTATACTCATATCACATGAAATAGACTTTAAAATAAAGAACGTTACAAGAGACAAGGAAGGACACTACACAATGCTCAAGGGAGCAATCCAAGAAGATGATATAACAATTGTAAATATATATGCACCCAACATAGGAGCACCTCAATACATAAGGCAAATGCTAACAGCCATAAAATCGATAGTAGGGGACTTTAACACCTCACTTACACCAATGGACAGATCATCCAAAATGAAAATAAATAAGGAAACAGAAGCTTTAAATGACACAACAGACCAGATAGATTTAATTGATATTTATAGGACATTCCATCCAAAAACA
>NC_041220.1:151539914-151540765 GCF_002837175.3 Physeter macrocephalus | reverse complement strand
AGACAAAGATGTCACAAAGAAAGAAAACTACAGGCCAATATCACTGATGAATATAGATGCAAAAATCCTCAACAAAATACTAGCAGACAGAATCCAACAACACATTAAAAGGATCATACACCATGATCAAGTGGGATTTATCCCAGGGATGCAAGCATTCCTCAATATATGCAAATCAATCAATGTGATACACCATATTAACGAATTGAAGAATAAAAGGCATATGATCATCTCAATAGATGAAGAAAAAGCTTTTGACAAAATTCAACACCCATTTATGATAAAAACTCTCTGGAAAGTGGGCATAGAGGGAACCTACCTCAACATAATAAAGGCCATATATGACAAACCCAGAGCAAATATCATTCTCAATGGTGAGAAACTGAAAGCATTGCCTCTAAGATCAGGAATGAGACAAGGATGTCCACTCTCACCACTATTATTCAACATAGTTTGGGAAGTCCTAGCCACGGCAATCAGAGAAGAAAAAGAAATAAAAGGAATACAAATTGGAAAAGAAGAAGTAAAACTGTCACTGTTTGCAGATGACATGATACTATACATAGAGAATCCTAAAAATGCCACCAGAAAACTACTAGAGCTAATCAATGAATTTGGTAAAGTTGCAGTACACAAAATTAATGCACAGAAATCTCTTGCATTCCTATACACTGAAAGAGAAATTATGGAAACACATTTACCATTGCAACAAAAAGAATAAAATACCTAGGAATAAACGTACATAGAGGGACAAAACTATAAGAAAACTATAAGACACTGATGAAAGAAATTAAAGATGATACCAACAGATGGAGAGAGAGACCATGTTCTTGGATTGGAAGAATCAATAT